>NC_080170.1:16428673-16757827 GCF_950295315.1 Erinaceus europaeus
CAAACTTCCAGTCACCACCTGCAGGGGGAAAGAAAGCTTCATGAGTGGTGAAGCAGGAGAGCTGCAGGTGTCTCTCTGTCTCTCTCCCTCTCTTCTCAAGTTTTCTCTGTCTCTATCAAATAAATAAATACAACATAAAAAAGAAGATAGACTGGAGACTACTTAGAACATTAGAAATGAACTTATCCTATGATCTGGCAGACCCTCTCCTAGGGATCTATCGAAAGAACACAAAAACACTTATTCAGGGGAGTCGAGCGGTAATGCAGTGGGTTAAGCACACATGGTGCAAAGCACAGGGACTGGCATAAGGATCCCAGTTCTAGCCCCCGGCTCCCCACCTGTAGGGGAGTCGCTTCACAGGTGGTGAAGCATGCCTGCAGATGTCTGTCTTTCTCCCCCCACATCTTCCCTTCCTCTCTCCATTTCTCTCTGTCCTATCCAACAACAATGACATAAATAAAAACAATAATAATAGCTACAACAATGATAAAACAACCAGGGCAACAAAAGGGGAAAAAAATAGCCTCCAGGAGCAGTGGATTCATGGTGCAGGCACCGAGCCCTGGCAATAACCCTGGAGGAAAACAAAACAAAACAAAAAAACATACTTATTCAGAGAGATCTGTCTCCACCTATGTTCATAGCAGCACAGTTTGTAATAGCCCAAACCTGGAAGCAATCCAGATGCTCAACAGTGGGTGAACAGTTAAAAAAGTTGTAGTATTACAACAAAGCAAAGAACTCTGGGTTAGGAGGGGAGGGGATCTTGAGGTTCTGGTACATGGCAGAAAAAGACCCAAAAGTGTTTTTCAGACATATATCATGGGGATATGAGGAATTATACCCATGTGTCAACAACACTGTACTATAAACTACTAACCCACCACCATAAAGTGATTTGGAAAAAAAAGGCAAAAAAAAAATCCACAAACTACTCAGCTGTTGAAAATTATGGAATCTTCTCCTTTTACATATCTTAACTGGAACTTAAAGAGATCATGTTAAGTGAGATGAGTCGGAGAAGAAGGATGAATACCAGATGGTCTTATTATAGGTGGTTCATAAGAAGAAAGAGAAGAAAAGGGAAGCACATGGTGAAACTTGGAGGGGGGTGTATGGCAGCAAAGCAAAGGACTCTGGTGTAGGGGAAGATGGGGGGAGGGTGTCAGGTATCCAGTGCAAAATGATAAAGAGGGACTTGGATTGGTGGTAGAAGTGGTGTGATGACACCTATCACAGGAAGGTAAGAGATTTTACCACTTTGTCAAAAACTGTCCTTTAAATCATCACCCCCCAAAAAAGTGATTTAAACAAAAGAAGAAAATATGCATTTCTTACCCTCATGCCACAGTATTTGATTACAACAAAATATTGGTGGTGGAATCATTGTGCAGAGTTTATTTATGCATGGAAAAGGTAAGAGGAAAACATTAATTCTGCTATAAGAGAATCACAACAGAAACTAATAATCTGGAGCCAGGTGGTGGCACACTTGTCTAAGCACATACATTACCACACACAAGGACCTGAGTTCAAGCCCTGTCGTTCTGCGCCACAGAGAAGAGAGAGAGGAGGTCCAGGGTGAAGAGGGAACACAAATCTTTATTTGTGCTGGCACGTCAGAGTTGGGTGCGAGAGAAATAGGTTGGGCCACGTGGAGGTAGTGAAAATGGTCGCCTCACGCAGTAACCTTTCCTGCGTCTAAACACCAAAGTGAAGTGACGGCAAGAGAGGTGAAGCGCCAACAAGAGAGAGACATGCGGAAGAAGAAGGGCTTTTATATGAGCAGCTTTCGGGAGAATGGGAAGGGGGAGGAGTAACCATAGCACTCCAGGATAGGATAATAACTCTAATGAGAATGGTAGGGGGGAGGAGTAACCAAAGCACTCCAAATATCATGGGGAAATAGACAATAACCTGAGGGCACAACATGGTGGAACAGGCACTCCGAGAATGTCCCAACTCTCATGGGAACTAGCAGTAGCCTGAGGGGACAACATGGCAGATGTGACTGCATCTGCACAATTTTTCCAGCAAAGCCCTGGTCTGTTGGGCTAGCAACATGAGAGAGAGAGAGAGAGATATGACCCAGGAACCAAGCTTGTGGTGGTAAGGTTGTTTAAATCTTTATTCATCCGAGTGCCCCAGAGTCAGGCAGTAGCACACCTGGATAAACCACGTGGCACAAACCACAATGGCTGGTGTCAGCTTCCCGGTCTGCCTGCATGCTTCTCCAGGTTGGAACATGGAAGAGCCAAGTCGGAAACGCAAGTGGCTTGACAATACCATACATGGTTAGGAAAGGGGTGGAGAAAGGTGAAAGGGGGCTGGGAAAGGTAGGGGCTTCCTTGGCAACTGTTGCTAGGGGTTTAACTGGTAGGATTAATAATACCCTGCTGTTTTGAGGGTAGAAAAAGAATATACTAAATGAGCAGAATGGGTGGGGGAATAGGGTGGAGGCCTTAAGTTATTTGTTAGACAAAGCAGAAGATTGATATGTAGATAATAAAAGGATGGGCCATAGTATCAAGTAATGCAGGGTGGAGCAGGGGGAGCTGGCTTAATGTTTTAAGGTATGCTTGGCTCCTGTAGGCAGAAAAATGTAGGGTGCTTTGTGAGGCAGGGAGTCTGATGAGGCAAACCTTTGGGGCCCTTGTGTCCTTCCTCCCTTGACCTTTCAGTAGAGAGAGAAACTGACAAGATAGATGCATCCCTCAGGTCAAGCCCTGCCAAGCTCTACTACATCCTCACAATTTCCCTACACTGGTCCCCACTGGCAGGGTAAACACTTCATGAGTAGTGAAGCAGGGCTGCAGGTGTCTCTCTTTCTCTCTATATCCCCCTCTTCGCTCTCAATTTATGTCTCTATCCAATAAAAAGCAGAAAAAATATTTAAAAAATAAACTCTAAAAATATGAATGTTGGATTTATTGCCTATGATGTGTTGTTGTGCGCGGGCTGCGGAGAAGAGAGAGAGGAGGGGTCTGGAGTGAAAAGGAAACACAAATCTTTATCTGCACTGGCACCTCAGAGTTGGGTGCTAGAGAAGCAGGTTGGGCCACGTGGAGGGAGAGAAAATGGCCGCCTCACGCAGTAACCTTTCCTGCATCTGAACACCGGAGTGAAGTGCTGGCAAGAAAACGAGGTGCAGAAAAAGAAAGGCTTTTATAGGAGCAGCTTTCACAAGAATGGGAAGGGGGAGGAGTAACCATAGCACTCCCAGATAGGATAATAACTCTCCTGAGAATGGGAGGGGGGAGGAGTAACCAAAGCACTCCAAATATCGTGGGGATATAGACAATGCCCTGAGGGCACAACATGGCTGAACAGGCACTCTGAGAATGTCCCAACTCTCACGGGAACTAGCAGTAGCCTGAGGGGACAACATGGCAGACGTGACTGCATCGGCACAATTTCCCAGCATCTGCCCCTTTCCTTTTACCTAATGCCCAGGGCAACAGTGTGTAAAATCTATGAACTACTCAGGGCCAGTCTATGAAAAACCAGCAACGTGAAGGGAAGGAAGCTGCTGTAAAATTGTCTAAAGTGTCCAAAGGCTATACCAGCAAGTCCGATAGAAGTCTCAGTCCAAAGTAGGCAACTGTGGGGGAGAAATGGCAGGGGATGAAATGCTGCATGAGGAAGGTCAGCCTCTGGAATTTTGCTTTTCTGTAGATTGTGAGCTGGAACCACCAAAACGTGACAGGCAAAGCAGAAGCAGGAAAGGCAGACAGGTAGTAAAAATGTTCTGTCCTTGGAGTCTGTGAATCAGGTTCTTCAGATCACATCAGGTGACATCTAGGTTTTCGGGGGGGTGTGCCACTGTAGTTGTGCCATATAGTGGGTAATGTCAGGGTATGCAGGGGTCCAGATGGATTTTTCAGGGATTCCTGTGGAAGAAACACAAACAATCTGCTTCTCGTGGTTAGCAGGGCATCTGATTTGAATGCTTTATAGAAAAAGAGGTTTGGTGCCTTAGCCAACTGAGTATTGGGGGATGTATCTTTCCTATTCATTTATTATTATCTATTCATGGGGAAAAATAACTTATCTTTTTTTTTGTTTTGTTTTTTAAATATTTTATTTTATTTATTTATTCCCTTTTGTTGCCCTTGTTGTTTTATTGTTGTAGTTATTATTGTTGTTGTCGTCATTGTTGGATAGGACAGAGAGAAATGGAGAGAGGAGGGGGAGAGAAAGATAGACACCTGCAGACCTGCTTCACCGCCTGTGAAGCGACTCCCCTGCAGGTGGGGAGCCGGGGTTCGAACCGGGATCCTTATGCCAGTCCTTGTGCTTTGCGCCACCCACGCTTAACCTGATGTGCAGAACTTATATTTTAACAAAGACTCTAAGGTGTAGGGAAGCGGGAACTATCTTATCCCTTTTTTTTTCTATCTTGCCTTTTGTTGCCCTAGTTGTTTTACTGTTGTAATTATATTGTTGTTATTACTGATATTGTGGTTGTTGGATAGAACAGAGAGAAATGGAGAGAGGAAGGGAAGACAAGGGGAGAAAGACACCTGTGGACCTGCTTCACTGCCCATGAAGTGATTCCCCTGCAGGTGAGGAGCCAGGGGCTCAAACTGGGATCCTCAAGCCAGTTCTTGCACTTAGCGCCACCTGCACTAAACCCGCTGTGCCACCGCCCGATTCCGAGGAACTACCTTTTAACATAAACTATGACCATGCCAATAGCAACCTTGAAGGCACATGTGTCTCCCCACATGTCCCCCTGTCTTATATTATGTTTTGATGTTTGGCGGACTTTGTTTTGTGGCAGGGTGGACTGTGCCTGTCTTAGGTTAGGGATCAGCCCTCTGTCTTACCCGTCATTGGAACACCTGGTCATTTTTTCCCAGTAGTACCAGGTGCCCTGTCTTAGGTTGACTGGATAGCGTTAGTTTCTTCTTACCCGTCATTGGCTAGCCAGCCCTCTACATGGTGGACGTTCTGATGGAGGGGGGCAAATCCTCTACAGCAACTCAATATTCTGCCATGTCCAGCCTATGATAGTGAGTTTGTATAGGTTGCATCTTTATGGCATCAATCTGTTGCCGCAAAAGGCCATGAGCTTGTTAAGAATTATAGGACCATGGTCTGGGAGGTGTTGCAGTGGATAAGGCGTTAGACTCTCAAGCATGAGGTCCCAAGTTCGATCCCTGGCAGCACATGTACCAGAAAGATATCTGATTCTTTCTCTTTCCTCCTCTCTTTCTCCTTAATAAATAAATTAAAATGTTGAAAAAAAGAATTATATGACCTATTGTGAGCAGAAGAAGTAAAACAAGCTAGGGTCCCACAACTAAGGGTAGACAGATAAGGAAGGGGGAATGTATCCATTAGTATGAAGAGGTAGGACCATATTTAAGTCTAAGGGAAGCAGTAAGTGGATATGATGTAGAGAGGGTGGAGAGAAAAGTGACTGGTGAAAATCAGGGTGTGACAAGGAGAGGGGGCGGAGCAGGCGAGAATTCTACTACTGAACCACCAATGCCCTGGAGGGAGGGTGGTGCTTTATGTAAATGTAAAAGTGATTTATGTAAATAGACCACAGCTTTGAGTGGGATCAAACCAATCCCTATACAGGCATACCGGTGCTTGGTTAAGCAGAAGCCAGGGGGAGCTGGCATACTACCCAACATCTCTCCCTTTCTTTTTAACTATTTGCCATAGTATCAGGAGTGCGGGGCATTTTGTGAGGCAGGGAGACTGATAAGAGGCACACCTTTTGGGGTTCTACTGTCCTTCCTTGCTCAAACTCTCCGTAGAGAGAGAGACTAACAGGATATTGATGTTGGGAAATTGTGCCGATGCAGTCACGTCTGCCATGTTGTCCCCTCAGGCTACTGCTAGTTCCCGCGAAAGTTGGGATATTCTCGAAGTGCCTGTTCAGCCATGTTGTGCCCTCAGGGCATTGTCTATATCCCCACGATATTTGGAGTGCTTTGGTTACTCCTCCCCCCTCCCATTCTCAGGAGAGTTATTATCCTATCTGGGAGTGCTATGGTTACTCCTCCCCCTTCCCATTCTTGTGAAAGCTGCTCCTATAAAAGCCTTTCTTTTTCTGCACCTCGCTTTCTTGCCAGCACTTCACTCCGGTGTTCAGATGCAGGAAAGGTTACTGTGTGAGGCGGCCATTTTCTCTCCCTCCACATGGCCCAACCTGCTTCTCTAGCACCCAACTCTGAGGTGCCAGCGCAAATAAAGATTTGTGTTTCCTCTTCACTCCGGACCCCTCCTCTCTCTCTTCTCCATGGTCTGCGCACAACAACAATGATCAACTTCTTTTGACTTCCATGTTTAAACAGTATTGAGATGGTCTTTAAATGTAGCTTATAATTTTTAAATACCTTAATAAAACTGGAAAATATTTCTTTAAAAAATCTGAGTGTTGGGCTGGGAAGAGAGCATAATGGTGCTTGACCAAGTCTTACATGAATGGACACACTGATCAGTGGATTAGAATTGAGAGCCAGAAGTAAACCCCCACCCCTATGGACATCTAATCTTTGACAAAGGTGCCCAGACTATTAAATGGGGAAAGAAAGTCTCTTCAACAAATGGTCTTGGAAAAAAAATGGGTTGAAACATGCAGAAGAATTAAACTGAACCACTATATTTCACCAAATACGAACATAACTTCCAAGTGAATCAAGGACTTGAATGTTAGACCAGAAACTATCAGATACTTAGAGGAAAATATTGGCAGAACTCTTTTCCGCATAAATTTTAAAGACATCTTCAGTGAAATGAATCCAATTATAAAGAAGACTAAGGCAAGCGTAAACCTATGGGACTATATCAACTTAAAAAGCTTCTGCACAGCAAAAGAAACAACCACCGAAACCAAGAGACCCCTCATAGAATGGGAAAAGATCTTTACATGCCATACATCAGACAAGAAGCTAATAACCAAAATATATAAAGAGCTTGCCAAACTCAACAACAAGAAAAATAAATAACCCCATTCAAAAATAGGAAGAGGACATGGACAGAATATTCACCACAGAAGAGATCCAAAAGGCTGAAAAACACATGAAAAAATGCTCCAAGTCTCTGATTGTCAGAGAAATGCAAATAAAGACAACAATGAGATACCACTTCACTCCTGTGACAATGTCATACATCAGAAAAGGTAGCAGCAGCAAATGCTGGAGAGGTTGTGGGGTCAAAGGAACCCTCCTGCACTGCTGGTGGGAATGTAAATTGGTCCAACCTCTGTGGAGAACAGTCTGGAGAACTCTCAGAAGGCTAGGAATGGACCTACCCTATGATCCTATAATTCCTCTCCTGGGGATATATCCTAAGGAACCCAATACACCCATCCAAAAAGATCTGTGTACACATATGATCTTAGCAGCACAATTTGTAATAGCCAAAACCTGGAAGTCAACACCCATGTGTCCAATAACAGATGAATTGCTGAGCAAGTTGTAGTATATATACACAGTGGAATACTACTCAGCTATTAAGAATGGTGACTTCACCATTTTCAGCTGATCTTGGATTGACCTTGAAAAATTCACGTTAACTACTTATGACCACAGAATGTGAGTTCAGATCTACGGAGATGCAGAGGTCACATAGGCTTGTAAGCTGAATATGAATCCCAGACCACATCAAATTTACAGTCAACAATATTTATATCCCTTTCCTATATTTGGGAGCTATTCTCTTCCTTGATCCAGCTTTCTGGTCCTTCTGCCAGCCATGACACCACTTCCCCAGACAATAAATGATCCACCTGCATATCAGATTTGAAGCTTAGGCAGAACAAACAAACAAACAAACAAAAAACCCACTAGTATAGCCATAGGCCTATTGGAATATAACTAAAATATGCCTACTAGCTATCTACAAAATGGAGGGGCCCTCAACTCTTCATCTGCACTATTCCAGCCTTTAGATCCATGATTGGTGAACAATTTGTTTGGCTTTGTATGTTAACTCTCTTTTCAACCATTATGTTCCAGATGCTAGCATGATGCTGACCAGACTTCCCTGGACAGACAACCCCACCAATGTGACCTGGAGCTCCGCTTCCCCAGAGCCCTTCCCTACTAGGGAAAGAGAAAGACATGCTGGGAGTGTGGATCAACCTGTCATCGCCAATGTTCAGCAGGGAAGAAATTACAGAAGCCAGACCTTCAATCTTCTGCATGCCACAATGACCTTGGGTCCATACTCCCAGAGGGTTAAAGAATAGGAAAGCTATCAGGGGAGGGGATGGGATACAGAGATCTGGTGGTGGGAATTATATGAGGTTGTACCCCTCTTATCCTATGGTTTAGTCAATGTTTCCTTTTTATAAATACAAAATTAAATAAAAAAGAAAAATTCATGTTAAGTGAAATAAGTCAGAAACAGAGTTATGAATATGGTATGATATCACTCTCAGGCAGAAGCTGAAAAACAAGATCAGAAGAGAAAACACAAGTAGAACATGAACTGGAAATGGTGTATTCACCAAAGTAAAAGACTCTGTGGTGTGTGGGTGGGGGGGAGAGTACAGGTCCTGGAAAAGGATGACAGAGGACCTAGTAGGGGTTGTATTATTATATGGAAAACTGAGAAATGTTATGCATGTACAAACTAATGTATTAACTGTTGAATGTAAAACATTAATTCCCGAATAAAGAAATAATAAAAAAAGAACCTGAACTGGAATTGGTGTATTGTACCAAAGTAAAAGACTCTGGGGTGGGTGGGGAGAATACAGGTCCAAGAAGTATGACAGAGGATCTAGTGGGGGTTGTATTTTTATATGGAAAACTGGGAAATGTTATGCATGTACAAACTACCTTATTTACTGTTGAATGTAAAACATTAATTCCCCAATAAAGAAATAAAAAAAAAACAAGGGCAACAAAAAGGAAATAAATATTTAAAAAATCTTTTTAAAAAACAGAATTGTTGTGGTCCGGGAGGTGGTACACTGATGAAGCTTTGGACTCTCAAGCATGAGGCCCTGAGTTCAATCCCTGGCAGCACATGTGCCAGAGTGATGTCTAGTTCTTTCTCTACTCCT
The DNA here is from genome assembly GCF_950295315.1 of Erinaceus europaeus. Taxonomy (NCBI): domain Eukaryota; kingdom Metazoa; phylum Chordata; class Mammalia; order Eulipotyphla; family Erinaceidae; genus Erinaceus; species Erinaceus europaeus. Next base: position 16,437,708 of record NC_080170.1, read on the forward strand.
ATCTTTTTCATAAATAAATAAATAAATATAATCTTAAAAAAATTGCTTTAGAGAGCATTCTAAAAGGAGAAGTAAAATACACCTGAATAGGAGGAATGGCAGAACGAAGGAGCTACAGTCCAGCTAGAGAGAGAAAGAGAGAGAGAGAGAGAGACAGAGAATCAAGCTCTTTAAGGAAGGTTGATCAGAGAAACAGCACTGAGTCTGGGCTGAAATGGGCAGCAGAGTGGTCACAAAGGACGGGAGAGAGGAATTGCTGTGTAGCAAAAAAATTTTTTTACATTAAAAATTTTATAATACGTATTTAAGATACAAAATTTCTGGAACCATTTTGGCAGAAAAAAAAACATTTTCTTGGCTTCTGCAAATATGTCATTGCTTCATGACATTGGAAGTACTGCATTAAGAAAAATATTTCAGTAAGTTTAGTGTTTTTGCTGCCAAGAGAAGAAGGAAATTAAGGGCCTTTAAAATATAAACAAACAAAAAAATGTACCTTGTAAACTCTGCAAGATTAAATTTCACGCATAAGGGGTTGGGCTTTGATCTTACCCTACTCCAAACTAGTAAGTTACACTGTGGTTACTTTGTGAATGCTGGCAGAACACACAAAACTGGTTGGTCAGAAACAAAGCACTTCTCCACTGGCATCGAAAGAAGTCCAAGAATTGGATTAGGATCTGTTTCTTTACAGAGCACCTGAACAGATGAGATACACACCTACAGGATCTGCCTCTTTGAAAGACTTTATCTCATCCATCAGGTGTACTTGCTACAAATGCATTCTGAGAAACAGCTTGGGGAAATGTCTTGCATTATTGGCACAGATAACAAGACAGAGGTGTGGAAGTCCCAGGAAGGAATGCCTCTCTCAACCCTTAATGGCAGTGCTGTATGTCTGATCAAGATTTGCTTTATTTATTTATTTTTACTTACTGGCTGGGGAGAGAGCATAATGATTATGCAAAAAAAAAATTATTTGGGGGCTGGGCAGTAGCGCAGCAGGCTAAATGCACACAGTGCAAAGCGCAAGGACTGGTGTTAAGGATCCTGGTTAAAGCCCCTGGCTCCTCACCTGCATGGGGGGTCACTTCACAAGCTAAGCAGGTCTGCAGGTGTCTGTCTTTCTCTCCCCCTCTCTGTCTTCCCCATCTCTCTCGATTTCTCTCTGTCCTATCCAACAACAGTGACAGCAACAATAATAATAACAACAACAATAAACAGCAAGGGCAACAAAAGGGGAAAAATAGCCTCCAGGAGCAGTGGATTTGTAGTGCAGGCTCCAGCAATAACCCTGGATATACATATATATATATGCAATAATATATATATATTACTGCATAGAGATAGAGAGAAATTTAGAGAGTAAGAGGATAGAGATGGGGGGGGGAGAGAAACAGATACCTACAGTACTGCTCCACTTTTTATAAAATTCCCTCTTGTCCACCCACTGCAGGTGGAGACTAGGAGCTTGAACCTGGGTCTTTGTGTATTTTACCATGTATGTTCTAGGTGTACCACACCCCATCCCCAAGATTTCTAATAAATAGACACTACTACCCTTACTACTGCATGATCTAAAAGGCTATGTTTTGAAAGCACCACTTTCAAGAAATAATTAAACATTCATTGTAATATTTAGTATAAGTTTCAGAATTACAAAGAACTGTGTTTGACATTAACACACGTTTTTTTCAGAAGCATTCTTGGAGAAATTCTTGGTCAGTAGCACTTGACTACTTGGGGTTCATTTGTCAACTTGACAGATGTTTAAAGACTGTCAACATTTTATTAATTAACCCTAAGTATAGTAATTACAATGTGAAAGTGACCCTGACAAATGTTATGATAGATTTTCTATAAAGGAGCTATTACCATCATTTGTGATCATAAATTATGTCTGGAGAATTCTCTCTCTCTCTCTGCCTTCAGGGTTATCACCGGGCAAGGTGCTGGCACTATGAATCCACTGTTCCTGGAGGCCATTTTATTGGATAGGACAGAGAGAAATTGAGAGAGGAGAGGAAGAGAGAGGGAGAGAGAAAGACAGACACCTGTAGACCTGCTTTGCCACTGTTAAGCATCCCCCCTGCAGGTAGGGAGCTGCGGGTTCGAACCCAGGTCCTTGAGTTGGTCTTTGTGCTTCATCAGGTGTGCCACTGCCTGGCTCCTGGAGGATTTTCTTTTGATTATTATTTTACTAGAATTTAGATTTTTGACTACTTCAAAAATGTTGCACTTATACAGAAGTAGAAAAATCATGAGGAAAAATATGAATTTTTTGCCAGAGTAGGAAAAGACATATTCCCAACAATTATTTGGAAAGGAAAGTTGGGGGCCACTTAGGAAAAAAAGAAAAGATTCAGGGATGGAGGAAGAAATATAAATATATATCATAGGGGTCAAGGAAATGATTTAGGAAAATTGAGAATTTCTGCCCTTACTTCCCAAAAAGGGACAACCATGAGTAGTGAGATTATAAACAGAAAAGACAACTCAAAGTGAAGAGCTATAGCTGTAAAGTTCACATGAATGTTTTAGGATGAACTTGATGTTTTTGAAAGTTCTATTTGTCTTTTCTTTTCTCTATCTCTTTTTTTCTTTTCTTTTCTTTTTTTTCTGGGACTCTAAGTTTTTTAACTTACTGTTGTCTTAGTTTGCTGAGGGTCTGCTTTTTTTTAATTTCTTCATTGGGGGACTAATGATGTACAGTCGGCAGTGAAATACGAATGTTTGCACATGTAACATTTCCCAGTTTTCCACATAACAGTACAACCCCCACTAGGTCCTCCTCTGCCATCATGTTCCAGGGCTGAGCCCTCCTCCCCACCCCCACCACCCCAGTCTTTTACTTTGGTGAAATACACCAACTCCAGTCCAAGTTCTACTTAGCGTTTTCCCTTCTGTTATTGTTCATCAACTTCTATCCTTTTTTACTTCTTTTTTAACTAGAGCACTGCTCAGCTCTGGCTTATGGTGGTGCAGGGGATTAAACTGGGATCTTTAGTGCTTCGGGCATGAAAGTCTTTTTTGCATGACTACCATGCTATTACCCCAATTCAGAAAAAAAAAAAAAAAAGATTTTGAGAGGAAAGAATAAAACACTTGTGTAAACATTGATACAAAATTATAATGCTAAGCAACGAATACAAATTCTGGTGAGATTTCACCCCCGAATAAAGACTAAAAAATGTCAGCTCAGAAGAGACAACTTCAGACAGAAGTTGTCTCTTCCACAGACCTGCTTTCCACTGCTTTCTGGCCACAGTCCTTTCCTGTGGTCAAATTTAAGTGACTTCTCTGCTCCACATTACATCTTGAACTGACTCATCATTAAAACACTACTTGGGAGTCTAGTGTTGGAACACAAAATTCCAAGAAACGTGCCCAGACTGAGTTTGTGCCTTGCTAGTTGAGCTGGAGAGATGGCCTGTGAACATAATGTCACAAAGGTTGTTTTCTTAAGGGCACCCCAATATACAACATGGTTAAAAAAAAAAACAACCAAAAAAAAAAAAAACACCAAAAACTTCCCTGACTGCCTTGACATTTGGAAGGTAGGACAAGCACCAAGCCAGAGAACTGAAGATGGAAACCACACTTGTGGTTATACTCATGGTTCCTTGGCTGTCATTCACTCAGTACTTGTACTTTCACACAGATTTTTTTTTCCAGTACCAGTCTGCTTCTGGAGCTGAGCCTTTTCCTTCATTAACATTTACATTTATTTATTTATTTTAATGAGAGAAAGATACAGAGAGAGTGAGACCAGAGCACTGCTCAGCTCTGGCTTATGGTGGAGCTGGGGATTGAACCTGGAGCCTTAGATCCTCAGACATGAAAATCTTTTGTATAAGCTACTTCTCCAATTCTTTTCCTTAGTATGGTATTTATTTATTTAGAAACTGAGTAGAGAGGGGAGACAGAGAGGGAGAGACATCTACTGCATTGCTTTACTGCTCCTGAAGTCTCCCCACTTCCACCCACCCCTCCCCTTCAGGTGGGGTATGAGGGCTTGAACTTGGGTTCTGGTGCAAAGTAGCACGTAGATTCTACCAGGTGTCCCCCTGACAGGCCCCCTAGCAGAGTCTTTTTTTTTTTTAAGATTTATTATATTTTTATTTCAAAAGACAGAGAGTGAAGGAAGTGGGAAGGAAGGAGGAGGGGGAGGACAGAAGAGAGGAAGGGGGGTGGAGAGACCAGCCAGAGCTCTGTCAGTTTGCTACTTCTTCAGGCCACAAAAGTAGCCGGTTTTAATTCATACAAAGATATATTTGAAAGGAAAGAAGTGAAATTTGGACTTAAAATAAACAACTATACACACACACACACACGTACACACGTTTGAGTAAATATCAAACTCAGGACCCTTATTGCCTTAGAAAAACATAGGAAATCTATGGGGAGGGGATGGGATACAGAGTTCTGAGGGTGGGAATTGTGTGGAGTTGTACCCCGCTTATCCTATGGTTTTGTCAATGTTTACATTTTTTTAAAATATTTTATTTATTTATGAGAAAGATAGGAGGAGAGAGAAAGAACCAGACATCACTCTGGCACATGTGCTGCCGGGGATCGAACTCAGTACCTCATGCTTGAGAGTCCAAAGCTTTACCACTGTGCCACCTCCCGGACCACACAATGTTTCCTTTTTATAAAAAAACAAAAAGAAAAGAAAAAGAAAAAACATGCTTACCAAATAAAAAGCTGTCGCATTGACTTAATGAACAAGTTTTAAGTGAGGACGGGGTGGGGGGTGGTGGTGGTTGTGGTTTAGAATATTTTTCTTGGCCTATAGAATTTTATGAGATTTAACACAGAGGCAAAACTCCAAAATAAAGTTTCTTTCCTTAGAGATGCAAGTCTAAACTCAGCACTTCTGTCAAAAATTTGGTGAAAAATTACAGAGATCAGTGCACACCTGTAGATGGAGACCCACACAGAGTGTGAGAGCACTGAACTAAACGAGCTCCAGATTCTATCCGAAGTGAGAAGTGAGGAGGGAAGCTCGGCTCACTTCGGACAGATACGCCCTCTGGGAAGTCAACCACACTCTTCAGAATGTGTTTCCTGCAGAGAAAGTTGCCCAGAGGGCCTCTCAGGCAACTGAGGGATTCTAGATGTCAGACATATGCCATCATTCAGGGAACAGTGCTCTAAAGCCAACTAAAGCCTTGACAAGAATTTACCACTGCAGATCAGTGATGTTTAACTGAATGGAAAGCAGCCTAGAGACGTATTTATTGTTTGTTGTGCATTCTGTTTGACCATTCCCAATCCCAAGATACCCAAGATTAGGGAGCTGGGTGCAGGGCATCCTGTAGAGTGCACACATGATCAAGCAGAAGGACATGGGTTCAAGCCCCCAGTCCCTACTTGCAGTGGGGGAAGCTTCTCAAGCGGTGGCGTGGTACTGGGGGTGTCTCTTTTTCTATATTCTCTCTCTCTTTCTATATTATTTTTTCTCCCACTCTTTACTTCTCTCTGTCTCTATCATAAAAAAAGAGGGATTGAGAAAGTGACCACAAGGGACAGTGGAATTGTTGTACCAAGTACCATCAATAATTCTGTTGACAAAAAAAGTATTTATTTTGATGGATTTTCCATAATAGAACACTTAAAAAATAATTACTACATATGAATAGTTTACTGAATTGGACAATTCTGTTACTTTTTTTTTTAATAACATAGAGGGTACAGAAGATAGCTCATCAGGTAAAGTGTGTGCCTTGCCATGTGTGTGCCTAGCCCAGACTCAAGGCCTGGACCATTTGGGAGAACCACAGCACAAGAGGAAACTCTATACTGTGGCGTCTCTCTTTCAACTTGTCTATCTATTGATAGACTAAAAAGAATGAAAAGAACCATCCACAGGGCTGGGTGGTAGCATATCCGGTTGGCACACAAGTTACCATGCACAAGGACCTGGGTTTGAGTCCCCCGCTCCCCACCAGCAGTGGTCGCTTCTCAAGAAGTGCAGCAGGTCTGCAGGTGTCTATCTTTCTCTCTCCCTATCTTCCCCTCCCCTCCCACTTTCTCTCTGTCTTGTCCAATGAAATAAAATAAAATATTTAATGGGAAAAATGGCCACCAGGAGTGGTGGATTCATAATGCTGAGTCCCAACAATAGCCCTTCCCCCCAAAAAAAAAAAATCAGTGGTAAAGCCATGCATGTGAGAGGTTCCCAGCTCTATAATGATTATTATAATGTAGTTTTGTAGTATTTGTAATGTGCAGGTTTGACTTTATCTATTTATTTAAATATACCTTGTTTTATTTTAATGAGAGAGAGAAGAAGAAAGAAGAAAAGAAAGAAAGAAAGAAAGGAAGGAAGAAAGAAAGAAAGGAAGGAAGAAAGAAGGAAGAAACTAGAGCACTGCTCAGCTCTGGTTTATGGTGGTGCAGGGTACTGAGCCTGGGACTTTGGAGTTTCAGATGTGAAAGTCTTCTTGAATAACCATTACGCTGTCTTCTTCACCTTATAAGTGTTTCTTTATTAATAATATTTAATAATAATAAATGTTTCAAAGTTTGTAAGTGTTTAATAGTTTATACTGCAATACTCATGTAAAATTTGGCTTTAACCCAGTATTTCATTTCCCCATCTTATTCATGGTGTGTGATTCTAAGAAACTAAACTTTCCTGTAACAAATCGCTATTCCAAAAGGCCAACGCTGCGTGTGTGGTCTGTGGAACACTTTCCATATTAACTATAGATAACAGTGACATTCTTTCTAAACCTTTCAAATTTCCTCCTGAGAGGTTGGCTTTAATTGGCTTAACACATTCCTCTAATGATTTATGACTTATTTATACCACAGTGGTCTCCTTTCTTCCCCCTTCCACGCCCTCCCCTCAAAAAAAAAAAACACTTTAAAGGAGAAATGTTTATATTTCATTCCTGGGGATATATTTGTGTGTGTGTGTGTGTGTGTGTGTTGAGATTTTAGCAAATCTCTAAGATGGGAAGAAGATGCTATGAGAACTCTAGAGAAGTACATAGGACGTGCAGGAGCCAAAGCAAGATATGGGACCTGGAACAGGAAGTCTGAAATAAGAACCCATCTCAGGTGGGGGAGATAGCATAATGGTTATGCAAACAAACTCTCATGCTCGAGGCTCCAAAGTCCCAGGTTCAATCTTCAGTCCCCCACAAAACGTGCACATACACACACACACACACACAACACACACACACACACACACACACACACACACACACACACACATACACACACACACACTTCTGGTGAAAATCATTTGGGGACAGGCTGTAGAGGACAGTCCTGTAAGTAATACAGTTAGTTTGCCTACTGTATCAACATCCAAATCATATTTTCTCTTTATTTTTTTTTTACCTCCAGGGTTATCACTGGAGCTCAGTGCCTACACTAGGAATCCACTGTTCCTGGAGCCATGTTTTCCCCCCATTTTTGTTACCCTTGTTGCTGTTGTTATTGGGTAGGACAGAAAGAAATCGAGAGAGGCGGGGAAGATAAACACCTGCAGACCTGCTTCACCAATTATGAAGAGACCTCTCCTGTAGTTGGAGAGCTGGGGACTTGAACCAGGATCCTTATACGGGTCCTTGTGCTTCACGCCGTGAGCACTTAAATCGCTGCACTGCCGACCAGCCCCCATATTTTCTTTTTTTTTTTAAATTTTTTTATTTAAGAAAGGATTAATTAACAAAACCATAGGGTAGGAGGGGTACAACTCCACACAATTCCCACCGCCCAATCTCCATATCCCACCCCCTCCCCCGATAGCTTTCCCATTCTCTATCCCTCTGGGAGCATGGACCCAGGGTCATTGTGGGTTGCAGAAGGTAGAAGGTGTGGCTTCTGTAATTGCTTCCCCGCTGAACATGGGCGTTGACTGGTCGGTCCATACTCCCAGTCTGCCTCTCTCTTTCCCTAGTAGGGTGGGTCTCTGGGGAAGCTGAGCTCCAGGACATATTGGCGCAGCCCCCATATTTTCATATTCTTTAGCAGGAAATATTTACATCTTTTTTTTTCTTTCTTCTTCTTTTTTTTCAATTTATTTTTTATATTTATTTATTTTCTCTTTGGTTGCCCTTGTTTTTTTTTATTGTTGTAGTTATTGTTGTTGTTATTGATGTTGTCGTTGCTGGATAGGACAGAGAGAAATGGAGAGAGGAGGGGAAGACAGAGAGGGGGAGAGAAAGATAGACACCTGCAGACCTGCTTCACGGCCTGAAGCGACACCCCTGCAGGTGGGGAGCTGGGGGCTCAAACCAGGATCCTTAGGCGCTTAACCCACTGTGCTACCGCTGGAGTCTCCTTTTTGTGTATGTGTGGAGTAGGACCCTCATCCATGTGAGCTGTCACCAATGTCAGGCTGGCTTTTTATTCCTATGGGGGGCGGGGAGAGGGAAGCAAGGAGGGAAGATGGGAGGGAGGGAGGGAGGGAGAGAGAGAGAGAGAGAGAGAGAGAGAGAAGAAACAGTACTGGGACTTCCTGCCCATGGAGCACTGAGGCTCAAGACAGAAGGTTAGACAGTGTCTCAACCTAAAAGGGAATTCCTGCAGAGTTCTTTGTCAACTAGCTAATATTTCTTTTCCTGTCTAGTATGTATCACAGCAGCTAAAGTAATACATCTTACTAGTAATTCTTGAGGAGGAGAAGCAGAATCCAAGTTCAAATGCAAGTGGTATTTGGATATAGGAGTTAAGCTGATTTTGTTCAGGCAGCTAACATTTTAGAAGTAGAATTTGTTACACATCCAGGTATTACATAATTTGTTTTCTTTTCTTTTTCAGTAACAGTAGCCCTTGTCTATTTGAAATTTTTTTCCTTCTAAAATACAAAGAGAAATCAAGTATTAAAGTAATTTAGGAAACAAGCTTTTGTGCCAGGTGGTAGTTCACCTGGTATAGTGCACACGTTACCATGCATGAGGACCCATGTTTAAACCCCAGACCCCTGCCTGCAGGGGAGGCTTCATGATCTGTGAAGCGGTGCTGCTGGTGTTGCTCCTCTCTGCTTCTCTCTCTCTCCTCTCTTCCCCCGTGATGCCAGCTGGACTTCCCTGGGCACCAATGTGTCCTGGAACCCACCAATGTGTCCCAAAGACCCGCTTCCCCAGAGCCCCACCTCACCAGGGAAAGAGAGACAGGTTGGTAGTATGGATCGACGAGTCAACTCCCACGTTCAGCAGAGAAGCAATTACAGAAGCCAGACCTTCCACCTTCTGCACTCCATAATGTCCTTTGGTCCATGCTCCCAGAGGGATGAAGAATAGGAAAGCTATCAAAGGAACAGATGAGATATGCAGTTCTGGTGGTGGCAATTGTGTGGAGTTGGACCCCTCTTACCCTATGGTTTTTGTCAGTGTTTCCTTTTTATAAATAAAAAAATTTTTTAAAAGTAGAATTTGTTATTATTGGGTGGGCACACTGATGTGTGACAGGAGGTTTTAAAGTCCTGGCAAGTAAGAAAGCTGATGGAAAGTTTTTCAGTCTAACAGAACTTCTTTCTTAAGGACTCACAGAAAATATTCTTTACAGAGAGTTGAGAAATTCATGAGGAAAAGGAAACAGGAAACGGTGCTATTTTTGTTCTGGATCTCAGGTTTTCTTTTTGCAGAAATAAGTAAAATCAAGGGTTTCTTCTGACCTCATAGGTCAGTGAATCAAGGTATTAGGTGTGGGCAGGCCCAGAGTGCACCCTTGTGACCTCAGGCAAAAATAACTGATCTGCACAACCAAAATCACCAATAATAAATATCCAAAGACTTGGTGCTTTCACTTTAGGAAATGTACGGTAAACATTTGGTGAGTTTTTATTGAAGATATTAAAATGTTTTTTTCAGAGCTTCCTTTTTCACATGAAACTCGAGCAGAGTTTTTAACAGCTTTATAAGGATATCTCATTTACAAGTCTTCTTTGAATATGTGTGAATGTTTGCATGTGACTAGCTACTTTAGAACACACAGGTTTACAGTCAACAATATATATACACCTTTTCCATACTTGGGAGCTACTCTCTTCCCTGATCCAGCTTTCTAGCCCTTTTTCTAGCCATGACATCATCTCCCCAGACAATAACTTGGATCCACCTGCATATCAGATGCCAGGCTCAGGAAAAACAAAAACAAACAAACAAAAAAACCAAAACAAGTATAGTCATGAGCTCTTTGGAATATAACTAAAATAGGACTACTAACTATCTACAAAACAGAGATGACCCTCCCCACCCCCCACCCCCGCAACTCTTCATCTGAACTATTCCAGCTTTTAGGTTCATGATTAGTCAACAAACTGTTTGGCTTTATATGTTAACTCTTTATTCAGCCACCAGGTTCCAGATGCTACCATGACGCCAACTGGACTTCCTAGGGTAGACAACCCCACCAATGTGTCCTGGAGCTCTGATTCCTCAGAGCCCCACCCCACTAGGGAAAGAGAGAGACAGGCTGGGAGTATGGATACACTTGCCAATGCCCATGTTCAGTGAGGAAGCAATTACAGAAACCAGACTTTCCATCTTCTGCACCTCATAATGACCTTTAGTCTATACTCCCAGAGGGATAAAGAAAAGGAAAGGGATAGGATATGGAGTTCTGGTGGTGGGAATTGTAGTCTTCTTATCCTATGGTTTTTCTCGGTGTTTCCTTTTTATAAGTAAAAATTTTAAAAAAAAGTGAAAAAAAAAAACCCACTCATGCACACTTCTGTTTTTCCCCAAACTGGATTTAAACTAACAATAATTATTTAATATTTTCTTTCTCCTTTACAACCAGCCTACTGTGTACATTGTATATGTGTACTTTTTTTAAGAGAGACAGAAAAGACAGAATGCTCTGTTAACAAATAATATAGATAGACATATTTGTTGAGAGAGTATATTTTACTGTATCTTACTTCATTTTGCCACCAGGGCTTCACTGGGGCCTATGCCAGCAGGATTTCACACTCCCAGTGGACTCTTTTTTTTTTTCTATATGAAGGTGAGAGACAGAGAGGGGAGAAAGAGGAGAGACACCACAGCACTATTCCACTAATCATGAAGCTTCCGCTATCGTGGTATTTTTACGTGGCTCTCAAGTAATTGCCAAGGGCTTGAACCCTAGATGAAAGCTTTCACTTTTTAAAAGATTTATTTATTTGTTTGTTTGTTTATATATTTTCTCATAATAAAGGAAAATGAGACAGAGTACCACACCATCACTCTGGTGCCTGCAATGCCAAGAATCAAACTTGGGACCTCAAGCTTCTAAGTCCAGTATTCTAGTCACTGTGCCAACTTCCGGGCTGCCTCTCATATTAATTAATTTGTTTGTTTGCTTGCCACCAGGGTTATCAGTAGTGTTTGGTGCCTGGATGATTCCACAGTTTCTCACAACCATTTTTTTTTCCTTATGTTTTTTGCTAGATCATGAGAGAGGGAGAGGAGAGACACCTGCAGCACTGCTCCACTGCTTGTGAAACTTCCCACCTTTCGATGGGGACCAGGGCTTGAACTTCGGTCCTACACATGACCTGTGTGCTCTATTGGGTGAGCCAGCAGCTCACATGTTCTTAGTGTTTGCATCAGTCTCTTTCATTTAGTGTTTGTATCACTCACTGTTCACTTAATAATTTCTCTTAAATACAGATCCAAGAAGGATGACAGAGGACCTAGTGGGGGTTGTATTGTTATATGGGAAACTGGGAAATGTTATGCATGTATAAACTATTGTATTTACTGTCGAATGTAAAACATTAATTTCCCAATAAAGAAATTAAAAAAAATAATTTCTCTTAAGTTCAATTTCTTGATAAATGATCTTACATGAAGCCATACCTAATTCTCTTTATTACTTTTTAAAAAATTTATTTAAGAAAGGAGACATTAACAAAACCGTAAGATAGGAGGGGCACAACTCCACACAATTCCCACCACCCGGTCTCCATAGTCCATCCCCTCCCCTGATAGCTTTCCCATTCTCTATCCCTCTGGGAATATTCTTTATTACTTTTTATAACTAATATACTTCCCCCCCCTTTTCTGTCATGCTGTTTTCAACTTAAACTTTTTGTACTTAAAATTCAATGGATTCTGAAGAAATACAGTCATTTGCACTTAGGGATATTAAAGGGTTACAGCTACACTTAGCATCTGCAATAAACTAGTGGAAACCATGCAAAACGGGGTTAACGTGGAATCTTTTTATAAGATCTTCATGAATCAAATAAACTACAAAGGGAAGCAAATATGCACTGCTGAGAGGAAGCAATAAGGGGAAAGGCAAATAAAAAATGAACTTGAAGAACAGTCATTAGGCTCTGCTTTGCCGCGTGCACAGTCCAGGCTGGAGCCCAGCCCCCACCCTGCCCATACACTTGGATGCTCCCGTTGTTTTCTCCTCCTCCTCCTCCTCCTGCTGCTCCTCTTCCTTCACCACTGCCACCTTCTCTCTCTCCCTCTCTCTTCTCTATCTGAAAAAAATTATCCCAGAACAGTGAAGTCCCAGAGATGATGATGATGATGATATCTCTATCTATCTATCTTTCTATCTATCTATCTATCTATCTATCTATCTATCTATCTATCTATCTCAAGCTGGGAAGTGGTTCACCTGGCAGAGCATCAGACATGCCCGGGGTCGCCTGTGCAGCCCTCCGGTGCCACATGTGCCATAAAGGTGCCATGGCTTTTCTCTCTCTTATTCTCTACCTCATGTGAAACACATGCTCTTCTATGTAATAAATAAAGCAGATATTTATTTATTTTTAAAATTTTTATTTTATTTTATTTATTCCCTGTTGTTGCCCTTGTTGTTTTTATTGTTGTATTTATTATTGATGTCGTCTTTGTGCTGGATAGGACAGAGAGAAATGGAGAGAGGAGGGGAAGACAGAGAGTGGGAGAGAAAGACAGACACCTGCAGAACTGCTTCACCACATGTGAAGCGAATCCCCTGCAGGTGGGTGCCGGGGGCTCCAACCCGGAGCCTTAGGCTGGTCCCTGCATTTTGCGCCATGTGCGCTTAACCCGCTGCGCTACTGCCCGACTCCCTAAAGCAGATCTTTTTAAATTACTTATTTACTTATTTTTATTTTTAATATTTTATTTATTTTATTTTTGAGAGAGATGCAGAGAGAGAGACACCGGAGCACTGCTCAGCTCTGGCTTATTTATAGTTTTACGGGGGACTGGGCCTGGGAATTTGGAGCCTCAGGCATGAGAGTGTGTTTGCATGGCCATTATGCTATCTCCCCCACCTTATTTATTTATTTATTTATTTATTTATTTATTTATTTATTTATTTTTATTGCTACCAGGGTTATCACTAGGGCTCAGTGCCCGGCATCATCAATCCACAGCTTCTGGTAGACATTTCTCTCCCCCCCTCTCTCTCCTTTCTTCTTTCTGTTTTCTTTAGTAAGACCAAGAGAAGTTGAGAAACCCCTGATTGTCTAATTTTTAGGAGAACTGTTTCAGCTCTCTTCAAATGTGAGCTTCTACACCAAGCCCACCAGCAAGGTGTCAATTTTCCTCCTCCTCTCCTAAGCTCACTGATTCCCTCCCTTCCCTTGTCCCCTCTCCTTTTGACAATGTGAGTTCTGCCTCACAGCTGGCCATCCTGCCCAAAGCAAGATAAAACTCACTCATAGGCTATTATAAATCGTGCTGCTATGAACATAGATATACACAGATCTTTAAAAAAATTAAAAAAATATATTTATTTTCTCTTTTGTTGCGCTTGTTGTTTTATTGTTGTAGTTTATTATTGTTGTTATTATTGATGTTGTCATATTTATACAGGACAGAGAGAAATGGAGAGAGGAGGGGAAGACAGTGAGGGGGAGAGAAAGACAGACACCTGCAGACCTGCTTCACCACCTGTGAAGCGACTCCACTGCAGGTGAGCAGCCAGGGGCTCAAACCGGGATCCTTACGACGGTCCTTGCGCTTTGCGCCACCTGTGCTTAACCTGCTGCACTACCTCCCGGCCCCCAACACAGATCTTTTTGGATGAGTGTGTTTGGTTCCTTAGGATATTTCCTCAGGAGAGGAATTGCTGGGTCATATGATAGGTCCATTTCTAACTTTGTGAGGGTTCTCCAGGCTGCTGTTCACAGGGGTTGGACCAACTTACATTCCCACCAGCAGTGCAGCAGCAAAATTTGTAATAGCCAAAACGTGGAAGCAACTCAAGTGTCCAACAACAGATGAATGGCTGAAAAAGTTGTGGTCTTTATACACAATGGGATAGTACTCAACTATTAAACATAATGAACTCACCCTCTTCACCTCATCTTGGATAGAACTTGAAGGAGTATTTCTAAGTGAGATAAACCAGAAAGAGAAGGATGAGTATGGGATGATCTCACTCCTAGACAGAAATTGAAAAATAAGAACATAAGGGAAAACACAAAGCAATACTTGGACTGGGTTTGTTGTACTGCACCAAAGTAAAGGGCTCTGGGAGAGTGGTGGTCGGGGGTTCAGGTCCTGGAGCATGATGTCAGAAGAGGACCTAGGTTGGGAGTTACAGTGTCATGCAGAAAACTGAGAAATTTTACGTATATACCAACAACTGGATTTACTGTCTGCTGATTGCAAACCATTAATCCCCCCAATATATATATTTTTAGACTCACTCATAGGTAAAACTTAAGAAACAAGGACAAAAAGGAAAACAGAAAGTTAAACTGAATTTTTTGTATTGCACCAAAGCAAAGGACTCAGGGGGAGGAGGGGAAATCAAGTTGGATGGGGGTGGCTTAGTGCATGATGTTGGATGGGGGAACATATTTTGAAGGTGCGAGTGCTTTGCAGATCCGTTACAAGGAGATGAAAGACTGTGCCCATGTGCCCATAACTATACTGTAAACCATTAGCACCCCCAAGGGAAAAAAAAAGAAAAGAAAAAAGAAATTGACAAATGACAGAAGCTTGAAATTCCTATTTTAAAAAACATCAGTGCAACCCCTATGGAGATTCCCATGACTTTCTGTACATCTCTAAATAAGGAAGTGGGGGAAGACATCAGTGAGAAGGTGACAGACCACTCAGGAGGACTAGATGAGAAGCCAGCCTTCCAGATTTCTGAGTGGGAGAGAATCTCTGTTCACTGCACTCAGCAACAGCAACAGAAACATTTCTCTAGCTCTCCTGTCTAAATCTACTATGACTGGAAGAGCCTTGGAGACCGTTTCCAAACCATTCAAAGTTAGTGTCTTTCTCTCCAAAAGAACCACTGAGTGAATGAGAGCCAATAATTCCTGGCATGGAAGAGACTTGAACAACCACTGATGGCATTTTCACATGTGCTATTTCCGGAGAGAGGGGAATTCGGAACATCCTGACATTTTAGGATCAGTGCTGAATGGTTCTGCAGATGTGTCAGACTCCACCATTTTCCCTTAGTGATTAGAAATTCATGCGATAGTCTGTTCAGCTGAGACGGTGACTCACAGCCTAAAATGTCAGCCCATTGAAAGAGAATGTTCCAAGTTTCCAGTATTTAAGGGATATTAAGCATCTGGGACACACACATGCACACACATATTCATACATATGCTCAAGTACATCTGGTTAATATAGATCAGATCAGATCAGTGGGTCTATGGTCTTACTTATTTCTTCAGGAAACAATACAGATTTATCATTCTACTTTGACACTTGTTTATTGAAACATTTTGGTAGAGGATATCATGTGTTAGCCCGAGTTTCCTTTTTCTCTTTGAAAAGGAGGCTCAGAGGATGAAATTTTGCCAACTCTGAGGCCATGGACTTTCCTGCTCTGAGCTTCCAGGAAGGATGGTGGACACTTTGGAACATGAATAGAAGCAACATAGATGGAGATTAAATTTAGAGACAGATCCCCCTACTCTTTTCCTCAGAGTCTCAACAGAGACTGAACTGACCTGGTGAATCCTGAAAGGAACTCTAAGCAATAAGACAGGAGAGCTAGTGAAAAGGTACCACACCAGACTTTCATCCTCTCGTCTAGACATTGTAAATTCAATCCCTGGCACACCATATACCAGAGCTAAGAGATATCCTGATAATGGTTGCTCTCTCTCTCTCTCTCTCTCTCTCTCTCTCTCTCTCCCTCTTTCAGCCCCTCTACTCCACACTCACAAATAAACTCCTTTTAAAAAGGAATTCTTAAAAATGCTATACACAAGCTTTGTGGATTATTTTAATCTTTTTTACGAAGTAAGTGTGATTGGAAAATATCACCATCTAAAAATTCCTATTGAGGGGCTAGGAGGTGGCACACCTGGTTAAGTGCTCACATTACAGTGTGCAAGGACCCAGGTTCAAGCTCCTGGGCCCCATTTGTGGCCAGGGGCATCAGGAGGAAGCTTCATGAGTGGTAAAACAGGGCTGCAGGTATCTCTCTGCCTCTCTCCCTATCTATTTCCTCTTTCCTTCTCAATTTCTCCCTGTATCTATCCAATAATAAATAAATATATAAGTATATGCTTTTTTCAAATTCCTATTGATGTCTAGTTATATTAGGCCTTTCCTTCCTAAAGGAAAGTCAAATTTAAGACTTTGATAAAGACTGGCGATGGCTGTATGTGGATAGAACACACATATTACCATATGTAAGGCCTGGGACTCAGTCCCCAGTACCTCATGAGAGCAGCAGGGATGGCATCGGAGAAGCTCTAGAGATGGGGGCTCAGTGTTTTGTTATATCTCCCTCTCTTTCACTGTCTCATTAAGTATACAGAGTAAAAAAATGGACTGGGAAATTTTCATCTACAATATTTTTGCCTCTAGGTTCATGATTAGTCAACAATTTGTTTGGCTCTATATGTTAACTTTTTTTTAGTCACCAAGTTCCAGATGTTACCATGATACCAACCTGACTTCCCTGGGCAGACAACCACACCAATGGGTCCTTTTGCCCTGATTCCCTAGAGCCCTGCCCCACTAGGGAAAGAGAGAGACAGGCTGGGAGTATGAATCAACCTGTTAACAACCATGTTCAGCGGGGAAGCAATTACAGAAGCCAGACCTTCCACCTTTGGCACCCCATAATGAACCTGGGTCTATAATCCAGGTGGGATGAAGAATAGGAAAACTATCAGGGGAGGGGATGGGATACGGAGTTCTGGTGGTAGGAACTGTACCCCTCTTATCCTATTGTCTTGTCAATATTTCCATTTTATAAATAAAAATTCAAAAATATGGACAGGGGAGGCCCTCAGAGGCATCATGCAGGCATTAGGCATCTGCTCATTTTCTGGTATCACATAGAGACAGACAAAAAGACTTTGATGAACTGACCATCAAGGGATATGCACAGCATCACTATTATTATTACTATTATTTTTTACTTTGCTAGTGAATAAAAATAGAACTACTTAATTGCCTTCCATTTCCAGTATACCTACTTGACTCCCTTAACACTTGACTTTGACACCAGGACATTTTTTCAAAGACTCTACTCATGTTTCAGGTTTTTTAAAAAAAATTTTATTATCTTCATAGGTAAAGACAAGCAGAAATTGAGAGGAAGGAGGAGACAGAGAGGGAGAGAGACAGAGAGACACCTGCAGCCCTGCTTCACCACTCTTAAAGCTTCCCCCTTGCAGGTGGGAATGTTAAGTTTTTAGGCTTTACTTACACATTACCCTTTAACTGATCCTCTACATAGCTCCAGTACTGTCTTTTAGATATATTGTTATTATTTATTTATTTATTTAGTTAATGTTCTTTTTTTGTTCCCAGGGTTATCGCTGGGGCTCAGTGACTGCACTACAAAGACACTACCTAGAGGCCATTTTTTTCCATTTTGTTGCCCTTGTTGTTGATGATGTTGGATAGGACTGAGAGAAATTGAGAGAGGAGGGGAAGACAGAGAGAGGGAAGGAAAGATAGACACCTACAGACCTAATTCACTGCTTGTGAGGAGCCGGGGAGGGGGGGGCTCAAACAGGGATTCTTGTGCTCATCCTTGCACTTCGTGCACTTCTAAATATTTTTATAATTATTGCTACACTGGTGTACAAACAGGCGTTTAACTCAACCAGCCTCCTTCTGTCTCCTGTGTGAGGATTTCCCTTCTGCTTCTATAGAGAACTATCCCTGCCTCACTAATGTCCTTTTGTTCCCTTCCAATGGCACAGCCATGCTGTTTCCTCTCACCTCTAGACTGCAAATTCCTCAATAGAGCATGACTTTCTGCCTCCTTCATTTGCTATATCGTAAAGATGGTTGCAATCCCAAGTATTTATGAGTCTAATTAAATTCTGTGTTCAGTGTTTCTAAGTAAACACAGAGGCACTTAATCCCCCAGTTTGGGGGATCAGATAAGCCCTTCACTACCTCAGGTGATGAAGGATAGGGCAAGGAAGTTGGGTGCTGAGTCAGAAGAGAGAAGAGAAACAAGAGAAAAATTCTAAAGTGTCATCAAGGAGAAAGTTCAAGGTCATCACCTGCTGGTGGGAATGTAAATTAGTCCAACCCCTGCGGAGAGCAGTCTGGAGAACTCTCAGAAGGCTAGAAGTGGACCTTCCCTATGACCCTGCAAATCCTCTCCTGGGGATATATCCTAAAGAGAATCAGAAACACCCATGCAAATAGATCTGTGTACACCTGTGTTCATAGCAGCACAATTTGTAACAGCCCAAACCTGGAAGCAACCCAGGTGTCCAACCACAGATGAGTGGCTGAGTAAGTTGTGGTAAATATACACAATAGAATACTACTCAGCTGTTAAAATGATGACTCCATCCTCTTTATCTCATCTTGGATGGAGCTTGAAGGAATCATGCTAAGTGAGATAAGACAGAAAGAGAAGGATGAGTATGGGATAATCTCACTCCTAGACAGATGTTAGAAAAAGTAAGAAAAGAAGGGGAAACACAAAGCAGAACATGGACTAGAGTTGGTATATTGAACATAAGTAAAAGACTCTGGGGTTAGGCGGAGAGTTCATCCTGGAACATGAAGGCAGAGGAGGGCCTAGTGGGGGTTGAATTGTTATGTGGAAAACTGAGAAATGTTACACATGTACAAACTACTGTATTTTACTGTCGACTGTAAAGCATTAATCCCCCAATAAAGAAAAATTTTAAACAGTTCAAGATCCTTGTCTTTTATTTGTTGGTTTGCTTTTCTCTTTTCTTTATGGGATAGGAGAGAGAGAATTTTGAGAGAAGAGGAGCCTAAGGTGGGGGGGCAGAGAGACATTTGTAGCACTTGCTTCACCACTCTTGGAACTTCCTGCCTGTGGGGATCCCCACTTATTACATGTGTCTCAGCTACTAGGACTTGAGTCATTTGTACTGACATCTCTAGAACTAATAGATAAGAATAAATCTCTTAAGTCAGTCTTTACTTATCCATTTGTAGATATCTGATGTTTAGAATAATTGAGACCTGGTACCTACACGATTTCACCATTCCTGGACCACTCCTTCACTGAGACAGGCACGGGGAGAAGGAGAGATCCCAGGACATCAGAGCTGCCTGGGGTATCAGGGCACCTCCCTTGTGGCACTGGGGCTCAAGCCTAAGTCATGGACAGGCAAGGCAGGCGCCCCACCTGGTGAGCTATTCTTCCAGTCGTTAGAGTAACGTCCTTCTGTTGGAAAAACAGGACCTGTGTTCAGCTGGTGACGGGACAGGTCAGTTACCACAGCAGCAACTCCTAATCATCTTTTTCTTGTCCTTTTGCTTTTGTCAGTCCAAGACTTTATTCACTGAGGGTGCCCAGTGTGACTTTGGATCTCTGGTGCTATCTGCGATAAATAGGTACCTAAAAAGATCTTTAAGGAGCAGGAAGATCTTAAAGAGCACCAAAAGCATTCTGATATTTATTGATTTATTTTACATTTATTTATTTCTTTACTAATTTTCCCTTTTGTTGCCCTTGTTGTTTTATTGTTGTTGTAGTTATTGTTGCTGTTATTGATGTCGTTGTTGTTGACTAGGGCAGAGAGAAATGGAGAGAGGAGGGGAAGACAGAGAAGGGGAGAGAAATATAGACACCTGAAGACCTGCTTCACCACCTGTGAAGTGACTCCTTTGCAGGTGGGGAGCTGGGGGCTCGAACCCGGATCCTTACACCAGTGGTTCCTGTGCTTCACGCCATGTGCGCTTAGTCCGCTACGCTACCACCCGACTCCTAAGCATTCTGATATTTAAAAGTTGTGACTAGTCAGAAAAATTGAAGAAAGTGTAGTAAAAAGCTGGCTTTTTTTTTTCTTCCCTTCCATAGACTCAGGGGTCTAGACAGGGGATGCTGTGAAGTAAACGAAATGGGCCCAAAGATTTCTCTTAATCCCCTCACTTAGGGCAGCACAGACAACACCCCCCAACAATACACACGATTCCATCCTCAGCCCCCCTGTAATCATCACCACTGCTTGCTGGACTCAGAAACAGAGCCAACAGTGTCTTCACTCTAAGCTATCACTGCTTGGTCATGATAGAAAAATACTTGTAGGGATACAGACAAGGGTCTAAGGGGCAGGGTACACATATACATGTATCCACTAGTTAGAGGGAAATATATATCTCAAAGTAACAGTGTGCAATAGTCTACAGTGACTAGACTTGGACTCTAAGCGCAACAAAAAAGTAGAAAGAACTAAAAAAAGACACCTTAAAATACCTAGTCAATGGGGGCTAGACGGTACTGGAGAGGGGTAAGTGCACTTGGTATGAAGCACTAGGACCCATGTAAGGAACTCGGTTCAAGCCCTCGGACCCCCACCTGCAGGGGGGTTGCTTCACAAGTGGTGAAACAGGTCTGCAGGTCTCTATCTTTCTCTCCCCCTCTGTCTTCCCCTTCTCTCTCCATTTCTCTCTGTCCTATCCAACAACAATAACAGCAATAACAACAACAACAAAAATGGCAACAAAATGGGAAAATGGTCTCCAGGAGCAGTGGATTCATAGTGCAGGCACTAAGCCCCAGGGATAACCCTGGAGGAAAAAAAAATAGGGAAGCTTCCAGTGGAGGGGATAGGACACAGAATTTTGGTGGCAGAAACTGTGTGGAAATGTATCTCTGTTATCTTACAATCTTGTTCATGGTTATTAAATCACTAATAAAAAACTTAAAAAAAATAGAAATGTTATGTATATACAAACTATTGTATTTACTGTCAACTGTAAAACGTTAATCCCCCAATTAAGAAATAAAACAATAATTTCAGAGTTTACTTGTTTTCAAATAAACATTTTAAGCACATTAAAAAATGTTACGAGTTCAGAACATTTCCCACACAAACCACCAAAAAACCCTTTATAATAAAAATTTATATCTAGGGCGGGGGAGACAGGATAATGGTTATGCAAACAGACTCTCATGCCTGAGGCTCCTAAGTCCCAGGTTCAATCCCCCGCACCACCATAAGCCTGAGCTGAGCAGTGCTCTGGTGTTTCTCCCCCCCCTCTCAAAAATAAAATTAATAAAAAAAATTTTTTTAAAATATATAAAAAAGTACTTATGGATATATTTTAAAGAAATCATTAAGTCTGAAAACACTTTCAAGCCAACCCATAAGCCTCCGACTGAGGAGCTTGTTAAAAGGAAACTTTCTCAGAACAGTGCCTACTCTTCTAGCAAAGCCTGTCTTGACCCTGAGAAATGATAATCTGAATTCTTGGAAAAAGTAGGCAATGGAAGAAAATTCAGAAAGCATTAGTCCCATGTGGAAGAAGAAGAAGGAGGAGAAGGAGGAGGAGGAGGAGGAGGAGGAGGAGGAGGAGGAGGAGGAGGAGAAGAAGAAGAAGAAGGAGGAGAAGGAGGAAGAAGAAGAAGAAGAAGAAGGAGAAGGAGAAGGAGAAGGAGAAGGAGAAGAAGAAGAAGAAGAAACTGCAGTCATGTCAATTGGGGGCATTCCTTTTAACTTAGAGCTTTTTCTTAACAAGTGCCTATAGATGTTAGATTTTAAAGAGCATCTTACTTTGTGGATACTTAAAAGTAAAAAATGAATAAATCAATAAAAAATAACTCGGGGGCTGGGTGGTGGTGCACTGGGTTAAGCACACATAGTACAACGTGCAAGGACCCATATAAGGATCCTGGTTTGAGCCCCTGGCTCCCCACCTGCGGGGTGGGGGGTCGCTACACAAGTGATGAAGCAGATCTGCAGGTGTCTATCTTTCTCTTTCTTTCTCTCTCTTCCTCTCTACCCTCCCCTCTCAATTTCTCTCCGTCCTCTCAAAAAAAAAGAAAGAAAGAAAGAAAGAAAGAAAGAAAGAAAGAAAGAAAGAAAGAAAGGAAGGAAGGAAGGAAGGAAGGAAGGAAGGAAGGAAGGAAGAAAGAAAGAAAGAAAGAAAGAAAGAAAGAAAGAAAGAAAGAAAGAAAGAAAGAAAGAAAGGAAATGGCTGTAGAAGCAGTGGACTTGTAGTGCAGGTATCGAACCCCAACTATAACCATGGAGGCAAAAAATGAAAACAAAAGCAAAAACAAACAAACAAACAAAAAAACCCTCTCCAATCAAGGAGGAAGCTTGAGAGGAGAATGAATCAGAGACTAGAATGAATGAACAGAGGAGAGGAATTCAAGGATAGGGAGCTATTCCAGCCCTGGGAGAACAAAGGGCAGAAAGAAGAAAGAAGGTCCCAGGAGGATCACCTGCCTGAGCTTCTCCCACTGTCACCATTCACCATCAGATTCTCCCGACAGCCTCCCCTCCCTGATCCAACCTAAAGTGCCTCAGTGCAGGCATCTCACTTCTGCTCATATTCGTTTGATAGGATTAACTGGGATGCTTCACAAGTAACTCAGATGAATGGGTTGAGACAAGCAGATGTTAAGTTTAAACACCGTACATCTGGCTTTTGTTCTCGGAAGACCAAACATTCAATGACACCAAGACTAGACCTTTAGCCTTATTTATAAGGTAACAGCATTTCACCATCTCCTCACTGTCAGTGTTACTATCAAAGAAATGTGGATCAAGATCTGACCTGCACTAAAGGCCTTTTGATTTTGAACAGAACGCATGTTTTCCATAAAGACACCGATAACACTTCAGGGTAGATGCAGATCACGCTCCTCTGGACTGAAGCAGCCTGTAGGTGATTTGAATGCTTCACTTGAAATGGCAAAATCGGGCCAGAGAAATCAAAGTAGCACCACTGAATAGTTGTGGGGGCTTTTGTACTTGCTGACAAGATAAAGTCAAGTCTGATAACATTGGTGAGATCTTTTTTTTTTTCTCACTTTGTTTTTTCTTTTGTTTTCATCTTTCCCCTGTGAATAGATGTATGGACGCAAGCATTGGTGTACAAAAAAAAATTAACCTGAGCTTGTTAAAATTATATCACCTGGGAGTCAGGCGGTAGCACAGCAGGTTAAGCACACGTGGCTCAAAGCACAAGGGCTACTGTAAGGATCCCAGTTAGAGACGCCCCCTCCGCTTCCCACCTGCAGGGGAGTTGCTTCACAGGCGGTGAAGCAGGTCTGCAGGTGTCTTTCTCTCCCCCTCTCTGTTTTCCTCTCCTCTCTCCATTTCTCTCTGTCCTATCCAACAACAACATCAACAACAACAACAATAATAATAACTACAACAATAAAACAAGGGCAACAAAAGGGAGTAATAATAATAATAAAGTTTGTGATCTGGGACAAATTCCCAAAGGCTTGAGGAGATCTAGGTGGAGTGTGTGTGTATGTTAGATTTGCTTATTTTATATGAGAGAGAGAGACAGACAGACAGACAGAGTCAGTCCAGAGCATCATTTTTCAGTTATGGAGCCAGGGATCATACCCAGGCTCTAAGGCACACAAATCATGACCTCCCAGAATCCATAAATATATATATATTGATTAGACCATAGGATAAGAGGGGTACAATTCCACACAGTTCCCATCACCAAATCTCAGTATCCCATCCCCTCCATTGGAAGTTTTCCTATTTTTTATCCCTCTGGGAGCATGGACCCAGAATCATTATGGGGTGCAGAAGATGGGAGGTCTGACCATATTTTTTAAATCCCCTAAGTGGTGTCCAGGAGGCATACTTGGTTGAGTGTACACAGAACCGTGAACAAGGACCTCACCTGCAGGGGGAAACTTCAAGAGTGGTGAAGCAGTGCCACAGATGTCTCCTCCTATTCTAATTCCTTTCCCCCTCTCTGTCCTATCCAATAAATAATGTTAAAACACTGAACAAAAGCCATTTACTAATTTTTGTTAAATTAGTTAGATTATTCTTTGAGAACTAAAGTTAGGGCTGTTAATAAGTCTTGTAACCTCCCATTTAACTTTTATTAGCACTGGGAGAACATGAAGGGCAGAAAAAAGTGCTGAGATGTGGGAAATGGTGGTAGTTTGGGAAGAAATGGAAAATTGTTGGCTAGACAGAGTTTTCTGGAACTATTTTTGTTTGCTTGCTTTTTATTGCCACCAGGGTAATTACTGGGGCTCAGTGCCTGCACTAAGAATTCACTACTCCTGGTGGCTATTTTTTCCTTTTATTTTTTTCCTTCTTTCTATTTTTGTTAGATAGGACAGATGGAAATTGAGAGGGGAGAAGGAGAAAAGAGAGGGAGAAAGCAAGAGTCACACCTGCAGACATGCTTCACTGATCATGAAGCATCCCTCCTGTAGGGGCATTCCAGTTTATCCCATCAAACAAATATGAGCAGGAGTGAGATGAGATTGGACCAGGGAGGGGAGGCTGTCGGGAGAATCTGATGGGGAATGGGGACAGTGGGAGAAGCTCAGGCAGGTGAAGGGACCAATCTGATCCTCCTGGGACCTTTCTTCTTTCTGCTCTTTGTTCTCTAAGGGCTGGAAAGTCCTTGTCCTTGAGTTCCTTTCTCCTGTTGCTTCATTCTAGTCTCTGATTCATCTCCTCTCAAGCTTCATCCTTGATTGGAGAGGGTTTTTTTTTTTTGTTTTGTTTTGTTTTGTTTTCGTTCTTTGCCTCCATGGTTATAGTTGGGGCTCGATGCCTGCACTAAAAATCCACTGCTCCTGCAGCCATTTTTTTGCCTTTTTTTTTTTTTTTGGTAGAACAGAGAAATTGAGAGGGGAGGGGAAGGGAGGGGAGGATAGATAGGGAGAGAGAAAGACAGACACCTGCAGACCTGCTTCATCACTTGTGTTGTGACCTGTTGTTAAAATTCGGAGGCTCCAGCTGGCCGGGCTAGCTTCATGGGCAGGTAACAGAGACGACCAGAGACATAAGGCTGGGCAGGAAGCTGTATTTCTTTATTCAGGAACAACAATTTATAAACTAAACCAAACTAATCACCAAACAGAACTCTGCTGCCTCTTTCCCCCGCGGTGGCGCCAAGCACTCTCGAACTCTGGAACTCTGGAACTCTCTCGGGGTTCCTTGGGGTGGGGACAAGTGGGCCCGCTAAACTAGCAGGACTGAACCAATTTTCTAGGCAGGGGGGAGTTAGAACAACCCAATGTAAATCATACAATAATTCCCCCTTTTCTTTTTAACTAAATGACCACAGTATCAGGGGTGTGGGGTGAACAGAAACCTCTATCATACAGGCATTTTTTTAAAAAAGAAACTGGCACAAACATGGAGAAACATGTAAGCAAGTAACAAAAACCAGTGTGCTGCCAAGGGAAGGCCTGAGGGGGCCATTTTTTTGCCTCTGTGGGCAAAACTTTGTCAGCTTAAAAAAACATTTCTTGCCTCTGGGGGGGCGTACTTGTCTCGACAGACATTTGCATGGGCGCGGGGAACGGCTTAGAGTCTCAAAGGCAGCTGGCTGCAATTTACTTACTATGAAACAAAACTTGTCATTAGCATAATCATAGCGCAATCTAACGTTTATAATAGAGAAGGAATTTGAGACTTTTACATAGCAACAACGTCTTTTTAACCTTTTGTTACACCCATTCAAGATGGCACACCCTAGGTGTGCGCAGGAAAGAAAACCTCAGGCATGAGAATAATTAGCATAGCTACTGTGTAATCTACCATTTCTAATAGAGAAGGTAATCGAGAGTTTTAAATATCAACAAGTCTATTTAACCTTTTGTTATACCCATTCAAGATGGAGACACACCCTAGGTGTGCACAGGTCTTTAGACCAACTTAGTTAAAATATATTGATTGTTAACTAATTTTTACCTCAGACTTTAAATGTAAGTAATTTTATCTTTATGAGAATTACGTTGAAAACCTTTTTCATTTAACTTTGACCAGTAAGAATTTAGCCTTAAAGTTATTGTTTATCAAACTTTAAACATACACATAAATATGGTCATTAATGCACAAGGAGAAAAAGCTTTGTTACGAAGACATGTCATTTCAAACACGAATTTAGATATGTACTGTCTTAGTTGTTGGGGGGGTGTTGTCCAGTGGTGGTCTCTTGGGCAGCTTCACTTCTAGGAATTGCAGGTTGCGATCTCCGCATGAATCTCTGCATACTCCAGCTTGTCTGCCTTTAGACCGGAGCTGGAGATCTCGGCCAGGGTGTCCAGTTTTAGCAGGGAGCCCGGGGGTCCAGGAGGTCCTGGATCATTCCAGAATTCATAACACGAGGGCGGGCGGGCCAGCCTTGTAGAAGGCACGGGCCTAGGTACCCAGGGGTGGCAGCCATGATAGGCTACCGCGGCCCTGCCCCATGGCCCTGTCATGTCTGCTGCCCTGCTCGCAGTGGCCGAGCAGCATGGAGGGATCACGCGTCCAGTGCCCTGTGCCACGTATTGGAGAGCCGGCTCCTGTGGGCTGGCCTGCGTGCTGGCATCGGGCTCCAGCGTGTTGGCATTGGGCTCCAGCGTGTTGGCATCGGGCTCCTGTGTGGTGGCATCGGGCTCCTGCATGCTGGCGTCGGCCTCCTGTGTGGTGGCGTCGGGCTCCTGTGTGCTGGCATCGGCCTCCTGCGGGCTGCGGGGCTGTGGAGCTGCGGGTGCAGTGCGCGGGGTTGTCTGGGCGCAGCCAGCTGGCTGGCTGCTCCACCAGGTGGAAAAGGCAGCTCCTCGCCTCGCCTCTTGCCTGCTGGCTCTTCCCGACTCCGCTGGCTGTTCTGAGTGCGCCCGAGCGAGTGGAAACCACAGAGTGGTCCAGAGATAAATGTTCCAGAAACAGCAAAACAGTCTCGTGAAGAAAGAGCAGAGGCCTTTGGAGATCTCTTCACAAGTAGAAGAGAAGGCCATAGTACATAGGTAGCCAAATTGTTTTTACTTAACTGAGAGATGCACAGGTCAGGTCCATGTGGGCATCATTTGTTGTTAAAATTCGGAGGCTCCAGCTGGCCAGGCAAGCTTCACGGATGGGTAACAGAGATGACCAGAGACATACGGCTGGGCAGGGAAGCTGTATTTCTTTATTCAGGAACAACAATTTATAAACTAAACCAAACTAATCAGCAAACAGAATTCTGCTGCCTCTTTCCCCCGCGGCGGCACCAAGCACTCTTGAACTCTGGAACTCTGGAACTCTCTCGGGGTTCCTTGGGGTGGGGACAAGCGGGCCCGTGAAACTAGCAGGACTGAACCAATTTTCTTGGCAGGGGGAGAGCTAGAACAACCCAATGTAAAGCATACAACAGTGACCATCCCCCCCCCACCACAGGTGGGGAGCCAGGAGCTTGAACCGGGATCCTACAGGAGGAAAATAATAAATAAATAAATAAATAAACTCAGGGGCCAGGTGGTGGAGCACTGGGTTAAGAGCGCTTAGTACAAGCACAACAACCCGTGCAAGGATCCTGGCTGGAGCCCTGGGCTCCTCACCTGCAGCGGGAGGAGGTCACTCGGCTTCTTTTGTATCTCAGTGCTAAGAAGTATTCCTATCTGTCAGGATGGCAAAGTAATCTTCCTCTTGATATAATCACTAAGTTTTAATTATTTTATAGATAAAAGGTCACTTTACAAGTGGTCTGCAGGTGTTTTTCTTTCCCCCTCTCTGAGTTCCCCTCCTCTCTTGATTTCTCTCTCTCCTATCTTATAAAAATGGAAAAAATGGCTTCCAGGAGCAGTGAACTTGTAGTGCCAGCACCAAGCCCCATGAATAACCCTGGAGGAAAAAAATTATACAATTAATTCTTTGTTTGCTGTGTAGTTGCACATAACCTCTCCATAAATATTTTACTATCATTATATTAGGAGAATAGCTCCTCATTTGTTGGGCAATAAGCCAGCTCCCACCTGCTTAAAGCCTCTGTCTCTAATCCTGTTTAACTAAGCACTGCCCTGCAGGTTTAACACTGCTGTCTATTTACATAACACTGTTAACTAAGCACTGCCCTGACTCTAGGGCATTGGTTTAATCCTCATTGATTCCAGTGCTTTTTCCTTCTCCCCACCCCCTATCCTATGTACATCCTCTTCCGACCTGACAGTTCCACTCCAGGATATATAAGGACAGGATTGTGATTAGAGATAGCTTAGATTACACTGCGTTCCACATGAATAAAGACTGAACTGCATACCACTCAGCCATTAGTCCCTGGTCGTCTTTCTCTCCTGCCCGGGAAGCTAACCCAGCACTCATTTAAGAGATTTTTGTTAGTGCTTTATTTTACAGTTCTTATATTTTATAGGACAGAGAAAAAATGAGAGGGGGTGGGAGAGATAGATAGGGAGAGAGAAGGAGAGAGAACTGCAACACTGCTTCACCATTTGTGGAGCTTTTCCCCTGTAGGTGGGGGACCAGGGTCTTGAACATAGGGTCCTTGCACATGGTAAAGCATGTACTCAACTGAGTGCACATTGTCCAGAGCCTCATTTAAGACATTATTGTCTCTCATACTCTCATACTTTTCCTCCTGCTCCCCTCTGCCCACCTTTCTCATGGAGAGGCCCTTCTAGAAGGAAGGAAGTGGTGTGCCAGAGTTTCCCCTTCTGCTCGGCTCCATGGTTCTGAGTGTCAATCTGGGACCATTCCTGTGGCCATCATCAGGCCTTGAGCACTCACTGTCCCAGGACCAAAGAGTGGGATCTGCCCTCAAGGGCCATAATCCTCTTTCAGGCAAAGTTCTGTAGCTGCTCTGAGTCTCACGTAGTATATTGTTTTTCACTGTTCAGCAGGTGAAGATGAAATTCAAGAAGTAGAGTGGAGGAAAAGCAATTTACTTGCTGTCTTCATTAGAATCATTGCTGTGGGGGAAGGTGAGCATGTACACGTTTCTGTATTTTTCTTTTTTTCTCTTTTTTTTTCTTTCTTTTTTTAAAGATTTTACTTATTTATGAGAAAGACAGGAGGAGAGAGAAAGAACCAGACATCACTCTGGCACATATACTGCTGAGTATCAAACTCAGGACCTCATGCTAGAGAGTCCAAAGCTTTATCACTGTGCCACCACCCTGACCACACGTTTCTGTATTTTTCAAGCATACATAGTCTTTTCTCAAGAACACATGGGTTGCATTGAGAACCCAGGAAGACACTAGTTTCCTGGGGACTCTCATCTCATCTTGAAAACCTGAAGACAGACTCTGAAGACAGTCTATTTCTTTCCATTTGTTTTTCTCCATTTAGCTCCTTCCTTTGTTCTTTCTTTTTTTAAAAAAATATTTATTTATTCATATCCCCTTTTTGTTGCCCCGTTGTTGTTTTTTATTGTTGTAGTTATTATTGTTGTTGCTATTGATGTTGTTGTTGTTGGGTAGGACAGAGAGAAATGGAGAGAGGAGAGGGAGACAGAGAGGGGGAGAGAAAGACAGACACGTGCAGACCTGCTTCACTGCTTGTGAATCGACTCCCCTGCAGGTCGGGAGCCGGGGGCTTGAACCGGGATCCTTATGCGGATCCTTGTGCTTTGCGTCACCTGCACTTAACCGCTGCACTACTGCCTGACCCTTCCTTTTTTTCATACCCCCACCCCCTAAAAAAGTTACCAAGTTTTCTCAAAATATATTGATTGTTGAGAAAGTCATGACGTATTTTTTCTATGCAAAAATGCAATATAATTTTATTGACAACATAATAATAGCAGCAGGCAATTCCTTAAACATTGGTGGAGAAAATGTTTTCCAGATTCTCTGTAGTCTTGCATTAAACACTTTTTTCCCCGTCAATTTTTTAAAAAGGACAGGTTAAAAGTCCAACCTTCTCTTGGACCACTAAAGTTGTTTCCAAATATAAGAAACATAAAAGATGACATTCTTTCTCTTTGAAACTCAACATTCCTGTCTAAAGGGGATCGTAATGATTAACATTTGTGTCTTTGTGCCCTCTGGAAGAATTCTTTGTAAGAGCAGAACGTTCCTGCCTGGTTGAATACATGTCTTCAACTTATAATGAAGCTGTTCTAATAATAAAAAACACCCCTACATTTTCTCTTATAAACCTGAAATTTACAGGTCTGCAGACTGGCCTTCTAAACATTATGATGGGGCTAGGGAAATAGCAGAATGGAGGCCTGGGACCTCAGAACCTCAAACATGAAAGTCTTTGTATAACAATTATGCTATGTCCTCAGCCCTAAATCTCTCTCTCTCTCTCTCTCTCTCTCTCTCTCTCTGTTGAGTGGCTACAGTCTTCAAGTACAAGGAATGGAATGGAAATAACAGAACTCTTCCCCGAGGAGCTCACATTCCTTATTCCGTTGTGCTGACCAATTCCAGACATTGGAGTTTCTAGAAGACTCTTCCTTTCAGTCATCCCCATTAGCTCAGCCATATATATATAAAGGAAACAGTGACAAAATCATAGGAATTCCCACCACCAGATCTCCGTATCCCATCCCCTTCCCTGGTAGCTTTCCTATTCTTTATTCCTCTGGCATGTTTTTACAAAATCTTTGCAACTTTACACCAAAAAGTGAGACTCTGATTCATTACCTGAGGCCCCACACTTGCATATATTGAAACAAGCCTGGTTGACACACAGCACTGCTTCACCACTCACACTTCACCACTTCACCAGAGGGTGCTCTGCAGATGAAGAACTGGGACTGAAGTCCAGGGTCCTTGCACATGGTAATGTGTGTGCTCTACCAAGTGTGCCACTGACAGGCCTCTCCCCTTTTAAATTTTTTAACGAGATGCTGTGGCATCGCACCTTTTATGATTTCTCTGCTTACTTACTTATGAGAGAGATCAAAGCACTGCTGAGCTCTGGAATAATATGGTACAAGGGATTGAACCTTCTGTCTCTTGTGCCTCGGGCATGCAAGTCAGTGCTCTAACAGACTGATTTATTTTCTCTGTTCCATCTCTTCTTCTTCTTCTCCTCCTTCTCTTAAAAAAAGTTGTTGTCTGTGGCTTACTTAATGATGTCTTTTAGGTCCATACAACGCCATCACATCAACTGGGGCCCAGATAGGTCTAGACCTCTAATAGATCCCTGTCTCCACTATCATTGGTCACTTCCAGCAGGAACATCATCATAACCTATCTAGGACTTTGTCCTCAATGTAGAGCAACAATGGTAGCGACTGCCCCCACTTTTCATAGTGAGGCTGGGTCATCCTGCTCTGCCACTTGAGGAAGACTGGTCCTAAAATGAGTGAGGTCTAAAATATTCCCAGCTGTGACCATGGACTGTGATCTCAGACAGACAGAGAGTAGGAGGTTACAAAGGCTCCTGTGCTAAATGTGAATATACATGGTCCCTGGGTTTGATCGATGGTATATATAGTTAACTGTATTCATCTATTTTCTTCAGGTTTGGGAACTACTCTCTTCCCTAATCCAGCTTTCTGGCACTACCCTCAACTCTGACTATATCTTCCCAGACAATGGTTTTAGTCCACCTGTGTGTTGAGCTATCAAGCTCAAACAAAAATTGCTGAAGTCATGGGTGCCTTGGAACATACATAAAATGGATTTCCTAGTTCCTCTCTACCCTAAAATCTCTAATCTTATCTGCTCTATTCCTACTTTTTTGGCTCCTGTTTATTGTTCAATTTTTATTGTTTTGTCTTGCCATCTTTCAGTCACCAAGTTACAGATGATACTTCTTCTTCTTCTAGCGTTTGCCCTTCTTCCGTAGCCAGTCAACAGAGTCAGGTTGAAAGCTGTCAAGAGCTGCTTGTTGCTGGCTTTGAAAGTAACTGGGATCCATGTGGATTCAGTCGGCTAGGAAGGATCATCAGTTTCCCCAATAAATGGGTACTCACGGGATGCACCACTATGATTCTATCTTGACTTCCCTGAGCAGATGACCTCACCAATGTGTCCTGGAACATCACTTCTCCAAAGTCCTACCTTCCTAGGGAAAGACAGAGACAGGCTGGGGTATGGATTGACCTGCCAATGTCCATGTCCAGTAATTCAAGGAGTCCGAACTCCCACCTTCTGCACCTTCAACAGAAGGCTGGTCTATACCTCCAGAGGGAGAGCAGTGTTAGAGAAATATGACCAGAGGGCTCTGAACTCCAATTCCATCAAGAAAGAGAGAGAATAAGAAAGTTTTCAGTGAAGGGGATAGGACACAAAATTCTAATGGTGTGAAAGAACTGTATGGAAGTATACCCCTGTTACCTTACAACCCTGTGAGTCATTAGTAAATTACTAATAAATTTTTTAATGCACCTATAAAAAAAAGGAAGGGGAGGTGGGAGTGGGTGCTGGTACACGTTACAATCTGCAAGGGCCTGTGTTTGATCCCCCAGTCCCCACCTGCAGGGGGAAAATTTTGTACGTGGTGAAGCACTGCTACAGGTGTCTCTCTTTCTCTCTCCCTCTCTACCTCCACCCACCCTCTCCATTTCTGGCTGTTTCTATTTAATAAATAAATATACTAAAAAATCTTCAATTAAAAAAATAAGAAAGGAATGGAAGATAGGACCTTAGAAAAAAATAAGCAAATATATATAAATATAGATAGCTAAAGAAATAACAGTCGACCTATATCAGTGACCTTGGGAGAACTATTGCAGTTTGCAATGGAGGGAATGCGGACATAGAATTCTGGTGATAGGAACATGTGGCAGTATACCTCCGCTATCTTGTAGTTTTGTGAATCAATATTAAATCCCTAATTTAAAAAAAAAAAGAGTTGCTGTCTAAAAATGAATTAGGAACTCAGAAGGCAGGATAGAATGACTCATTTTAAAACTGAAGAAGTGTTATGAAAACAAAATATTCCAAATGACATACAAAGGAAAGGAAAATATTCCTCTCCTCTCTCTCTCCGAATCCACCTTTGGAAGAGATAATTAAGATAGTCGTGTATGTGTGCTTTAGTGGAGACACTCCATTTCACATCAAAGCAAGTAATATATGTGCCAGCTTAAAGCACATTACCAGAACCAGCACAACACTCTGCACCCAGATTAGTTAGTCGAAAAATGCTCACACATGAACGGCACTCTCTTCAACAGTAGCCAACTATTACACTGCATCAGACTGTCCCACAATTTATTCCCCACGGTGTTATAAAACAATGGTCAGATGAGTAACTTTTGCACATATCAGTTCCAAATATAAACCAAGTAATATTTATAAGGTTGGTTTTTCTAAGCCAAAGTATATGGAGTGCATTTTCATCTGTTTATCCCATAATGAACACTTTTATGATACCCATCAGTCAAAGTATTAGTACAAAAATCCCTTCCTTCCTTCCTTCCTTCCTTCCTTCCTTTCTTCCTTCCTTCCTTCCTTCCTTCCTTTCTCTCAGGAACACCTAAGCTCTGGCGAATTGAACGTAAATCCTTCAGTGTTTAAAGCACAAAGGTCTTTGTGCATAACCACTAGGCTATCTCCCCCCATCTACTACAAAGTCTATCTATAAGTGAAAAAAAAGCCACTCTGTTGAGTAAGGATTGTTTCTCAAATCCTCTATGTCCCCTAAGAGATGGGAGGTAACAACACACTTGGCTCTATTCCACTTTTTAAGATCCAATCTTAACCCCCCCAAGCAAAACTTAGCGCGCACACACACGTGCACACACACACATACACACATACACACACACACCAAGCACTCCTTATTACCAACAGATTCATGATGCTCAAGCAGTCAGAATTATTTTGAGCTAGCATGTATATTTTGATCTAAAGTTTAGCTTAAGTGTGTTCAGTCTCGAAATTAGACAAGCGATTTTAGTATTTAGATCATGAAACAGTACACTGAAGAATTCTATTCCTCCATCCTTTCAAGATGAAGAAAATAACAGAAATTTAGAAAGAAAAAGAAAAAAGGCAATGGAAGTCCTAACCATGATTTTTGAATTTAAAAAATATCTGTGGGGATCAGGCGGTAGCGCAGTGGGTTAAGTGCATGTGGCACAAAGTGCAAGGACCCGCGTAAGGATCCCAGTTGGAGCCCCTGGCTCCCCACCTGCAGGGGAGTTGCTTCACAGGTGGTGAAGCAGGTCTGCAGGTATCTATCTTTCTCCCCCCCCCCCGTCGTTTTCCCTCCTCTCTCTATTTCTCTCTGTCCTACCCAACAACAACAACAGCAATAACAACAACAATAACAACCACAACAAAGATAAAATGGGAAGGGGGGAGGATATGGCCTCCAGGAGCAGTGGATTTGTGGTACAGGCACCGAGCCCAGGCAGCAACCCTGGAAGAAAAAAAAAAATAATATATATATATATATATATATATATATATATATCTGTTACAGGGGCAGGTGGTGGCATACCCAGTAGACTGCACATGTTCCCATGTTCAAGGACCTAGGTTCAAGCCCCTAGTCCCCATCAGCAGGGGAGAAGTTTCACAAATGGTGAAACAGTACTGCAGGAGTCTCATTTTTTTCTTTTTCTATCTCCCCCTTCCCTCTCAATTTCTGTCTCTGTCTAAATAAATGAATACATAACTATTTACAAAATATGTATTTGTTGCAGTCTTATATTAACATAAATCCAGCCACGTTTGTGTCACATCAATATAAACTGTTTTATTTCTGTTGATGTTCAATCCTATGCTTGTAATTAGTGTTAGTTTCTTGAAAGTATAGCAAACAAGTCAAGAATAAGTCTACGTGAATCATTAAGAATTTATTCTAATAGACATTATGGTAATGACTTACATTGTAAAGCATCTTTACCCAATTTCTTTCACTTCAGCTCATCTGTAAGTTCCTTTATTCAAAGAAAAATCATTTGGTGGAGGCTGGGTGGTGGTGCACCTGGTTAAGCACACACATTCCAAAGTACATGGACCAGGTTCAAGCCCTGGCCCCCACCTGCAGGGGGAAATCTTCACAAATGTGAAGCAGTGCTGCAGGTGTCTCTCTTCCTCCCTTCTCAGTTTCTCTCTGTCTCTATTAAATAAATAAACAAAAATTTATATAAAAAAGAACAATAATTTGTTGTATATCCTTTCTGTATTACTATATGACCATCTCGGTGCCAGACGTTGGGAATGTATGAGATGACTGACATATAGCTACCAATCCTCTAACTAATAAGGAAGAATACATGTAAGCACATTGACTGTAATTTTGTGCAGCTGGGTGCAATCACATGATGACCAGGATGGAAACAGCAGTAATAGGGGGACTGGGCTGTAATGCAGTGGGTTAAGTGCACGTGGCGAAAAGCACACAGATCTGCGTAAGGATCCAGGTTTCAGTCCCCGGCTCCTGATCTGCATGGGGATTGCCTCGTAGGTGTCTATCTTGCTCTCCCCCTCTTGACTTCCTCTCCTCTTTTGATTTCTCTCTGTCTTATCCAGTAGCAGAAATAATAACAACAACAATAAACAACAAGGGCAACAAAAGGGAAAAAATAGCCTCCGGGAGCAGTGGATTCATACATAGTGCAGGCACTGAATCCCAGTAAAAAAAATAAAATAGCAGTACTGGAGAGGAGGGATAGTTTTGATTCTGTGTGGTCAGGAGCAGTGAGTGATGGCTTACTGGAGGGAGTGAGGGAGTGAGGGAGTGAGGGAGGGTGGCTTGAGTTGGATGAACAAACAGGTAATGTCAGTGGAGAGTAGCAGCGGGTGTGGAGTGTGAAGGTGTTCTACTTTTGTGCAAGAGAATAAGAAGCACAAGACAATACTGTTTGTTAAGGGAAAACATTCTCTCTCTTTTTTTTTTTTTTTTGCCTCAAAGGTTTCACTGGGCCTCGGTGCTGGCACTACGAATCCACTGCTCCTGGAGGCCATTTTTTTCCAGTTATTGGATAGGACAGAGAGAAATTGAAAGCAGAAGGGAAGACAGAGGAGAAGAGAGAAAGAGAGACACCCACGCAGATCTGCTTTGCCGCTTGAGAAATGTCCTCCCTGCAGATAGGGAGCCGGGGGCTCCAACCTGGATTCTTGCACATGGCCTTGTGCTTAGTACTATGTGGGCTTAACTGGGTACACCACTGCCCACCTCCCCATTCTTTTCTTTTCTTTTCTTTCTTAAAACATTAATTTAAAATAGTTATTAGGATAGAGGAGATGATAATGGTTGTGCAAGAGACTTTCATGCCTGAGGTTCTGAGGTTCTGAGGTCCTAGATCCAGTCACCAGAACTACCATAAGCCAGAGCTGATCAGTGCTCTGGGCTCTCTTTGTAGCTTTCTCTCTGTGTCTCTCTCATTAAAATAAATACATTTAAAAAGCCATTATTATTTCAATGACTGTACTTTAAAGCACTAACCTACTCAATAATAGATATTGTAATTATTATTACTAATTGCTTGCTTTTTCTAAACACTCTTAAGGGTTTATTTATTTACTAATAGTGAGATAAATAACCGGAGCATCACTCTGGAATGAAATATGCTATATTTTTCATATGTAAACCCTTCGGAGAGATATGATTTCTAAATATTTTCTCCTATTAGGCGATTTACCTTTTTATTCTGTTGTCATTTGAAGAACATTTAAAAAAAATTAAAGTTTCATAATGTTCAATTAGCCTATTTTGCTTCTGTTGTACACCTTTGATGTCATGTCTCAAAACTCACAATGTAATGTGTTTGTATAAAGAGTTTAACTCAAAGACATTTCACAGTTGAGCAGGTGATAGAAGCATTGCTTTTTAAATCAAGAAATATTTAGCAGATGTAAAATGTAACTGATTAAAAAAAAACTTTTAAATGCTTATTTAGTACAATTTTTCCTGAAGAGACATTACACTATGTCTGGATTTCTCTGAGAAACTGCACATGATCAAGAAATAACTATGCTACTTTAATTTCCAGTTTTTGGTAATATTAATATGCACTATCATTTGAAAAGTATTTGCAGTCACTTGGGAAATATAACCTCTTACATAAGCAAACCACTCTCAAATATTTAGTGATGACGGTTTTTAAAATATTAAGTCTTAGCTTTTATTCTTCTCTCTTGTTTCTCTCCCTTTCAACAAGTAGTCTTAAAACATATGGGGAATTAAAAAAAATATAGTGAAGGCCTATTGAAAAATTTACATGGTGTTATGTGTCATTTTGGAATGGGGAGAGCACCAAGGTAGGTCTGGAGTGCAGGGTCCAAAACTGGAAAGCCTCTAGTGAGAAGCATCTGTTGAATCCCACCAATTCAGTACAAAGACCATTTCACAAAGTGGACAGAAGTCCAAAGAGAATGGAGGCCCAGAAGTTTGGAGACCCAACACTGCCCATTATTGACTGACAGGAAACACCAGGCATGAGCTGTATTAAGAGCTGGCAGGATAGGAGCGAGGGACTTACTCCAGTTTTTAAGAAATAGCAGACTGTGATGTGTCTGATGGGCTAATTGCCTGATTCATTTTTTTTATTTTACAAGTCACTTTATCTTCTTCTTTATTTATTTATTGGATAGAGACAGGGTGGAATGGAGAAGGGGAAAGGGGAGATAGAAAGGGAGACAGAGAAACACCTGCAGCCCTGCATTACCACTTGTGAAGCTTTCCCGCTGTAGGTGGGGACCAGGGGCTTGAACACAGGTCCTTGTACATTGTAGTATGTATGCCTGACCATATGTGCCAACACCTGGCCCCCTGATTCATTCTTCATACTCCTCTTTTCCTCTTGGAAGGCAGCTATGCTCACTACTATACCACCAACGCCTTTCTCCTGTTAATATTAGTTGAACTACCTACATAAAAAGCACATGGGAAGTTAAGATAAATGCCAGCATGCTGATTTTAAGGAATAATGGTGCAGACTATTTTTGTAGATTTTTACAAATAGAAGATACATTTTTTAAATGTGAAATAGGGGGTCAGGCGGTAGCACAGCGGGTTAAGTGCACGTGGCACCAAGTGTAAGGACCAGGTGTTAAGGATCCCGGTTCAAGCCCCTGGCTCCCCACCTGCAGGGGGGTTGCTTCACAAGCGGTGAAGCAGGTCTATAGGTGTCTCTGTCTTTCTCTCCCCCTCTCTGTCTCCACCTCTTCTTTCCATTTCTCTCTGTCCTATTCAAAAACAACAACAGCAATAACACAACAATAAAAAACACAACAATGATAAACAACCAGGGCAACAAAAGGGAAAAAATAGCCTCCAGGAGCAGTGGATTCCTAATGCAGGCACCAAGCCCAGCAATAACCCTGGAGGCAAAACAAAAACAAAAACAAAAACAAAAAAGTGAAATAATCCATACAGACACAAAAAGTGCTATGAATTATGGAACAGAGATTTGAATGCTGCCTTATAAAAATGAACTAAAAATAGCTGTTGGTTATATTTGTTTCATGTTTTTGAAGACTTTTAAAAATTATTTATTTTATTTGATAAGACAGAGAAATTGAGAGGGTAAGGGGAAATAGAAAGAGAAAGAGAGGGGGCCGGGCAGTGGCGCAGTGAGTTAAATGCACAGCACAAGGATCCTGGTTTGAGCTCCAGGCTCCCCGCCTTTAAGAGGGTCACTTAACAAGCGGTGAAGCAGGTCTGCAGCTATCTTTCTTTCTCTCCCCCTCTCTGTCTTCTCTTCCTCTCCCAATTTCTCTCTGTCCTATCCAATAACAATAGCAACAACAAAAATGGCAAAAATGGCCTCTAGGAGCAGTGGACTCATAACGCAGGCAGCAGGCACTGAGCCCCAGCAATAATCCTGAAGGGGAAAAAAAGAAAGCAAGAAAGAAAGGAAGAAAGAAAGAAAAAAAGAAAGGAAGAAAGAAAGCTATTTCACCACTCAAGAAGCTTCCCTCAATGCATGCGGGGACTTGGGCCTTGAACCAAGGTCCTTGGACTTGTATTATGTGTGCCCAACAAGGTGTACCACCACACAGCCCATTTCACTTTGTGTTATCTATTGATAGGTAAAGATTTGGTTAGATCTCTTCTATCCCATTTTTCCTTCCTCCTCATTCATAGATTCCCACACATCTTGAAGTTGCTGTAAAAACTTTCAGCCTAGATTTTATACCTGTACACTTACAAGCAATGTGCTTGTAAAGCATTAACAGTGTATTTTGTTATATTTTATTTCACATTTTTTAGCTGTAGAACAATAGCTCCACCGGGAGTTGGTGGTAGCGCAGAGGGTTAAGCGCACGTGGCACAAAGCTCAAGGACCGGTGTAAGGATCCCGGTTCCAGCCCGTGGCTCCCCACCTGCAGGGGAGTTGCTTCACTGCGATAAAACAGGTCTGCAGGTGTCTATCTTTCTCTCCCCCCTCTGTCTTCCCCTCCTCTATCCATTTCTCTCTGTCGACACTATCCAACGATAACAACAATAATAATAACCACAACAATGATAAAACAATAAGGGCAACAAAAGGTGAAAAAATGGTCTCCAGGAGCAGTGGATTCCTGGTGCAGGCACCCAGCCCCAGCAATAACCTTGGAGGCAAAAAAAAAAAAAAAAAAAAGAACAATAGCTCCACCCCAGTCTTCTTAGGGCTCTGAAAATAGCCTAGTGGTTAATGCAAAAGAATTTCATGCCTAAGGCTCTAAGGCCCCAGGATTCATCCCAGGACCACTATAGACCAGAGTTGAGTAGTGCTTTGATTTTTTAAAGTAACTTGTTGAGTGGAGGAGATAGCATAGTGGTTATGCAAACAGACTCTCATCCCTGAGGCTCTGAGGTCCCAGATTTAATCTCCTGCATTGCCATAAACCAAAGTTGAACAGAACTCTAGTTAAAAATAAAGTAAAATAAAAACCATCTTATTTATTTTACCTGTAATATAGCTATCTACTATAGGCATACCACACAGATGAGTTTTGCCTTCATTCTCAAAGACATTCTCAAAGTTCATTTTTAACTCCCCCCTATTATGAAATGTCAAGAACTTTTGGGGTCTCAGTCTATGCTCCAGTTCATAACTGTGAGATAATTATTTTTTAAATTATCCCAACACAGCTGAAAGTTCCTGTTTCCCAACTGCTTTCCTATACTTGCTGATACCAATATTTTAATATGAAGCAGGACCTAACTACTTAATTTTTTGTTATCAATTTCATAAGGACCTTGAGCGCATGTTTTCCTATATTTCTTGGTCTCTCTAGTTTCTGTTGTGGACTGCTAATTTTTTTGCCAATCGTTGTCTTTCTTTCAGAAGTTAGCATGTCATATGTACTCTAAAAACTGCTCTCTCATTGGTTCTCTGTCTATGGTGTATCTTTTGAATATGGATGTTTGTGTGGCAGGAGTTTGATAAGCCAAAAAGGAAAAGATTCTAAGGTATTTGGGATGAAGTAATGATCTATTGTCAGGAAGAGGGACATTGAAAAGGGTGTCCCAGACACCCATCTCTATCACCTCAACTCAGACCCCCCCAAATGGTCTGCCTTGAATTTACTGAGATGAATCCTAGTCAGTCTACACACACACTTTCTTCCACAATTCCCCACAGACTTTTTTTTTTTCAAGTTCATATAGAGACAAAAAGAAAGACTGAGAGGGAGAGAAAATGGGGGTGGGGGCCACAACACACTCCACCATATGTGAAGCTTCCCCTGGTGCAGTGCTCCAATGTGAGGCCAGGGACTTGAACCCAGGACCCACGGAATATATAGTAAGGTGTACCCTACCAGTCTCCTGCTCCCCTTTACTTATGCCTTTTATCACAGATTTTGGTCTTCTCATCAAGCACCAGAAACTAGCATCACCCTCATTTCCTAGCCACCAGAGAGCTCTGCAAATCTACTGTCCTGATCAGCTACTGTGTCCCAGCTCGGAGACCAATCCACTCTGCCCCTCACTCTCACTACTCTGAACATTCTGGAGAGCTGCCCCTCACCCTCACCCCGCCATCACCCAGTCCCAGCTGCCCCTGATGGTTCCTCTTCAGTCCCCTGCCTGGTTTCCTTTTCCACATTCCTCTTTTTTCCCCCAATTATTTATTTTGGACAGTGGCAAAATATGAGAGTAAAAGAAGAGAGGGAGAGAGAGAGAGAGAGAGAGAGAGAGAGAGAGAGAGAGAGAGAGGCATCTAGAGCCCTGTTTCAACACTTACGAAGCTTCCCCCTGCAGGTGGGGACTGGGGCCTTGAACCTGGATCCTTGTGCACTGTTCTGTGTGCCCTCAGATGGGTGTGCCACCACCCAGCCCCCTTTCCTCTCCACCTTTCAGTTCGTTCAATCTACTTTTGATCTCCTGGGGACACTGTGAAACTTCCTACTTCTTGATTTCGTATTGCATCATGATGTATTAAAATCGTATAGTCTCAGGACCCAGGAAGTGGTGCACTCAGTCATGTGCACACATTGTTATTCTCAAGGACCTGGGTTCAAGCCCCCAGCCCCCACTACATGGTAATGTGTGCCCTCTATCAGTAAGCCATCACAGAGCTTCTCTAATGTTTTAATTATTATTTCTGATATAAGATAAACTGGTTCATGAATGT
Organism: Erinaceus europaeus; assembly: GCF_950295315.1. Taxonomy (NCBI): domain Eukaryota; kingdom Metazoa; phylum Chordata; class Mammalia; order Eulipotyphla; family Erinaceidae; genus Erinaceus; species Erinaceus europaeus. Next base: position 16,479,239 of record NC_080170.1, read on the forward strand.
TTCTTTAACACCCTGTGATAGTATTCTGGCTCCTCTGGGCCTCTTCTGGCATAGGGTAGAGGGTAGGGGGACTGAACAGGTAGGAGGTAGGAGGGTCCAGGGTTTGCGTCCTTCTGTGTTGTTTGGGACCGGAGTCCTAACTTACTATCCTGTGACCTGTCCCTGCAATCCTGGTCCTTAGACAATCTTGTAGTTTGTTTGGTTTTGGTGTTTGTTTCGTCTGTACACTTTGGCTTTCCTAGATTGCTGACTTCTTCAATTCCTAGTCTTGGGATATATGAAAAAGTAGGAGAGAAAGAAGGAAACAAAAAAAAGAAGAAGAAAGAAAGAGGAGGGAGAGGGAGAGAGAGAGAAGCTGAAAGGAGAGGAGAGGAGAGGAGAGGAGAGGAGAGGAGAGGAGAGGAGAGGAGAGGAGAGGAGAGGAGAGGAGAGGAGAGGAGAGGAGAGGGAGGAAGAATGAGACTGATTCTAAGGAATTCTGAAGCTCCTTCCCCCTTCTGTCCAGAGTGATATGGAAATCTATCTGCCTTTACTTTCAGAAATCTCTTCCTTTTCTTTCATGAACAGCGTTCAGGATTTCAGTCATACTTAGTGGGAGAAACAGGACTGCTGCATTGTATTAGAAGCAGAAGGCCACGTCATCATTATTTCTGAACTTTTCTGAGTCTTACTGCTTCTGATTTGTCTCTAGTAGATGGGGTATATCTGGGTTTTGTGTTGTGAGCCAAACTGAAAATTGTTTTCTTTTAATAAAGAAGTTAAGTCCACTCTTCTGAGGATATTTTCCCCTGAAGCTGGCTTATTAGTCACTGTTCTGGGCATGTGAGGGCTGGGAGCTCCTCTTCTGCCATTTTGTTGAGATCATTCTTTGGCATTTGTTTCTGATTCTTCTTTTGATGAAAAGCACTTGTGCCCAGGGCTACCTAGAAGGCAAGAGCTTTTCTTTTTGGGGCAACTGTATGTTTATTTAAAAGGTGACTTATGAAATGAAGCTATTTGTTTCCATTTTTGCAATTCCTAGTCTGCAATTGATAACAGATGAGAAAGAGAAGCATTCTCTTTAACAACAACAACAAAATTCAAACAGCCCTTTGCATAGTTTGGTCCCAGTTAAAGATAAGCTCATCTGCAGAACTGTCCTCTTTATAAGAAATCCATGGATAAGTTCACATTCTCTCATTCCCCCCTCCCAGGAATGTTACATACACAAATCATGTAGTACTTTCGTTTCTGCTACAACTTGGGCTACTTTCAATGATTTGTTGAAACTACCAACTGCTTTTTTTTTTTTAAAGAAAAATATGTACTCGTGGTTTTGTGGGATGGACAGAAATCAAAACTTACATGACATGTCCAACTCCATTAGACAAATTAGCTATATCCCTCCCCCCTTTGTTTTTTAACCCTTCGAGCAAAATTATATGATGTTTTTAAAGGAAAGGAATGAATCTTTAACAAAGTTGAAACTTCTAATTGTTTTTTACTTCTATTTTTCTTTGCCTCCAGGGTTATCACAGGGGCTTGTGCCTGCAGTTCTAATCCAAATGTGGATTAATCTAATCTAAAAATGTGACCATTTTTTTTTTTTTTTTGGTGTGGAGGGGAGGAGGTAGGATAGAGAAATTGGGAGAGGAGGAGGAGATAGAGAGAGGGAGAGAAAGATACCTGAAGACCTGCAAGTGAGGAGCCAGGTGCTCGAACTTGGATTGTTGCCGGGGTCCTTATGCTTCCTTTGTACTATGTGTGCTTAATGACTCCATAAGATACTGTGTCTACTCATGAATAGAGTGCATCCCTCATTTCATATAAGCTTCATTTGTTGTTTTTCAATAAATTTTATAAGTACTCTGTAAAATGCATCATCTTTACCTCATCTTGGGTGGAATTTGAAGCAGCCATATGAAGTAAGATAAGGCAGAAAGAGAAGGATCAAAATACGAGATTAGCTCATTCACAGATGAACCTGAAGAGACCTTAAGGACAGAAAGGGAAAAGACAAGATGGAACTTAGATTAGGTGGGCCTTTTATATGAAAGCCAAGGACTATGGGTGGGAGGTGGGGAATAGAATGAGAACTTGGAAGCCAGTGTATGATGGTGGAAGAGGACTTAAGTTTGGGGTAGAAGTGGTGTGCAGATGTCTATCATGGGGAGATGAGAAATTGTATTCATGTGACAACACAACCACCATATGGTCATTATTCTTTTTATCATTATAAAACAGCATGAATATGAAACTTGATCTATGTGGCACTAACCTTTTGTAGTTGATACTGTTTTCATCTGGCAAATAAAAGAGCTGTAAGCCTGCTGAGTTCACTTTGGAAAAGGATGCTACAGTTCACTTAGAAGCTTCCATGAGGATCTTTCCTGGACAAGAAGGTGCACTGGACTCCTCGCAAGCCTCTTCTTCCCTGAATTTAAGGTGAAACATTGATTAGTTGATTCTACTATTTGAACAAGTCTATAGCTTACCACAGTAAGGGAAATAGCAATTAGCATCCTGAGATCATATAAAAAATAGCCTTCAGTCCTATGTATAGTGGTAATATGTGTAAAAATTAAATAACAGTTTAAAGTTGTAAAATGAAAGAAGAAGAAAAAAAAATAAGTAGTTCAAAGGGAAATGGAATCTGCAGGCTTCTCTTGACAAGATGCACCACATTAGTCTATTTGGGGTTGGCAAATATTTCTTACAATCATCAAATTAGTTTCACTCTTGTATACTTTGGAATAAATGAGTTTCTATGGATTTTTGCTTCACAGAATCTACAGGGTGAGTGACACAGAACCACCTCCCTAGTTTTATCATGTTGTTGTTGAATAAAAAAGTCAGAGAAAAACAATGAGATTGGGCACATGATTTTCCTCCCCCTCTCATCCCCTAAAACCTGTGAGCATAATGTTACCATATTCTGATGCAAAAGGAAACTAAACCTGTCATTTTATAGGGAGGAGTAATTTGGAGGGCAACACTGCCCCTTAGTGGTTCACTAAATATTTCAACTAGAGGCTCTTGAAAAGTTTTAAAATTTTTTCCAAGAATTCAGTTTAAATACATTATCTATACTAAGAAGATTTGAAATAGATTTTGATCACCTCCATAGATTGGGAATTAAATTGTTACAAGTTACCAAAACCAGTAAAATAAAAGATAAAGCAAAATTGGGGAGAGGTAAAAGAAATCCTACAACTTGCAATAGTAGGGTTTTCAGTACGTTTACATTAGTGAGTTACAAACAGTCCTGTAATACATATTTATGTGTGTATGTGTGCTTGTGTGTGTGTGTGCGTGCACAGAAGGTATACTATGTCACAAAAAGTTTATTTTCCAACTAAATTGAAATACAAATTTGCCCAATGTAAGTGTCCATATAAGTTAAGACTTAATTTTTGATTTCTTAAGTATTAAGCATTTCTTATGGGTCATCTTAAAAGGTTCAAAGGCTGTATGTTGTGTTACTTTGTGTCTATGTTTTCCACTTTGTGGAAAACATATTACAATCATTCATACAAAGCTTTAGTCAACATGTTTAATAAATCAGTAACAAAAATATGTTGTTATTATATTTTTTCTAATATAAACTGTGAAACTTCCCAACTATACTTTAGACAAAAATACAATCTTCACTTCCAAAAAAGAGAAACACAATATGTGGTAAAAGTTTATTTTCAGTCAGTAAGAAACAAAACAACATACGAGTTAAACTATAGCATGTAGCAGACTCATTTTAAGTAAAGAGGGTGTCTATTTGTTCCTAAAGAAATTTAAATCTATGAACCAATTTTTTAAATTTTTTTATTTATTTTTTATTTTTTAATTTTTTCCTCCAGGGTTATTGCTGGGCTCGGTGCCTGCACCATGAATCCACCGCTCCTGGAGGCCATTTTCCCCCCTTTTTGTTGCCCTAGTTGTTGCAGCCTCGTTGCGGTATTATTGCCATTGTTGACGTTGCTTTGTTGTTGGATAGGACAGGGAGAAATGGAGAGAGGAGGGGAAGACAGAGAGAGAGGGGAAGAGAAAGATAGACACCTGCAGACCTGCTTCACCGCCTGTGAAGCGACTCCCCTGCAGGTGGGGAGCCGGGGGCTCGAACCGGGATCCTTACGCAGGTCCCTGTGCTTTGCGCCACGTGCGCTTAACCCACTGCGCCACCACCCGACTCCCAAACCAAATATTTTTTAATAAGAATGGGATGCCTAACACTCTCTAAATCACTTATTAAAGAGTATATGTATACTAAAGCATATTACATAATATAAAATAAAATTGACATAGAACTAATAAAAAAAGGAAAACATATACGACAGCCTCAAGAAGTTTCATACTAAACCCAATGTAATGAGTAGAAGAGATTTTTAAGAAAAAAGGTAACAATAGGCTTTCATAAATGTGGGGTACCTCTAATTATATAACTTATATCTTACAAACATGCATACTTTGGAGTAAGTTATATCAGAACGATGGACTGTAAAACTACAGGTACATTCAAATACTAATTAAAAAATATGGCACCGTCCCAGAAAACATCCCAAACCATAAAATGATGATGAAGAGTTAACAAGAGAATCCATTAAGGTGGGGTGGGCGATATTCTATACCATTAGCCAATTCTAAGCAGTAGACAAATACATTACTTTTTTAAAAAATTTATCTTTATTTATTGGATAGAGACAGCCAGAAATCAAGAGGTGTGGGGGGTGATAGAGAAGCAGAGAGATAGAGAGATACCTGCAGCCCTGCTTCACCACTTGTAAAGCTTTCCCCCTGCAGGTGGGGGCTGGGGCTCAAACCCGGGTCCTTGCGCATTGTAATACATGCGCTCAACCAAGTGTGCCACCACCCGGTCCCAAATACCTTACTTTTGTATTGAGAAGTGGGCCAGGAAAAATTAAAAAGTTATAACGTTCATTTGCAAGAACTGAAAGAACCTGGAGAGAAATTCCTGGCTGTGTAAGTGCACTTGCACACCAGCTTTATTTTCTCCTGGTGCTTTAAGAGTGCTATTCACGCCCACTAGGAGCATCACCTATTCTGATTGGATGAGGCTTCAGTCACACACCACTTCCGAATTCTGATTGGACAATGCGTTGAGACGGCCTATATGCCGAGCATCACCCAATCAGGGCCTGAGAAGGGAATGTGGCTGTAACCTCGTCCACTCCGGGGTCTAAGCAGGGGCGGAGGCCTGATCCGATCTAATCCGGGCCGGGGAGGGGCGGTGTCCTGCGGGGACTCTCTAGGCCTTCAGTGTTGCCGGGGCATCTGTGCCCAAGCCTGGGCTGTTTACTGTCCTCCTGTCACCTCGCATGGATTCTGTCTGCAGAGCTTGCTGCGGGGCCAAAGGCGAAGGAGGAGGGTGAGTGTGGGTGGAGGCCCGGTGGGCTGCAGTCAAACGGGTCTGTGAATTCAGGGAGCGGCTCTGCAGCTGACATCTCCCGCTGCCTCGCCATCCCACCCTTGTCTGCTCCACAACTCCCTGTCCTGTCCCCGTGTGTTCCTGGCTCAGTCTTATACCCTTTTAGGGTCCCCATCATTCTCCGCCCTGGGTCTCGGAGAAGGGTGGGTAGACCCGCATCCCCACCTCATCCTGCCCCCTCCCTTGGCAGGAGCTCCAGTGAGCTCCGAGGCCTGCATTGCACTGGAACTAACCTTAGGAAGATGCCAGGCTCCAAACAGCAGCTGTTTAATTTGCAAACCCTGTGTCTGTCACCATGGCGTGATTGACAGGTGCATCCTCCCCACAAATAGATGCAAGGATTGTGCCCCTGAGAATATCTCCCAGACACTGTGACTGTTCTCTCTCTCCTCTCACTTTTACTTTTAACACGGAAGGATGAGTTCACAAAGCCTAAGTTACAAGTGTGTACCGACGGCCTTATTAACTTGTTCTATTGCTCTTCTCAGCCTTGAGTCCTGTTCTGCATGTTGCGTTAGATAGTCTCTATATGCCATTTAAACTCCAGGTCAGCCACTTCCTTTCCTTGTTAAGCAGGACTGGCAGTATTTTGACCTGGTCCCTTTTCTTGGAGACAAAAAGACAGCCTGACCTGGTCCCTTTTCTTGGAGCAAAAAGAACAAGCCCTGTGATGTGGTGGGAAAGGAAATGGGAGCTAGAGACCCCGCTTGGTGACAGTGAATGAAGCAGATGACACAGATGGGAGTTCCAAAGGGCAAAGAGGAGGCTAGATCTTTGTGTTTGGTTTTGGGGAGCTCTGCTTCAGTATAAATGATTTTTAAAAATGTTTTTATTTATAAAATGGAGATATTGACAAGACCATAGTATAAGAGGTGTACAGTTCCCATCCTCAGAACTGTGTATCCCATCCTCTCCCTTGAAAGTTCTCCTGTTCTTTATCTCTCTGAGAACATGGTCTCAGGGTCATATGGGGTGCAGAAGGTAGAAGGTCAGGCTTGTGAAATTGCTTCCCTGCTGAACACGGGCATTCATAGGTTGAACCATTCTCCCAGCCTGTATGTGTCCTTCCCTAGTGGGTCAGGGCTCCAGAGAGATGGGGTTTCAGGGTACATTCGTGAGGTTGTCTGCCCGGGCAAGTCAGGTTGGCATCATGATTTCATCTGCAAATTGTTGTCTGAAAAAGAATGAATATATAAAGAAAAAGAAATTACTTGATGATTTGGAACCTAAAGGCAATAATATAGCACATAAAGAATGTACGCAAAATAGACCTAGTCTTTTTAATTTTTTTTCTTTTAATACCAGAGCCATACCCTGGACTCTGGTATATCAAGCACAGAAGTCTTTCCTGATAAGCAGTATCCTATCCCCCCAGTCTGCTCAACAATAATCTTAATCTTTCATTTAACTCAAATATGTGTTACTTGTCTTACTTTCACCCACGTGTTCACCCACGTGTGCTTCTCTTCCAGTATTACCTTGTTTGTTTGATGGAGTTTTTGGTAAACTGACCTATTGGTAAAACAAATGCAGTTTCAGGTTCCATCAGTTTTTGATTTTAACCAAATTATTGTTATTCTAGAATAGTGTGTCTGTCCTTTTACTATGGCCTGTGGTGCCGTTCGACATGCTTCAGAATTTTGTGGGAAGAGCTCAACCATTATTGTCTAATTTCTCAATTTTTTTCATATCAATGATCTTTTTAAGAAAGCATGACTACTTTAACAATCAATGTATAGAATTTAAAAGTAAATGATCTAAGAATCACTATTAATATATAAAAATCTTACATTGACTAAAGTTTTCATGTTTAGATTCAGAAAAAAATACTCCTGTGTAGGATGCTAAAGAAGGAAAAATTGGGTCCTTTGTCAGTCAGAGAAAACATGAGTAATTTATAAAAATAATTATAGTATTTTGCTGTATGTATTTCCAGTTTGATCAAAACATGTCCAGTCTCATGACCCCTCAAACTGAAATACTGGATTAATGACTTGTCCACGGTCTTGAACTCATTTTATAACCTCAGGGTGTCCTGGACATGAAAAGCACTATTAGACCAGGTGTTATGTGAGGAAGGGCTCTGCCAACAAGAAGTGAGGTCACTGTCCTCATGATGGGCATCAGTAGGTCATAGAAGCCCTGAAACCAGGCAACTAAACTGGCCCCTACCCAATTCACTTTGCACAGAATCTTTTCCGTGTAAACATGTTTTCTTATTGTTTGTCTGCTTTGTGAAGGATTTGCCACTGGAAAATGTGGAAACCCAGTTGGGAGACAAATTACTGTTTAGGATGGAAATTATTTCCAGATTGTTGAGTCTTCCCTCAGGTAAAACAGTGTGTGTGTGTGTGTGTGTGTGTGTGTGTGTGTGGACTGGGGCTGGAGAGGGACTTCCCAGGAGGGATCTCAAGGGGAGGTGGAGGCAGGTGGTGGTTGATCCCCATGGCCCTTCATGATCATTCCCCAAGACACACGGGCAGGATTGAAGCAGATCCTCTGGAGCCTTTAAGCTGAGCTCATGGAGCCCAGGCCCTCAGGCTGCCAATCTCCCTCCTTGGTGTGAGTGTGTCTGGAGTGGAATGATGGGGCTCTGAGTGAGAACTAGCAGGGACAGTCAGATGGGCCGCAGGCTCTGTGCCTGGCTCCAGGCAGTGAGGCAGGAGCTGCTAGGGGGAGACCTCTAATTCATCCTCCTCAGGTAGGACAAGTGCAGGTGCCTCTCTCTCTCTCCCTCTCTTTCTTTATTCCTCCCTATCTCACTCCTTTCCTCTCTTTCTTTATTCCTCCCTGTTGGGTAGTATGCCACCTCCCCCTGGCTTCTGCTTAACCATATACCTATATAGGGATTTACTGATCCAAAGCTTTGGTCTATTTACATAAATCACTTTTACATAAAGCACTCCAGGGCATTGGTGGTTCAGTGATAGGATTCTCGCCTGTTCCGCCCCCTCCTTGTCACACTCTGATTTTCACCAGTCACTTTTCTCTCCACCCTCTCTATATCACATCCTGTTTCCACCCTACTTGGAGAGTATAAAAACAGCTGCTCTTCTGATTAAAGACACCTGGAAATTGCTTTCCGGCTCCGAGAGTTCCAGAGTGTATCTCCTGCAGAAGTTAGTGCGGCACGAGTTCCTGATCCCTCTCCCACGCAGCAGCCTAGATCGGCTCCAGTTGAGTTCTCTCCAAGCCAGAGAGCACTAGCTCGGGAAGAAGTACCCTCAGGCTATCCCGGCACCTCCCTATCTCACTCTCCCATCTGAGTTTCATATATATATATCCAGATGCTGCGGATATAACCAGATATAACCAGATGCTGCGGATTGGTCATTCTGGCACTGAGTCCTAAGTGATAACCCTGGTGACAATAATAAAAATTATATCCAGATATAACCAGATGCTGCGGATTGGTCATTCTGGCACTGAGTCCTAAGTGATAACCCTGGTGACAATAATAAAAATTAAGAGAGGAAACTACACCTTCGAGCAGACTGGCTCCTATTTGTCTGTATTTAGGTTCTAGTTGACTGGAGATGGACCTGCTCTAATGTGCTGTCTGCTGTCTTCTGTAGGCAGAGGAGGAGGAGGAGGTGTGTGCACCCTCCAGCCCGTGTGTGGAGCTGCCAAAGCCTCTCACTCAGGCCGCGGGTGAGCCCAGAGCTTACGTGGAGCAGTTGGCTGGCCAGGAGGCCCCCAGCCTCCAAGAGGTACCTGGTCTCTTCTCTGATCCTCACTGGGGATGTGATTTGGGTGGTGGTTTGTTCTGCACCCCGTTGAGCATGTTCTCATGTGTCTGCATTTTGGTTGATGAAGTCCTTCTGAGTCCTGTTCAGTGCCATTTCCCCTGAGATTAGGAGGCTGCTGCAATGACACCCTCATGCAGGGCTTTCAAATCCCTACCTGTGTTTTGCCTCTGTTTGTCAGATGTTCACTGTCAGCCTCTGTCAGTGATTTTCATGCATGTCTGCCTTTAGATTTTAATCACACAGGAGGGGGTGGCTCAGGCCACGTGGAGTCAGCCGAAAATGGCTGTCCCAGATACATCACCACCCAGGGGAGATAGAGCAAGAGAGAGCCAGAGGGTGGACGCTGGGGGGGGGGGGGAGGGATGTGGGAGGGCTTTTATTGGGCAACAACCAGGGGTGACATGTCGGGACAGGATTGGTTGAAAAGGGCACTGCGAGAATATCGCAGGAAGCGGTAAAACCTGGGGGCATAGACTGCATCTGAATAATTCCTCAACATCATCTCCTTCTTTTTCTTTATATCTAAATGGACACAGTAAGGAAATATGGAATGGAGCAGGCTTAAATGTTTTTAAGGAATGCCGTGCTCAGATGGGAAGATGTAGGACGTTCCTGTGGGGGAGGGAAGGCTTAAATGGCCGCCAACCTTGTGAGATTTATGTGTCCCCTGTGCTCAACCCCTCTTTAGAGAGAGAGACTTACCTGGAGGAACTCATCTCATAGGTTAAGCGCAGCCTGCTCATTCTTACATAGTGTCCCCAGTGATAACCCTGGTTACAATAATAAAAATTAAGAGAGAAAACCACACCTTCCATAAGACGGATAGTTTGCATTTATATGGTAATTGATTAAAGGTGGACCTGCTCTAATGTGCTGTCTGCTGTCTTCTGTAGGCAGAGGAGGAGGAGGAGGAGATGTGTGTACCCTCCAGCCCGTGTGTGGAGCTGCCAAAGCCAGTTGCTCAGGCCAAGGGTGAGCCCAGAGCTCACGTGGAGCAGTTGGCCGGCCAGGAGGCTCCCAGCCCCCAGGAGGTACCTGGTCTCTTCTCTGATCCCCACTGGGGATGTGATTTGGTGGTGGTTTGTTCTGCACCCTGTTTAGCATGTTCTCATGTCTCTGCATTTTGACTGATGAAGTCCTTCTGAGTCCTGTTCAGTGCCATTTCCCCTGAGATTAGGAGGCTGCTGCAATGACACCCTCATGCAGGGCTTTCAAATCCCTATGTGCAGTTTCCCTCCAGTTTGTCAGATGTTCACTGTCAGCCTCTGTCAGTGAATTCCTGCATGATTTATTCACACTTACTAAAGAGGGAAATGACAACAAGACCTGTTGCGCTTTGCTGTTTTCCTGGCATTGTGCAGTGAGGACAGACATCTCAGGAAACCTGTTTTCTTTCAGCTGGAGCAGCTGAAGCTGCCACATAGTCATCCTGAGGACAGGCCCAGGAGAGTGAGGAGGCTCAAAGAATGAGGAGGAGCACATGGAGAAAGAGAAGCTGCCCAGAGAGGCTGAGGAAGAACACCAGAAGAGTCTGAGAATGTTGGAGGAGTCTGAGGAAAAACATCATCAAAGGAGGAGAAAGTTGAGGAGGAGGCAGAGGCCAAGGAGGAGGAGAAGGAAGATATGGTGTTGATGCTGGTGGGGGAGGTGGTGGTGGAAAAGAATTCAGTGGAGCAGGGGGTGGAGGAGGAGAAAATATTGGAAGAGGATGAGGTGGAAGAGGAAGTGGTGATGCGGATGGACATGGAGAAAGAGGAGGAAAAAGAGGAGGAGGATGAACAACAGGAGGAGGAGCAGGAGAAGGAGGTCGAGAAGAAGGAGGAGGAACGCAGACACCAAGAAGCTGGAGCATCCCGAGCAGCTGAAGGAGTCTGTTGAGACCCAGGACCCGTGCACAGAGGTGCAGCAGTGTCCTTCTGAGGAGCCCTGCAGGCAGGTGGGTGATGAATAGTCTTTGAGGGAGCACCCGGGATCCTGGTGGTGCCCCACTTTCTTTGGGAAGCTCCTGTGGGGTCTGGAGGGTGATTTGTTCTGTACCCCGTTGAGAATTGTTCTCAAGCCTCTCCACTAACTCAGTGCCTGAAGTATCAGGATTGTTCGAAGTGCTAATAGGCCTGAGATTGCCTGCTTCTGAAGTGTGTGGCATTCTTCACTTTTAAAAATCTCTAGGTATTGCTCTCTGGCTCAGTGAACTGTTTCCTGTTTTTACCAGTGTTCTCAATCCAAGAGTCACTGTGGCTTAGAAGGACTGAGCTCCTCAGTCCAAGTAGAGGGGTGGACTGTGAGGAGGAGGAGAAGACAGAAACAGGAAGGTGCCATCCTCACTTATTTTATTTAAATGTTTATTTACTCATTTATTGGATAGCAAGCAACAAGAGGAATTGAGAGGTAAGCAGGAGATAGAGAGGAAGAGACAAAGGGAGTCACCTGCCACACTGCTTCACTGTGGTGCCGTGCTCCCTTGACCCAGGGTCCTTGCCAGGGCGGCCTGTGTGCTCTTCTGAGTGTGCCATCACCTGGCCCCCAGCCAGGCCCTTTTAAGGCGATGAAATCCAACTCGAGATGGACAAATGTCCATGGGGTTCATTCCTTTATCTGTGTCACACACAAGTGTTGGGGGATCTGAGTAGGACCTTGTGGCTGCCCTAGCAGTGCTCACGGCCCATGGGGAAACCAGCAGACCAAGAGGCTGTGTGAGGTTGGGGTTCCAGGGGTGGGGACAGAGGTCCTCACACAGCTGGAGCAGGAAGCACGTCATCTGTCTCCACTTCACACCTCAGGTCTGCCCTGTCATGCTCGGTGGTTTTTTGTACTGATGCCTTCAGATGTGGTTTCTCTTATTTTATTTCTGACATCTCACAGCCAGTTGATATAAGAACATGAAATGCATTATTTCATGAAATAATAAATGTCCTATTTTGCACAGTGAGCATGAATTTATATAACAATGAAAAGATGCCATGGAAATGGAAAGATTCAGAGTTACCTGTCACATCTCCTGTGATCATTGCTCTGTCCTGAATGGTTCTTATGACCTTCCAGAACATGGTGTCAAATGCAACAGCTTGCCTTCCTCTCGCTTTCTCTCTATTCTGCTGACATCATTATTTCCCTATTGGGCACAGTATTTCTGACAAGGAGAGATCGGTATGGCTCAGGTTCAGCCCCAGCCCCCAGCACACTTGGAAGGGCCATAGTGCTGTGGTATCTTGTCTCTCTGAAAAATTCAGTTGAGAGTAATGAAACCCAGATGGTGACAAACAAACGTAGAATTAGTGAAGAAAACAGCCTTCCATTGAAACTTAGTAGAAAACTTACACTAAAACCCTAACCATTTACATTAAAGTTTACATAATAGCTGGCACAGTGCTGTGGTGGGTATTCTAGGCATCTATCAGGTCTTCTGATACTCACTGAGATTCCTGTGTGGTTCAGACTGTGAGGGCCCCACATCAGAGACATACAGAATCAAAGCTACAGAGATCACACCTGTGGCCGAGTACATCAGCCTACTGTGGCATTTGCTGTGCATGGGTCTGATCTAGTTCTCAGAGACGGTGAAAACTGCATTTCAGCTTCCATGCAGTCTTCTGTGGTGCTGTTCTCTAAGTAATATGGCCTGCATACAAAAAGTAAAATTATTGCAGTGGGAGACAGCATAATGGTTGCTCAAAAAGGCTCTCATGTCTGAGGCTCTTGAGTTCTCAGCTTCAGTTCCCACAACCACGGTAAGCCAAGGTTGAGCAGTGCTCTGATCATTCTTTCTACCCCCCACTTACCCCCACCTCTCTAATTACAATAAGTAAATAATATGAAATGGTCTCACTTATTAGCTAGACTTAATAAAGTAGTGAGGGGGAGGGAGAGAACAAAGTGAACATGGACTGGACGTGGTGTATTGTAGCAAATCCAATGACTGGGGAGGGGAGAGGAGAAGATGAAAACTCTGGGGGCCTATTTCATACTGAAACTGTAAGCATATGTCAATGAATGCACTGTAAAGCATCACCTCCACACAAATAAATATATAAATAACATAGGGAACAAAGAAAATGACTGAGCCCTCCTTTGTCCAGAAGAATGAGCATTTTTCTGTGGAATGTAAAGCTTTTATGTAGAGGAACTTGCCTTTTTTTTAGGATTTCTTTTTTTTTTTTACATATATATATATATATATATTAATCTTGTTGCCATTTGTTTTTATTGTTGTTGTAGCTATTATTGTTATCATTGTTAGAAAGGACAGAGAGAAATGGATTGAGGAGGGGACGACAGAGAGGAAGAAGAAGACAGACACCTGCTGACCTACTTCACTAACTGTGAAGCGACACCCTTCAAGTGGGGAGCCTAGTTTTTCTTTAATGAAGAAAGAAGTAGAGATTGAGCAGAAGGAGGAGGAGAGTTAGGGTCTCTCATCAGCTCCTGTAGGATTCCACGTCGAGTATTCAGCTACTCCCCACCTCCAAGAATTTATTGATGTTGTTGCCTGGCTGTCACTACTCAAGGCCGTATTTTTTAGACAGAAAAAGACAGACAATTGTAGAAGGAAGCTCTGACAAAATGACATCCTAACTGTGAAGTTTTCCCCAGTGTGGGGGAGGCTGAGCTGGAACCTGGGTTGCTTGTGCAGCAAAGCAAGCATCCTCCTAGGTGAGTTTTCCTGCTGGCAGGGGCTGTCCTTTCCTGACACAGAGAGATAGAGAGGGAGAGAGAGAGAGAGAGAGAGAGAGAGAGAAGAGAAGAGAAGAGGAGAGGAGAGGAGAGGAGAGGAGAGGAGAGGAGAGGGGAGGGGAGGGGAGGGAAGGGGAGGGGAAGGGAAGAGAAGGGAGGGGAAGAGAGGGGAGGGGAGGGGAGGGGAGGAGAGGGAGAAAAAGGGGGAGAGAGAGGCTGGGAGGGGAGAGACACCCCACACCAAGTGTTTCTCAATGTAGCATACTCCCAGGTAGTGTTCCAGCATTACAACCTTGGGTCACAAGTGTGGCAAAGCAGGTGTCTCCTCGGTCATCATGTCACCATCCTCAGCCTCTTTGTTTCCTTTTAGAAGCTTCTTTGACTATTTTTAAGCAGAGCCTTCCTTAGAGGAGGTGCACATCAAACCTGCAGAGCAAAGTGAGTGCTTATCCCACTTGGAGGGAAACTTGTCTGAGCCTCCAGCTGCGACAGCATCCGTGCTCCACCCAGCGAATGAGTAGAGGTCTGCAGTGAGAGTTTACTGGAGTTTACTGACCCCAGCTCCAGCTAGGTGATCTGCTGGATGCTGGTGCTTTTCTCTGTCTGTAGGTGGACAATGACAACCTCGAATCACCTCAGTGTCTGCAGAAAGAAGAGCCCCCATTGCGTGTCTTTCACGTCCAGGTGGAGGTAGATGAACCTCTGGACGAAGTTGCACTGACTGAATTTGACGGTAAGACCCAAGGTGTTGCCTGGGTTACTTCTGGGGTCTTATGTGGGGATTTTGGTTTAATTTTATCATGTTCCTGTACCTTGTTCACAGTGTGGCCTAAACCTGTTCACTTAAGCTCACAAGACAGTGTAGAATCTTTTCTTAGTGATGTTGACTCACTTCCAAAATTCTTGTTTGTTCCTTTGAAGGTGAGGTAGGTAGCTTGCATCTTTATAGATTTGTTTTTAATGAATTTATTTACTGCATAGAGAGGGATGCATTGGATCGACCTTCTCGTGGTGCATCCCGTGAGTACCCATTTATTGGGGAAACTGACGATCCTTCCTAGCCGACTGAATCCACATGGATCCCAGTCACTTTCAAAGCCAGCAACAAGCAGACATCAGGCTCAACCTGACGCTGTTGACTGGCTACGGAAGAAGGGCAAACACTAGAAGAAGAAGAACTGCATAGAGACAGAAATAAAGAGTGTGGAGGGTAATTAAGAAGGAAAGAGAGACACCTGTAATTCTGCTTTACCACTCACAAAGAGTCCCTAGCCATAGGGGAGGCAGCAGGCCCAGAGGCAGTGTCAGAACATGGTCACAGGTGTGGGAACAGGGTCCACACCCGGGATGAGGGAGCACATCCCCTCCACCAAACACCTTGTATCTGTTCTGTCATTCTGTGTTTAATGTATTGGCCAGATTGATGTGTGGATTTTTAAACCTATTGTCTGTCCATTTCAGTATATGCATCTCCCCTCCTACAGGTTTAAGGAAACATAGAAAGGCCACATATTTGTCAGTTTAACAGATATTTGAGTTCCTATGGAATAATAAAAAGCAGTGAACCTTGTGTGTTATGTGATATTAAAATTGGTCACTGTAATGGTGGTGTTGAAACTCAACTGTCCCTTCTGGTGTGAGGATACTTCTGCAGGAACATCATTGGTGGCTTTCATAGAACCATGAGACTTTCTCTCGAGCTTGCCTTCTATGTTTGATATCCAATGATTGCATTCTTTTAAATTATAAGTTGTTTTCAATAGTGAGAAATGATTGCTACCAGGCTACAGAGTACAGCACTGGAGGGAATGCATATCAGTTACTTTCCTTAAAAGCTCTGAGTAGCCCCCACCCTCTGCCTGGCACTGCACTGTGACCTCCAGGTGTCTGTTGTATCCATCACTCTCACAGACATCCTGTGGGTTTTTACTGGGATTGTCACCTCAGCTCACAGACAAGCAAAACAAGTCCTGTCCCTCTCAACTTACATTGAAAATGGATTCCAGAAGAATTTAAAGACGGGTGCTGTCTTTGTTGATCTCACAGCAGCCTATGACACAGTCTGGCACCGTGCTCTCCTAGTCAAGATCTCAAGATGCCTGCCTCCATGGGTGGCCAACAATATATCATTTCTTCTCCAAAACAGAAGATTCTGGGTGCATCTGGGTGACAAGTCTAGCAGATGGAGACTTGTCTCAAGTGGCCTCCCCCAGGGCTCTGTTCTGGCTCCTAAGCTATTTAATATTTACATCAATGACCTCCCAGAAACTTCAAGGAAGTTCATCTACGCCAATGACATCTGGTGTGCAACTCAGGCATCCAAGTTTGACATCCTCGAGGAAACACTCACGAAAGACATGTCTCTGATATCTGATTACTGTAAAAAATGGTGACTAATCCCTAGCACTGCAAAAACGGTATCATCTGTTTTCCATCTACACCATGCCTCGGCCTCGCGTGAGCTTAATGTGCAGCTTGACGATACGAGAATCCGGCATGAAGCCGAGCCAGTCTATCTTGGCGTTACTCTCGATCGCACTCTGTCATTTCATGAACATCTCATAAAAACTGCAGCAAAGGTGGGCGCGAGGAATAAAATCATTGCAAGGCTGGCCAGCTCCTCATGGGGCGCGAGCACTTCCACACTGTGATCATCATCTCTGGCATTATGCTATACCACTGCAGAATACTGTGCCCCAGTATGGTTCGCAGCCCCCATGTCCACTTGGTCGATTCCAAATTATATTCTTCCATTAGGATAATTTCTGGAACCATCCATTCCACCCCGGTTCCATGGCTGCCAGTTCTTAGCAACATCACCCCGCCAGATATTCGTCAGGATGCGGCATCATCTAAGTTCATTTCCCATGTCTACAGTCGACCGGACCTGCCAATATACGTGAATATCTTCGCCCACCCTGTTCAACGCTTGATGTCTCATCATCCAATCTGGTCTCCTACGCCTACACTGAATTTCTCTGTTCCAGACTCTTGGAAACAGAGTTGGCAGTCAGCTGAGCTAAAGAACAAACACCTCATCACAGACCCCTGCAAGCGTCAACCTGGCTTTGACCTAGCACGTTATGATTGGGCCCTCCTCAATCGCTATCGAACAGGCCATGGCCGGTGCGCCGCTATGTTCCATCGCTGGGGAGCCAGAGACGACCCGAACTGCCCCTGCGGCTACAGACAGACTATGACCCACATAGTCAATGACTGCCACCTCTCCAGATTCAAAGGAGGTCTCGAAACTTTACATCAGGCTCAACCTGACGCTGTTGACTGGCTATGGAAGAAGGGCAAACACTAGTAGTAGTAGTAGTAGTAGTAGGCCTAGAGGTCATGCACTGCACCATGGTGACATGGGGTAGCAGCCACTAGGTGCACAGGCCAGATCTAGAGCACTAAAGTGGTGAGATTGTGTTCTGGCTTCCAACAGAATTCCACTGTGCTGTTCTGTAAATAATATTCCCTTTATTCAACAGGGCTGATTATATGTTAAAGTTAGTACTAAATCTGTTTTTTTGTTTTTTACTCTTCCAATAAGAATTTAAAAGATTTAGAAGCAAAGTATTTTCTTTGATGTATAGTAAGTTTTATACATTTACATTTAGAGTATTTGTTGGCTCGTTAGACTGAGTGATAGAAATTCACCTCTGAGCCATAGACTAAGACATGTCCAAGCTGAGCTTGACTCCTCAGAAATCCTATGTGCCATTACTGGATTAAGTCTCTAGTAGAAATTTTATTTATCTTAAAACATTTCCAGGGAGACTTAGGTAAAGCATACAAAGCTTGCTCAGAAGTTCTAGGTATAAATCCAACCAGAGATAACACTCTTCTCAGAAAGGAAACATGGATTATTGAACAGCTGCCAAAGCAATAATGCTTCCATTTTGATCTGACTCAGTAGAGGACTGTGATTTGAATTGACTCTTCTTTTTGAAATGGGACTAACCAGAAGATCTCTAACATCTTGATGCTCTGCTCTGATCTAGTAGAAGGAAGCTGAAGACCAAGGGACATCATCAGAAAGGCAATAGGAGCCTGAGTCAAGAGAGTTAATCTTTTTGACCATCAGGGACAATTGTACTGGGAGGAAAGTAGAGCTGATTCTGAAAGTGACCATCATTTCTGATAGGGTGTGTTGGTTTCTTTAGAGAACAGTGTGTGTGTGTGTGTGTGTGTGTGTGTGTGTGTTAATGTTGATAGTGGTTTAGTTCCTGTATCTGGTTTAACCATAACTCTGTGAATCCATGTCCACAGAATAGCTCACATTCTTTCTAGTGCTATTTTGCAGAGATTAGAATGTTTCTGGTATGCCACACTTTCCCTACACTTGTGAATTCCTAAGTGAGATCCACCTTCTAGTAATCTTCCACTTTAATGTGCTACATGTTAACTGAAAATTTTGGTTTGATGATTAAGAAAATTTAGTACCAGTTTGGGGATGCTGGGCTAGCTCTGCGGGCAGGAGAGATGGATCCAGGAAACAAGTTTGTGGTGGTAGCAACACAAATCTTTATTCATGCAGGAGTCCCAGAGTCGGGTGTGAGCACAGTGGGTTAAGCCATGTGGGACCAAACCACAATGGCCGCCTCCAGCTCTGCACGCCAGCCCTTCTCCAGGTTGGGATGCAAGAGAGAAGAAAGAGCGAAACCAAGAACAGTTTTATGGGATAAAACTGGAAGTGGCAAGTCAGGAATGGAGATGGAAAAGGGGGTGAAGAAAAGAAAAAGGCACGCTGGGAACTTCTTTAGCTACCATTGCTATGGTTTTAGCTGTCAGGAATTAGCAATACCCTGAGGGCATAACGTGGTGGGGAAACCTTTAGTCCTTTATAAGACAAAGCAGAAGATTGGTATGTAGATAAAGGGACTGGCCATACTAGCATAGGGTGGTTTGTGGGCCCTGCCTAACTCAACCACATCTGCACAATTTCCCAACAGGGATGTAGTATAATGGTTATAAAAAGAGTTCTCTGACCTTAGGCTCCAAGCTACCAGGCCAAATCACCCCAGACTGGTAAGGAAAGATAAAAAAGAAAGGAGGGAGGGTGGTCCAGGTGGTGGTGCAGTGGATGAAGCATTGGACTGTCAAGTCTGGAGTTCTGAATTGATTGCCAGCAGCATATTTACAAGAATGATGTCTGGTTCTTTCTTTCCTTCTGATTTTATTATAAGAAATAAATACAATATTCAAAAGGGGAGAGAGAGAGAGAGAGAGAGAGAGATGGAGAAGGAAAGAAGGAAAGACTAGTTTAGTCTAAACCCTTCTTTTGTTCTCTGAGAGAATGAACATGCTTCTGTAAAAATTAATTTTATTCTGTTATAGTACTTTTTATCTTTTATAGTCTTTTTGTTGCTAAAACTCAAAGCAGGAAGTTGTATTTCTCAGCCTGCAAACTCCCAGACTAGCAATAACCATTCTGAGTACTGTCTTTTACTCCCAGGAATCTCTCCCTCAGCCCCTTTCTGTCCAAGAGCCACAAGTGTTTGTACTGACTTGTGAATTGGTGAGTTTTATTATTATTTTTTTACTTTTTAATTTTTTCCCCTTATCGGGAGATTAATGTTTTACAATTGACAGTAAATATAATAGTTTGTAAATGCATTACCTTTCTCAATTTTTCACACAACAATACAACCCCCACTAGGTCCTCTGCCATCATGTTCCAGGATCTGAACTCTCCCCTGCCCCCACCCCAGAGTCTTTTATTTTGGTGCAATACACCAACTTCAGTCCAAGTTCTACTTAGTGTTTTGTCTTCTGATCTTGGTTTTCAACTCTGCCTGTGAATGAGATCATCCCATATACATCAGCTGGTGAGTTTTTGAGGAGATCCCAGTAGTGAAAACTTGGTGAGTTTTCAGGTGACTATTGTTGCTTTCCCTGGTTGACCTGGGAGAGCAAAAGCAGTTGCTGCTACTAATAGCCATGCCTCTGGAAGTCCCACCTTGTATCTTTATAAAGATTTCTAGGTTTCTATTTCCACAGAGAGTGGGCTCTGTCACACCTCTTGTGAATGGTACCATAGTTAGCATTTTGAACTTTAGGTATGTGAGTTTTTTTCCCCCCAACTCTGGTCTACCTCTTTGGCTGAAAATTGATTTTAAGAGACTCCTTTGAAGAAGTTAAGGTAAAGAAATCCTGGGGTCTGTGATATCTGCACATTGAAATCAAAGTGAAGAAAATGGGCATGCATTCTTAAAAGCTACGGACACGTACTTCCACCAGAAATGCCTTCATGTCTGCAGCATTGGTTTTTATTTTGTTAAAATGGAAATGACTGGAAAATGCCATGTTTTGACACTGTTCTCATTTTGTAGATTGAGGGTGTACAATATATTATTACAGAAGGAGGGAAGAAGGGGAGGGAACAGCATGGCTCTGGGCCCTGGGGATACATCAGCCAGGAGAGCAGAGCAGCCCTCCTCCAGATATGGCACTGAACACACTCATGTCTGCTTTGATGGTAAGACTGAAGGTGGAGGCAGACAAGGTGCTGTCTTGGTGTCTCTGGGGATGTCCTTAGAGGATTTTCATCTGGATTGTGATTTGTTCTGTGCCTAGTTGAACTCTGCTCTCATGTTTCTGCACACAGTCCACAAAATAGTTTGGATGTGTGTTCAGTGCTGTTGTGCCAAGAGATTGGAATGCTACTTAAATGTCAAATGCTTTCAATTATTCAAATTCCTCAATCCATTTCCCTCTAGTTTTGTTGGCTGTTCACTGTTATTCCCCAGTGTGCTTGATCCAAGAGTCACTGCTTCTTACAGTCACAGAAGCCCATAGCTTCTAGCAAAGGATAGACTCTCTGAGTAAATGAGAGAATTTTGGATACAGAAAGCAGGAAAGTGCCATTCTCTTTGAAAGACTTGACTACTTAGAGTGGAACAAGTTTTCCTATAATTTATTTATTCAGGTTTTCAACTGGTATTGGGTGACATGAGCTTGATGAGTTCTGGCATCACAGTGCTCACAGTTCATGGTGGCCAGCAGGCCAAGAGTCTAGATCACTATGTGCTCACAAGTGTGGGGCTCAGGGACTCCACACAACTGCAGGAGGAAGCAGATCATCTCTATATCTGTATGTACATGTGTGTATATATATATATATATATATATATATATATATATATATATATATATATATTTGTGTCTCATATCTTTCCTGCCTCCTCTTTTTCATATTTTTGTCTGTACTCATGTCTGCATCTCTCTGCCTAATGGTTGAAGTAAGTATCTTTGGAACGTAAAATATTTACTATTTTCATATTCCTCAAGAATAATTACTGAATAGTTATCAATATATATTGATGAACACAAAAAGTTATTAAAATGCTAACTGTAATAGTAGTGGTGAAACTCACGTGGAATATCCAGTGTGACTATGGGTCCCTTTCATAGAGCCCCAGATTGGGTGTGTCAGTTTTGATTACTGGCCCCTTTTTAGCTTTCTATCATTGCATGCTCATTTTTTTAAATAGATGTACTACTTTTAGAAAGAGTTTTGATTGAACTATCAAGATATATCACCAGGGAGAGTGCTTCTTTTGCCACGTATGTCATTCAGGTGGGAGCCTTGTCTTCCCTGCAATCAGGGCAAAGTGGCGTTTCTCCGTCTCATTCTCTCTCTCTCCCTTTCTTTCTATCTGAGAAGTTAAATAAGATTTGTAAAATCCCAGGGTGAACAACAAGGGAGATATCATTGAAGCATTTGTAGCTTCTTGTTTTAATGATAATATATTGTAGTTAATTATTAATTTACTTACTAGGAAAAGGGAAATTAAGAGTTAAGGGGAGATTGAGACAGGGAGAAAAAGAGAGACACCTATAGCACTGCTTCACCATTAGTGAAGTTCCCCCCCAACCCCGGCAGGTGCAGATAGGGGGTTTCAACCAGGATCTTTGCAAGTGGTCAAGTATTTGCTCAACTGAGGGCACCACCACAGCCCCAGGATACTATTCCTCCTGTCTGTCAGGTGCGCTGAACTGAGCTCTTACAATCTGTCCCATCATCAGAAGCTCACAGATGTTCCTGTGGAATCTGGCTGTTCTTTTACTATATCAGAGACAAACCCTGCCACATACACACATACACACACAAACAAACACACACACACACACACACACACACACACACACACACACACACCTGTTACACTCAAGGTTGCACGGCCATGAAACGTGAAGTTCATTCATTTGATCTCATATAAAATCTTAGTCACGCAGGTCTCTTGACAGCCTACATTTCTTTTTTACTTTCTCTTCGAAATTTCATATTGACTTATAAAATTATGAGATGGCAGGGATAGAATTCCACACCGTTCCGACCACCAGAGTTCTGTGTCCCCATCCCCTCCATTGGAAACTATGGTACTTGTCCCAAGGTGACAGACCTGGCTTGATTATTATTTCTATAACTATATGTTTACATGTTTCCCCATTTTTCCTATGGTCCTACCTTCAAAGTCACACCTACCCCAGTTATGCCTTTGTAATGTCTTATCTTTTTCCTCTTCCCTCTCTGGGTCCTGATGGAAAAGTAGTTCAGAGCCCTCTGGTCATCTTCCCCTGACATTTCTCCCCCTTTATGTATATGGACCAAAATGCTTTTTAGGGTACAGAAGGTGGAAGCTCTAGCTTCTGATATTGTTTATTTGCTGGACAGGGATGTTTCTATCTTTTCCTAGTAGGTTAGGCTCTGGAGAGGTTATGTCCCAGGCACACTGATGATATCTGTTACCGAGGAAGCCAGCATGGAATCATAGCATCTGCAACGTGGTGCCAGCGGATATTTCTGAAAGGATCTGTGTATGTCGTTAAGTCATCAAACACATATCTTCTTCCTTTCAGGCAGTAGCCAGAATGGAGGCAGAGGCAGTTGGAAATGCCTCCAGTCTGCGTTTCCTTGTAGAAGAATATATATCAATAGAATTTACCAACTTGATTGAATAAGTAGTAGGGACTCCCATTCACCACCAATTAGAACATGCTCGTCCTGCAGTTCTCAGACTCTGACATCCATGAGTCCTTTCTTGGGGAGGGTGGAGGGTGAGAAGTGAGAATACTGGTTTTCCAGAAATGCCGGAACATTCCTCTGAATCTGTTGAAATGATGCCGTCATTGACCCTGCCATTGCTGCAGGGATGACAGTGAGCCGGTGAGGTCCAGTGGAAGATTTCTGTCAGATTTAGCAAAACTTCCTGTCCTCAGCTTGTAGACCTCAAATGGTTGAGAGCTCCCTTTTGTTCCTGGCCCATTTGCCATGTTCCCAGCATGTTTGGGTTGTTCCATCCCTGGGGGGGCAGTGAGTCTTCCTGGTGCCTTGTGCTGTCTGTATGGCCAGAGCTCCAGGTGCTCCTGGGGGCTTCCTCTCAGTTTCGATTTATTCTGCTCCCAGTGAACTCTTTCTGGAAGCATTGCCTGTAGAGTGTCTGTTCTCTGCCAGGCAGTGCTCCATGAAGAGCACAGTGCTCACTGACACTCAGTCTGTGACTGGTCTCCATTGCTTTCCATTCAGTGCCCAGCCACACTCAGAGAGCTTATTGGAGCTGCTCAGAGGACTTGAGTCTCTGCTCCCAGTGAGGAAAGGGTCCTGCCATGGGGGTGAGAAGCTGTCTGTCTGCTCTAGATAGTTTGCAGCCCAGGTCTTCCTTGGATGGAGACTCCACACATCAGAGAGGCTCTCAGCTTCCCACAGGGTTGTTCACTCGAGCATCCTGGGGAGCCTCCCTGCCTTCTGCTTCATGCATTTTGTGCAGAAGGGGCTGGAAATGCTTTTTGTGAAGTTGAGCAGCCAGTCCCAATAATGAGGAGTGAATAGTTTGTGTGGATGGAATGTTAACTGTGATGAGGCACTTCTAAATTTTTTTTGGTTTGGTCTGTCCTGACAGCTTGCCACATGTCCCCCTCAGCCAGTGCTCACTAGCAGAAAACAGAAGGCAGCATAAGATGCCCTTTTCCCTTCCGTAAGGGAAATGTTTAGGAAGCTAAGAAGATCCACCCGAGTCCTCAATGAAGGTCAGTTCCAGTGCAGTGCCTAGTCCCAGAAAGTGTTTTGTCCATTGACCTGGGGGTTTACCTTATGTGTCTGCTTTATACTTCAGCCTCATTCCCTTGGGGGTGGGTGGAGGAATTTAGCAGATGAGATTTGAGGTCTTTGCTTTGGAAAAGATAGGAAGACTATTTTAGGTATATTCCAAGTGGCCCATAACTACCAATTGCTGTGTGAGCCAGACAGCTAACATGCAGGTGGGTTATAGGTATTATCTGGGGTCATGGTATCAGAGTTGGGAATAAGACAAGAAAGCTGGTTCAGGGAAGAGACTGCACTTATTACAGGACCAATTTCCTTGAGTGGCAGAGCATGTTGACCCAGCCTCCCTATGGAGAGTGGGACAGACCCTGCCATTATTCACATTGAAGGCAAGGTCCTGGGAAAGGCCACAGTGGGTGCACGATGCTATTCCTGAGGAAGATACCAGTGGTGGTGGAGAGAGGGATTTCTTAAAGGTCTAGGCTCATCACATCTATGTGGACTCCCAGGATAACCTGAAGAGGGCCCCAGGTGATGGGGAAGCCTGGTAATGTCCAAGAGAGCTGTCACAGAAGGATGCCAGTCTCTTGCCCTTCTACAGCTGCTGTAGTCTTTGTTCTGTCTGACAAAGGTTAGCCGTAGAGTGATTGAGGGAAGTTAAATAGGAAGTAAGTGAAGAGGGTATCTAGGCCTAAGTGGAAACTGTTTGATGAAGTACTTTATGGTGTCTTTTTTATGTCTTCCTACTTGCTTGATGCACTAATAAGTACTGTGCACTTTTACTTTAAGTTGTGTATTTTCCCATAACTCACAGACACATGAGCCCACGTGCCCTATATCATGGGTCCTGGTCTAGATCCAGGTTCTGAGGCTTTGCTAGCATGTGCGCCACCTGAAGTGGCATGAAGAACCCTGTGAGCTGGGAAAGGTCTCACCAGATGAGTGGGACTGAAGGGCTGGCGTCCCAGGCCAGGCACCTCTGGACAGTGTCCTAAGTGACAATAGATAGTTATTGTTATAAACAGGTTGTTTGGAAATTTGGCTGACTTGGAAAATCTCATGGTTAGTGTTAGTATGCTTCTAGTTCTGCTTCTGGGATCCCTTCTGTTACATTGCTTGACGTTGTGGTCTATTTACATGGTCATTCTGTTACATTGGTTTGGTCTCACTCCCTGTTGCTATGCTTCACATTGGTTTGGTCTCGTTCTCCCCCCACCAGGAGATGTGGTTTAGCCCATGCTAGTTTTGCGCCTTTCTTTCTCCCTGCCCCCTATGCTACGTAGTTCCTGAGTTATGGCTGCAGCAGCCCGGAGAGAAGGATGCAGGACAGATCTGTGTGGTGATTAGCTTAAGGGTCTCTCTCTGCCGCTGGAAGAGAAAGACAGGAGAGCACGTTTGCCCACTCATGAATAAAGATTAAACTGCATTCTCAGCTCAGCCGTGTGTCTCTGGTCATTTCTGTTACCCGCCCGTGAAGCCAGACCAGTTAAAACAACATATGGCGCCTACAATGTGGGACTGGACCTGCGCATCTCTCAGATAAGTGAAGACAATTTGGCTACCTATGCACTATGGCCTTTTCTTCTGCTTGTGAAGAGATCTCCAAAGGCCTCTGCCCTTTCTTCATGAGACTGTTTCGCTGTTTCTGGAACATTTATCTCTGGACCACTCTGTGGTTTCCGCCCAATGCCAGACTGCAAGAGCCCAACGCCAGCCCGCATGAGTCGGCTTTCCGCTGCGTGGCTTGGGACATTGGGCGCCAGCTCCCTCCACGCTGCTTGGTCGCCAAGAGCAGGGCAGCAGACATGGCAGTCAGGGCTGCAGCCCATGCTGCCCACCACCCCGGGGCACCTTGGCCCATGCCTTCTGCACGGCCGGCCTGCCTGCCTTCCTGCTATGAAGTCTGGACAAATCCTGGACCACCCAGAGACCTCGGGCTCCCTTCCAAAACTGGGCCCCCTGGCTGAGATCCTCAGCTCGGGTCTGAAGGCAGACGAGCTAGAATATGCAGAGATTTGTGTAGAGATCGCTACCTACAATTCCTGAAGCTGAAGTTGCCCAAGAGGCCACTGCTGGACAACACACTCCCCGAACGGCTAAGACAGTACAGATCTGAATTCATGTTTGAAATGACATGTCTTCGTAACAAAGGTTTCTCTCCTTGTGTATTGAAGACCATGTTTATGTGTGTTAAAAGTTTGGTAAACATTAACTTTAAGGTTAAGAATGTAACTTTAAGGCTATATTCTTACCAGGCAGAGTTAAATGAAAAAGGTTTTCAACGTAATTCTCATAAAGATAAAATTAACTTACATTTAAAGTCTGAGGTAAAAATTAGTTAAAAATCAATATGTTTTAACTAAGTTAGTCTAAAAAAAACCTGCACACACCTAGGGTGTGTCTCCATCTTCAATGGGTGTAACAAAAGGTTAAATAGACTTGTTGATATGTAAAATGCTCGAATCCTTCTCAATTAGAAATGGTAGATAGCACAATGGTTATGCTAATGATTCTCATGCCTGAGGCTTTTTTTTTCCATGGTTCTGTATACCTTTCCACATTTTATTGTTTAAACTTTAACTAACCTTAAAATCATACTAAAAAAGACTTCTAATTGTAATAGAGTTATCAATTGTGGTAAAATTCTAACCTGCTACAAGTTTTGTTTCATAGTAAGTAAATTGCAGCTGTCAAGTTCTCTACAGAAAAGCGGAATTCCAGCAGCTGACCTTCCTCATACAATGTTCTGCCCCCGGCAATTCTTCCGTGGACATCTGCTTTGAACTGGCACTTCTATTGGACTTACTGGTACACAGCTCTACAGCAGCTTCCCTTTATGCTGCTGGGTTTCTCAAAGACTGACTGCAGCCAGCTGCCTTGGGACTCTAGGCCATACCCCGCCCCCCCATGCTAAAAAAAAATGCCCATCAAGGCAAGTAACACCCCACAGAGGCAAAAAAAAAAAAGGTCCCCTCAGGCCTTCCCTTGGCAGCACACTGGTTCTTGTTGCTCACTTACATGTTCCTCCATGTTTGTGCCAGTTTCTTTTTTTTTTTTTAAATGCCTGTATGATATAGGTTTCTGTTCACCCCACACCCCTGATACTATGGTCATTTAGTTAAAAAGAAAAGCGGGAATTGTTGCTATGCTTCACATTGGTTTGTTCTCGCTCTCCTCCTGCCAGGAGATGAGGTTTAGCCCCTGCTAGTTTCGCACCTCTCTTTCTCCCCGACCCCTATGATATGTAGTTCCTGAGTTATGGCCGCAACAGCTGGGAGAGAAGGATGCAGGACAGATCTGTGTGGTGATTAGCTTAAGGGTATCTCTCTGCTGCCGGAAGAGAAAGACAGGAGAGCACATGTTTGCCTGCTCGCGAATAAAGATTAATCTGTGTTCTCAGCTCAGCTGTGTGTCTCTGGTCATCTCTGTTACCCGCCCGTGAAGCCAGCCCTGGTTAAAACAACAACTCCCCCTGCCTCCGGGAGATTTGGTTTATCCCTTGCTAGTTTTGTGCTTTTTCCTTCTCCCCGCCCCCTATCCTATACTTCCTGGGTTCCTGACTCTGCCGCCGGAGGAGAAAGATGGAGGACAAAATTGTGTGGTGATTAGATTAGTTTTTTGAACTTTTCGCTAGTGAATAAAGAAATACAGCTTCTCCGCTCAGTCTTGTGTCCCTGGTCGTCTGTCTACTGCCACAAAGCTAGCTGGGCATACTTTCGCCCTGAATTGTGACTGACAGGTTAGCATTTATTGTACCATGCAAGACCTTACCATGATTTCTGTCATTTAATCCTATTTACAAATGACTGTATCTTACATCCAGACAAGACCTGTTGCTTCTCGTCTCCCAGGTCTAAGATATAGGTAATTTAATATTTCCAAGAAAAAGTCATTATTATAAATGTATTAATAATTAAAGCCCACTGTTGAAATTCAATCAGCTTGCCAACTTGAAACCTTATATGCTTAGATTGAAGGACTATATTCTCAGAACTGGGGTCTGTGCAGCAAAATGTTCAAAACATTCAGTCTAATTATCCCTTCTCACAATGATTAGTGATTTGTAAGACTAGAAGCCAGTAGGAGTGTATATTAACATCATTCCCAGCACCACAGGTCTGTGTCCCCACCCCCCAGTGCCCTATAATGAAGCTGAAAATGTACTCTTACCCTGCCCCAGACTTTTGTCCTTTGGTGCAGTACTCCAAACTCACAGCTACTTTGTACTGTAACTTTGTAGGAATGAGACAATGTCCCCTCCAGCAGACCTGCTGATGTGAAGTCATCATTCCTACAGGGCAGTAGTGCTGGCCTAGAACACCTGTCTGAGGAGAAGAGGGCAGGTTCATCCAGGAGCACTGGCAGAGGACAGACTGGGCACCTCCATTCCGGCAGCACCGAGCATGGGGCCGTGCTACATCCTTCCCAGTACATCGTATTTCTCCTGGAGCATGCAGACTCCTGTGTTCTATTAACTACAACATTCAGTCTCCTCATATTTGTGTTCTAATGGAGCTGTTCATGTCACACACTCAGCAGTGGGAAGCCCACTGCTTTGACACTGTCAAGTAGTGTGCTTTGGTGAGAGCCATCAAATACAGTGTTGTTCTTACTAACCTAAACCATAACCATTACCATAACTGCCATGTTGGTGGTCCCCTTGCTTTATCAAGACCCTTCTGGTGTTAAAAGTGGATTTAAAAACAAATCGGTGACCACCACAGGGTGGGTGGTAGGTTGGGTGGTGAGTGAGTGAGAAATAACTAGAGTCCAAAAACCATTGAGGACTATAAGAAAACTTCGTATGATTATATAACAAAACCTGCCACTCATCATGTATTTCATGTTCCCACAGAACAAGCAACATCAAGAGTAAACAAGCTGGGGGAGGAAGATAGTTCAGCAAGTAGGTGCACCCTTTCCTGTTCAGCAAGGTCTCACTTGGAGCATCCAGCCACCAAATGTGAGCTTTACAGGAAGTGGAAGAGTCCTGTTTTGTTTCCCATTTGCTCTGTTATCACCCAATCCCAAACCCCCTATCTCTCACCTTGGAATAAAGCGAAAGAAACAAGAACCAACAAGAACCAATGATATAGTGCAGGGAAGAAATTCAGAGTTAGTGGCAAAAAGAAAAAAAAAAGTTAACCATAGGGCAAACTATATAATTTGGATGATTATGATGTGTCACTGAGAGTTTATAAATTCTAACAAAGGGATCTAGGAAGATAGCTTAATAGTTATATAGAAGGCTTGCTTGCCTGAGACTCTGGGGGGTCCTGGGTTCAATCCCCAGCACAAACTTCAGTTAGAGCTGAGCAGTGTGTGTGTGTGTGTGTGTGTGTGTGTGTGTGTGTGTGTGTGTGTGTGTGTATGTGTGTTTTACTCAGTATCACTTTGTGGAAATGTTTTAATGGAGGAGGCTATGTTTACAGAGGGAGAGAACATGGGAATACCAATATCCCCTCAATATTGCTGTGCAGTTAAATTATTCTAAAAATGAGATCTCTGGGAGGTTTTCCACTACGGGGCAGAATTGTCTCTCCATTTGCACCCCCTCATCCTGAGTGTGCCCCAGAGCATCACCCACAGCCCCGGGAGTCCTGTCTACTAGTGAGGTGTGAGCCACTTGGGAGCCCCTCATCTTTGGCTATTGGTGAACTAGTTTGAATACTACAGTGTCTGGGAAGATAGTTTTACATCTCCCTGTGTGAGAATGAGACTCACCACACTTTGCACCAATGTTCTAAAACCACATCACTGAAAAGATACCTCTACCTAGTTCTCCACCCACCTCTTTCTCCCCTTCCAGCTGACAACAAAAACAGTTTTCACTTAGCTTAAGAATTCATTTTATTAGCAGGCTGGTGTATGGGTCCACCTGCCAATGCCCATGTCCAGCAGAGAGGCAATGACAGAAGCCATAACGGCTTCCTTCTGCACCCCAAAAGGAATTTTGGTGCATACTCCCTCAGCGGGGGAGAATAAAAAGGGAGATGACCAGAGGGCTCTGAACCTTAATTCCACCAGTATCTGAAACATCAGTCATCAGGAATCTTTGTTTTAATACCCTCACTGAAAGAGAAGCAGATCTGGAAAGCATCAGAGGATTTCAGGCTCTGTTTCACTTATGTGACAGTAAAGAGGAATAGGTAATACACTCAGAAATAGTCGTAGGTGTAGGGAAGAGGGTGACTGAGGAAAATGAGGGCAGGACCATAGCAGTGAATCAAAGTGGGCCAAAAATATGAAAATCCTTACTAAATCAATAATAAAAATTTATTTTAACAATATTAAATAAATGTGTATGGATTTCTTCCCTTTTCATCTTTTTCTTTTTGGTTGTAGCAGTCACGATAATAGCAGTATCCTGGCACCTGTCACATGCCTAGCAATCTGCCTAGGGAAAGACTCCTCTGCAGGAAGACATTAGCATCCCCCCTAAACCTGTGCCCTGCTGGGAGCCAGGAAGGAGGGCCAGATGCACCAAGATGCCTGCCTCCTGCCCCTGCCTCTCTCTCCACCCAGTGCACACACAGTGCAGATGAGCACAGAGGTACAGCTGGAGTCCGTGACTGAAGTGAGCCCCCTCAGGGTCCTGCTGGATCTCCTGATGCTAGATTCACACAGCCGTGGGGATGGCGGAATAAGGATGCATCTGATGGAGTAAAAGGCACTGGGACCATCTAAACTCTCAAATGGCAAAGAGTTTTAAACTTGAGCCTTAAACTATCTTAGCTTTCTGAATAAAAAGACCCTACTGCACACAATTTCTGTGTGCTGTGAAATGACAAAAGGAATGACTAGCTTAATTGGAACCACCAGATAATTTCTGCTCAGAAGCATATTTCATTTCAGATCTGTGTGACTGCTGGTTTAAACAGAAAATTCACATTGTGGTTTGAAATCACTCTACAAATTCATGGATGTGCTCAGGAAAAATTATGGCAAGTGGGCCCAGAGGATCTGAATTTACAAAACTGCTTCATCAGGTATCAGCTCAATGCCACAGAAACAGATAGTAATCCGTTGTCATGTAAGACACCAATTAATGACATGAAGCCTTGTGCAAAGCATAGAAATACAGCTGACTGTGAAGAAAACAAGCATTTCCTATAGGTCATTTTATTTTATGGTGGAGCTGAAGGTTCAAGTAAGTCAAGCTGTAACTTCTCATGCAGTGCATGTGTCAGCCACAAACACCTGTGTGAAATGTTCTATTCATGCACTATGGATATGTGTGCATTTAGGAAAATAAAGATAGATTCCCAAAACTCCACTAGCACAGATAAACACAAATTCACAGAGATATAAGAATCCATAAAATGGGGTCAGGAGGTGGTGCTCCTGGTTGAGTGCACATGTGTGTTCTAATTCACAAGGACCTGGGCTCCAGCCCACAGTCCCTACCTGCAAGGGGAAAGCTTTATGAATGGTGAGGCAGGACTGAAGGTGTCTCTCTTTTTCTCCCTCTCTATCTTCCCTTCCCTCTCACATTCTGGCTGTTTCTATCCAATTAACAAAGACAAAAATAAGTAAGTAAAATATTCATCAAAGATCCATAAGATGTTCAGCAGCCTTCAGGAAAACATAACAAAATCTCAGGATCTGAACTATCTCCACAGTATGATCTAGATGAATCATCAGATTAAAAACTCAGTTCTTACTGGCTGACCATGGTGGGCTACAGTCTCAGTCACTCACTCACTTTTGTCTCAGGGTGCATCTGTAAACAGGAAAGAAACTGGCAGAAAAAATAAGCATTGTGACATTACCTATATGAGTGAGTTGAACTATAAAGGGTGAGGCACACAAGGAAATATTCTAATGAAAAAGGATCAGAAAATATTGCATCACCTAAATAACATGTTTAAGATATTTAATGAAGACTGTGGAAAAGTAGGAGATCAAAATTATGGAAGGAAGAAACAATTCACTTGCAAAGAATTTGAAAATAAGCCCAATATCATTAACATAATTAAACCTGGCCTAGCAAAAATGAACAGATGAAAAACAAATTGATTTATGAACAATGCTTTGGTAAATAGTACATGATATTGAGCTGAAGATATGATTAATATGCTTGAATATTAAGCTGCATTTCATGATCAAACACAACGAAATAGCAGTGTTAACTTTATAAAGCTAGCTTTGACTCCATTGGATTTCTTCATTTTACCTCCCATTCCATACAGCTTCTTTTAAAGAAATTATCTGTTCAAGAAGGACTTTATGACAGGAATGGTGGGCATAACCAATCAGAAGTGTCCAGCCCACCCCATCCAAGGGCTCATCCAATAAAGGAAATTCATCACCCAGGGATGGGGCAAAATAACCATTGTTGATCCCACCTGATTTAACTGAACCAGTGGTTTGGCCTTTCAGAATTTGAGGCTGGGAATAAGAGTTGTGGGCTAGGTAGTGGTGCAGCCAGAGCATGCACTGGGTTACAATGAACAAGAACCTGGGTTCAAGTCCTCCTGTCCTCACCTGCCTGGAGGATGCTGCACCAGTGGTGAAACTGTGCTGTACTTATCTGTCTTGATCATTCTCTTCCTCCACCTTTCTCTCAATATTTCTGTCTCTATTGGTTTCTGTGTGTTTATGTACATTTATCTTAAAAAGATGATAAGAATTATTTGGGCTAGTTTGATTATGGTGATTTAAGAGTAAGGTTTTCAATCTTCAAATAGGTGAGACCACCCCTACTTTTTAGATTCAGATTAAGGAGGATAACAGGGTGTGTAGAAAATGAAAAATTCCATCCATCTCTCATCACATGGGAGGGGGATTAAAGAGAAATCATGAAGTCTGTGTGCCTCAAAGTCAAGCTCTAACAGTTTTCATCTGTCTCTGCTGTGTTGTTTCCCTTTTCTTTTTTGTTTTTGCCTCCAGGGTTATTGCTGGGGCTCAGTGCGGTGCCTGCACTATGAATCCACTGCTCCTGGAGGCCATTTTTCCCCTTTTGTTGCCCTTGTTGTTTTATTATTATTATTACCATTCATTATTATTATTATTGCTTATGCTGTCATTATTATTATTATTGTTAATGCTGTCATTGTTGTTGGATAGGACAGAGAGAAATTGACAGAGGAGGGGAAGACAGAGAGAGGGAAGACAGACACCTGCAGACCTGCTTCACCACTTGGAAGCAACCCCCGCCCCCGCAGGTGGAGAGAGGGGGGCTCAAACCAGGATCCTTAAGCTGGTCCTTGGGTGCTTCCAGCCATGTGTGCGCTACTGCCTGGCCCCCTTGTTTCCCTTTCCGACTTGAATTAGGCACCTGGTCAACCTCTAAGCAGACGGACAGCAGGTGCCAGGGGCCAGACTATATCCTGATTGTGGATTGCATTGTGATACTAAGAGCCGCTTTTGGTGGGAAGAAGAAAGGAACTCATAGCCAGAATTGTAGCACAGATGCTATAGTAATTGTGCTATGGACACAGTGCAGCTCTGAAGTGTTACAGCTGTAGAATGTTACAACTCTGAAGTGTTAGGATTGGTGTCACACAGGGCTGCCTGTTTTGCTCTGGCATGTAGCTTTTATGCTTTGAAACACGGCAAAGTGGGAGCTGGCTGGTTGGTTACAGGGCAGGCTTGAAAAGGGTGCAGGCTGATTACAGCCCACCAGAAGTGTACAGATTCAGAGTTGCAATTGAGGGTACAAAATGGAGACACACAAGCGGTTTGATTACAATCTGAATTCACCAGAAGTGTACAGATTCTGGGAAGTATGCAGGAAGTCTCACTGCAGTTGCTGATTTGATATTTGGTATATGACCTTCATATAAGTCTTGTGGCTCTGAACACTGAATGGATGGACCATGAGAGGAAGAAGGTAAGCCCCTCTGTGCATTGGTCCATGCAGCGATATAGTGATGCTGGGCATTCAAAAAGCACCAAGTGATGTCATTTACATGTGTTAGTTTTCAGGTAGGGAAAATATAATATTATAATGATTCTGCAAAAGGCTTTCATGCATGAGGCTCTGAAGTTCCAGATCCAATCCCTTTACACCACTATAAAGCAATGCTCTGATAAAAAAATAATGTAAATAATATATAAAGGGTGGGATAGATAGCATAATGGTTATGCAAAGAGACTGTTATGCCTGAGGCTCAAAAGACCCAGGTTCAATCCCCCAAACCACCAAGAGCCAGGGCTGAACAGTGTTCTGAGCAGTGTTCCATGTACATACATAAAATCTATGTATGGTTTTATTATTTTTTAAATTTATTTTTAGAGAATCTCTTCACTTTATTTTTATGAGATACAGAAAGAAAGATACAGAGCAAGAAAAAAAACAGAGCATTCAGTCAATATTTATACACCTTTCCCATATTTGGGAGCTACTGTCTTCCCTGATGCAGCTTTCTGGTCCTTTTTCCATGACATCATCTCCCCAGACAATAACTTGGATCCACCTGCATATCAGATTTCAGGTTCAGGGAAAAAAAAAAAAACTAGTATAGGCACAGGCCCTTTAGAATATAGCTAAAATATGCCTACTGTTGTTTTTGACGGGTTATGTTGTTTTCGCCGGGCTGGCTTCACGGGCGGGTAACAGACGACCAGGGACTCATGGTTAAGCTGTAGGCAGTATCTCTTTATTCATGCAGGATGCAGCACAATCTAAGACGAGCTAAGCTAAACTCAAGGTACAGTACCGTAAAACTCACAATGCAGTCTTTATATATACTTGCCAAGCAAGGTGGAAACAGGATGTGACATAGAGAGGGTGGAGAGAAAAATGACTGGTG
The DNA here is from genome assembly GCF_950295315.1 of Erinaceus europaeus. Taxonomy (NCBI): domain Eukaryota; kingdom Metazoa; phylum Chordata; class Mammalia; order Eulipotyphla; family Erinaceidae; genus Erinaceus; species Erinaceus europaeus. The sequence goes on from NC_080170.1 coordinate 16,513,877, forward strand.
AAAATCAGAGTGTGACAAAGGGGGCAGATTAGGCGAGAATCCTATCACTGAACCACAAATGCCCTGGAGGGAGGGTGGAACTTGTTAACAGTGGTTATGTAAACAGAATGAAGTGGTTATGTAAATAGAATAGTGTTAAGCAGGGGGAATTTAAACCAAATGAAACAGAAGGAGTCTCATGCATACCAACAGCCTACTAGCTAGCTACAAGATGGAGGGCCCCCCAACTCTTCATCTGTACTATTCCAGCCTTTAGATTCATGATTAGTCAACAGCTTGTTTGGCTTTGTATGTTAACTCTCTTTTCAACCACCAGGTTCCAGATGCTAACATGATGCCAACCAGACTTCCCTGGATAGACAGTCCCACTAATGTGTCCTGGAGCTCCAATTCCCCAGAACCCCACCCCACTAGGGAGAGAGAGAGAGATGGGCTGGTAGTATGGATCGACCTGTCAATGCCCATGTTTAGTGGGGAAGCAATTACAGAAGCCAGACCATCCACCTTCTGCATCCTGCAGTGACCTTGGGTCTATACTCCCAGAGGGTTAAAGAATAAGAAAGCTATTGGGGGAGGGGATGGGATACAGAGTTCTGGTGGTGAGAATTGTGTGGAGTTGTACCCTTATTCTATGGTTTTGTCATTGTTTCCTCTTTATAAATAAATTTAAAAATAAAAATAAATCTTAAATAAATATCTTTACAGAAGTTGAGAAAGAAGAACTGAATGGGAAAATTAAAAGCAGGATCTGACTGAGTTTGGAGTAGGGCACCAAAGTAAAAGTCTCTGAATGGAGGATAAGGATGGATTCTCAGCTTCACTGGGGGTGGGGGTGGGGGGTGGGAGTGGTGGGGGGTGGGATGGGACATAGTCTTTTGGTGGTGGGAATGGTGTTTATGTATACTCCTTCTAGTCACATAAATCTGTATTAATATGAGAGGGGGGAAACTGAATATCTCAAATTTTTCAATGTGAATACCATAGGCTAAGTCTTTGAAATGCTGACTCTTCTAAAATCTTAGACCAGGAGAGCAGAAGCAACCGGTGGTGTTACTTTATGAAATATATATATATATATTATAAATATATATATAAATATATAACATCAAAGGAAAAATTATGGTGATGTCATGTATAACACAGCAAATCCTAACAATGGGATTTTCAAAGTCAACCCAATGCCAAATAATTTGATTATAGCAATAACTATCTATTGCCTGCTTAAACTCTGAGATAGCAGGAACCTCCTGCTTCCATATAAAACCCAAATTTCCCCCAGTACTGGAACCTCTAGGGTGGGGCTTACTTTCCAGCATGCTTCTCTCTATTCATACCATCTGATACTGCATCTGCTGATCCTAACCTACTCAGTGCAATGAGTACCACCTTGGCATGCTTCATTTCAGAATGTGTCCAGAGACGTCAGGCATGGAATGTCAACCCTTCAGCATCATTACTCAGGTAAGATCTTTCCTTTCTCATAGAACTCCTTGATTCCATTTCACGTAATCTACACCCTAACAGCCTCAATACCTAGATATAGACCAGGTCCCAGGAGATAGGGCAGATGTACACATGTATCCATAAATTAGAACAAAGTATATACATTAAAGCAAAAGTGCACAATAGTTTGCAGTGAGTCAATAAATGAAGCAAGCAAGTAGAAATACCTAAAAAGACACCTTAAAGTACCTAATGAAATAGCTTCTTCTTAGACCTAGATACCCTCCTCACCTACTTCCTATTAAACTTCCTTTAGTCATGCCAAAGATAGCCATATCAAGGTAAGCACTACAAAAGTTGAATAAGGGCAAGAGACTGGCATCCTTTAATGATGACTCTTTAGTCACTATCAGGCCACCCCATCAGCTGAGGCTCTAGTCAGGGAGTCCTGGGATTCCCACACAGACACCTTGAGCCTAGACCTCGAATAGATCCCTCTCTCCATTATCACGGGCCATCTCCAAGTTGCAGATGCTACAATGATGCCAACCTGTCTTCCCCAGACAGAGGACCTCACCTGTGTCCATACTCTCAGAGGAGAGCTTTCAAGAGAGAGGATGGGATATGGAGTTCTGGGGGTGGGAATTTGTACCTCTCTTATCCTAATATTTTGCCAATATTTCCATTTTATAAATGAAAAATTTTTAAAAAGTAAAATACCTTGCAAAATCAGTGTTTTGTGAGCAACTGAAAGGGTATTTTCAGGTAGAGTAAAAATTCTCAGGTTGACTAAACAATACACAAAACTGCAAAAGAGAGAAGGAAACTTTTCTAGCCCTGAGAGCTAAGCCGTTGTGGTGACTCTACGGTGAGAGATCTTGGCTTACTATCAAATGAAGACCAAATTGCTGTGGGAAAACTCCAGCAGTCCAAGAGTTAAAAGTAACTCCAGTCAGGTGAAACTGTTCGCCAGGAACACACAGAGAGCTGGACAGAGCCTTAGTGTCTCTACAGATAAGTAGTAATAGATGATGGGTGTGCACTGCTAGAGCCAGCAGATAACTTGGTGGTCCTGATTAGTTAGAGAATGAGTGGGCTGCAAGTCATTTTAAACTAAAATAGTGTTCCTTGGATTCATTAGAAAAGAGATTGTGCCCTTCATAAACTTTACCTTGGGTCTATCCTTGGTCTCTGCTGAATTTCTTTCAGCACCTCTCTATTTCGGGTCCCCAACTCCCTCAGGAGAGTTGATACTCTGTATTTACTTTGGTGAATGACTGTTCAGTTCATTTTTGCACTCTCTGACTAAACATGGATCTATCAGATTTGCTCCCTGGAGACCCCCCCCCCCCATGAAGTACAAAGGAGACATATATGACAACCCCACAGGCTAATGGACAAAACAGTTGCTGGGACTACCCAGTGCAATGGAGCTGCATTTTGTGAAGGACTACTACTACTACTACTACTAGCGCTTGCCCTTCTCCCGTAGCCAGTCAACAGCGTCAGGTTGAGCCTGATGTAAAGTTTCGAGACCTCCTTTGAATCTGGAGAGATGGCAGTCGTTGACTATGTGGGTCATAGTCTGTCTGTAGCCACAGGGGCAGTTCGGGTCGTCTCTGGCTCCCCAGCGATGGAACATAGCTTAGGACTATCTACTCAAGTTCTCTAAAAATTTCCTTAATGATAGTCAAAAGTGTTTCTTTTGCTGAGATCTCTTTACCAGTATTGAGTAGTGACCAGAAAAGTTGAGACTGACCCAGAGGGACACGTGGAAATCTATAAGGATAGACAAAAAAATCTTTAAAAAGTGCCTCATCACAGTTAACATTCCATCCACACAAACTATTCACTCTCCACTATTGGGACTGGCTGCTCAATTTCACAAAAAGCATTTCCAGCCCCTTCTGCACAAAATGCATGAAGCAGAAGGCAGGGAGGCTCCCCAGGATGCTCCAGTGGAGAGCCCTGTGGGAAGCTGAGAGCCTCTCTGGTGTGGAATCTCCATCCAAGGAAGACCTGGGCTGCAAACAATCTAGAGCAGACAGACAGCTTCTCACCCCCATATCAGGACCCTTTCCTCACTGGGAGCAGACTCAAGTCCTCTGAGCAGCTCCAATAAGCTCTCTGAGTGTGGCTGGGAACTGAATGGAGAGCAATGGAGACCAGTCAAAGACTGAGTGTCAGTGAGCACTGTGCTCTTCCTGGAGCACTGCCTGGCAGAGAACAGACACTCTACAGGCAATGCTTCCAGAAAGAGTTCACTGGGAGCAGAATAGATGGAAGCTGAGAGGAAGCCCCCAGGAGCACTGGCCATAAAAACAGCACAAGGCACCAGGAAGACTCACTGCCCCCCAGGGATGGAACATCCTAAACATGCTGGGAACATGGCAAATGGGCCAGGAACAAAAGGGAGCTCTCAACCAGTTGAGGTCTACAATCTGAGGACAGGAAGTTTTGGTAAAACTGACAGAAATCTTCCACTGGACCTCACTGGCTCACTATTTACCCTGCAGCAATGGCAGGCACAAGGAGAGCATCATTTCAACAGATTTAGAGGAATGTTCTGACAATTTTGAAAAACCAGTATTCTCACTTCTCACCCTCCACCCTCCCCAAGAAAGGACTCATGGATGTCAGATTCTGAAAACTTCAAGACAAGCATGTTTCTAATTGGTGGTGTATGGGAGTCCCCTCTCCTTTTGTAAGTCAGTGAATTCTTCAGAGCTGCATTCTAATACAAGGAAATGGAGATTTGAGGTGTTGTAACTTGCCGGTGCCTCTGCTTCCATTCTGGCTACAGCCTGAAAGTAGAAGATATGTGTTTGATGACTTAACGACAGGCTCAGATCATCTCAGAAACAGAGGACCTAGTGGGGGTTGTATTGTTATATGCAAATCTGGGGAATGTTATGCATGTAAAAACTATTGTACTTACTGTTGAATTGAAGACATTAATTCCCCAATAAAAAATAGTACAATAAAAAAAAAGAAAAAAGAATCAGTTGGCACCAAGTTGAAGATGCTAGTATGATTCCATCCAGACTTCCATGGGGAAAGACCTCAACAGTTTGTTTGGGGCATAACCTCTCGAGTCCCCACCCATAGGAAAAGATGCATCCAGGTCTAGCAGAGAAACAATAACAGAAGCTAGAGCTTCCCCCTTCTGCACACCAAAAGGAATTTTGGTCCATAAACCTAGAGTGTGAGAATTGTCAGGGGAAGATGACCAGAGGGCTTTGAACTAATTTTCCATCAGGACCCAGAGAGAGACAGAGAAAGAGAGAGGCACCCCACATTTTCCATAGCTAGTAATTACGATAGTATCTGTGTTATAACTGTGAATGGTTATAAATTCCTTTCATAGCTCCTTTCAGGAGTCCCATTTCCCCCTTTCCCACCAGAAGCTGCTCATAGTGTCACAATCAATCCACAGTCACAGTACAGTCTGGCACCTGGCACCTACTGTCTGTCTGCTTAGAGGCTCACCAGGTGCCGAATTCAAGTGGGAAAGGGAAACAAAACAGCAGAGACAGATGAGAAGTGCTAGAGCTTGATGTTGAGGCTTACAGGCCTTCATGATTTCTCTTTATTCCCCTCCCACGTGATGAGAGTTGGATCAACTTTCTCATTTTTACACACCCTGTTATCTGCTAAATCTGAATAAAAAAAATAAGGGTGGTCTCATATAGTTGAAGCTTGAAAGTCTTACTCTTAAATCACCATAATCCAAGTAGCCAAAAAAATTCTTATTTTTTTATAATTTAAAATATATTTATTTATTCCCTTTTGTTGCCCTTGATGTCTTATTATCTTTTTAAGATAAATAAATGTACATATACACACAGAGACAGATAGAGACAGAGATATTGAGAGAGGGGGGGAGGAAAAGAATGAGTAAAACAGATTAAGTGCAGCACAGCTTCACCACGGGTGCAGCATCCTCCTGGCAGGTGAAGACAGGGGGTGACTTGAACCCAGGTTCTTGTTCATTGTGACCCAGTGCATGCTCTGGCTGCACCACTATCTAGTCCACAACTCTTATTCCCAGCCTCAGATTCTGAAAGGCAAAACCGTTGGTTCAGTTAAATCAGTTGGGATCAACAATGGTTATTTTGCCCCACCCCTGGGTGACAAACTTCCTTTATTGGATGAGCCCTTGGATGGGGTGGGCTGGACACTTCTGATTGGTTATGCCCATCATTCCTGTCATAAAGTCCTTATTGAACAGTTCAGCAGATTTTATTTTTGAAAAGGAGCTGTGAGGAAAGGGAGGGGAAATGAGGAAATCAATGGAGTCAAAGATAGCTTTATAAAGTTTTTCTGTTGTGTTTGATGATGAAATGCTCAATCTCTTGTACTATTTACCAAAGCATTGTTCATAAATCGATTTGTTTTTCATCTGTTCATTTTTGCTGGCTTAGGCTTAATTATGTTAATGATATTGGGCTTATTTTCAAAATTCTTTGCAAGTGTATTGTTTCTTCCTTCCATAATTTTGATCTCCTACTTTTCCACAGTCTTCATTAAATATCTTAAACATGTTATTTAGGTGATGCAATATTTTCTGATCTTTTTTCATTAGAATATTTCCTTGTGTGCCTCACCCTTTATAGTTCAACTCATTCATATAGGTAATGTCACAATGCTTATTTTTTCTGCCAGTTTCTTTCCTGTTTACAGATGCACCCTGAGACAAAAGTGAGTGAGTGACTGAGACTGTAGCCCAGCATGGTCAGCCAGTAAGAACTGAGTTTTTAATCTGATGATTCATCTAGATCATACTGTGGAGATAGTTCAGATCCTGAGATTTTGTTATGTTTTTCTGAAGGCTTTGCTGAACATCTTATGGATCTTTGATGAATATTTTACTTACTTATTTTTGTCTTTGTTAATTGGATAGAAACAGCCAGAATGTGAGAGGGAAGGGAAGACAGAGAGGGAGAAAAAGAGAGACACCTGCAGTCCTGCCTCACCATTCATAAAGCTTTCCCCTTGCAGGTGGGGACTGTGGGCTGGAGCCCAGGTCCTTGTGCATTAGAACAAACATGTGCACTCAACCAGGAGCACCACCTCCTGACCCCATTTTATGGATTCTTATATCTCTGTGAATTTGTGTTTATCTGTGATAGTGGAGTTTTGGGAATCTATCTTTATTTTCCTAAATGCACACATATCCATAATGCATGAATAGAACATTTCACACAGGTGTTCGTGGCTGACACATGCACTGCATGAGAAGTTACAGCTTGACTTACTTGAACCTTCAGCTCCACCATAAAATAAAATGACCTATAGGAAATGCTTGTTTTCTTCACAGTCAGCTGTATTTCTATGCTTTGCACAAGGCTTCATGTCATTAGTTGGTGTCTTACATGACAACGGATTACTATCTGTTTCTGTGGCATTGAGCTGATACCTGATGAAGCAGTTTTGTAAATTCAGATCCTCTGGGCCCACTTGCCATAATTTTTCCTGAGCACATCCATGAATTTGTAGAGTGATTTCAAACCACAATGTGAATTTTCTGTTTAAACCAGCAGTCACACAGATCTGAAATGAAATATGCTTCTGAGCAGAAATTATCTGGTGGTTCCAATTAAGCTAGTCATTCCTTTTGTCATTTCACAGCACACAGAAATTGTGTGCAGTAGGGTCTTTTTATTCAGAAAGCTAAGATAGTTTAAGGCTCAAGTTTAAAACTCTTTGCCATTTGAGAGTTTAGATGGTCCCAGTGCCTTTTACTCCATCAGATGCATCCTTATTCCGCCATCCCCACGGCTGTGTGAATCTAGCATCAGGAGATCCAGCAGGACCCTGAGGGGGCTCACTTCAGTCACGGACTCCAGCTGTACCTCTGTGCTCATCTGCACTGTGTGTGCACTGGGTGGAGAGAGAGGCAGGGGCAGGAGGCAGGTATCTTGGTGCATCTGGCCCTCCTTCCTGGCTCCCAGCAGGGCACAGGTTTAGGGGGGATGCTAATGTTTTCCTGCAGAGAAGTCTTTCCCTAGGCAGATTGCTAGGCATGTGACAGGTGCCAGGATACTGCTGTTATCGTGACTGCTACAACCAAAAAGAAAAAGATGAAAATGCAAATAATAATGATTTACATATTTTTGGCCTATTTTGATTCACTGCTATGGTCCTGCCCTCATTTTCCTCAGTCACCCTCTTCCCTACACCTACGACTATTTCTGAGTGTATTACCTATTCCTCTTTCCTGTCACATAAGCGAAACAGAGCCTGAAGTCCTCTGATGCTTTCCAGATCTGCTTCTCTTTCAGTGAGGATATAAAAACAAAGATTCCTGATATTTCAGATACTGGTGGAGGTTCGAAGCCCTGTGGGAGTATGCACCAAAATTCCTTTTAGGGTGCAGAAGAATGGAGTTCTGACTTCTGTCATTGTATCTCTGCTGAACATGGATATTGGCAGGTGGACCCATACACCAGCCTGCCAATAAAATGAATTCTTAAGCTAAATGAAAACTTTTTTGGTAGTCAGATGGAAGGGGATGAGAAGGAGGGGAGTGGAGAAGTAGGTAGAGGCATCTTTTCAGTGATGTGGTTTTAAAACATTGGTGGAAAGTGTGGTGAATCTCATTCTCACACAGGGAGATGTAAAACTATCTTCCCAGACACTGTAGTATTCAAACTAGTTCACCAATAGCAAAAGATGAGAGGACTTCTGAGTGACTCACACTTCACTAGTAGACTGGACTCCCAGGGTTGTGGGTGATGCCCTGGGGCATTACCATATTCTCTCCCTCTGTAAACATAGCCTCCTCCATTAAAACATTTCCGCAAAGTGATACTGAGTAACACACACACACACACACACACACACACACACACACACACACACACACACACACACACACACACACACACACCCTGTTCTCTAAAGAAACCAACACACCCTATCAGAAATGATGGTCACGTTCAGAATCAGCTCTACTTTCCTCCCAGTACAATTGTCCCTGATGGTCATAAAAATTAACTCTCTTGACTCAGGCTCCTATTGCCTTTCTGATGATGTCCCTTGGTTTCAGCTTCCTTCTACTAGATCAGAGCAGAGCATCAAGATGTTAGAGATCTTCTGATTAGTCCCATTTCAAAAAGAAGAGTCAATTCAAATTACAGTCCTCTATTGAGTCAGATCAAAATGGAAGCATTATTGCTTTGGCAGCTGTTCAAGAATCCATGTTTCCTTTTGAGAAGAGTGTTATCTCTGGTTGGATTTATACCTAGCACTTCTGAGCAAGCTTTGTATGCTTTACCTAAGTCTCCCTGGAAATGTTTTAAGATAAATAAATTTTCTACTAGAGACGTAATCCAGTAATGGCCTATAGGATTTCTGAGGTATCAAATTCAACTTGGATATATATATTTTTTACCAGAGCACTGCTCAGCTCTGGTTTATGGTGAAGCAGGGGATTGAAACTAGAACTTTAGAGCCTCAGGCAGGAGTCTCTTTGCATAACCATTATGCTATCTCCCCTCTGCCCTGGATATATCTTATGAGAGGGTTCAGCGGTGAGTTTCTATCACTCAGTCTAATGAACCAACAAATATTCTAAATGTAAATGTATAAGTCTTATTACACATCAACGAAAATACTTTGCATCAAATATTTTTAACTCTTATTGGAAGAGTAAAATAAAAAATATTTACTATTAACTTTAAACATAATTATCCCTGTTCAATAAAGAGAATATTATTTATAGAACAGCACAGTGGAATCCTGGTAGAAGCCTAAATGCAGTCTCATCTCTTTAGAGACCGAGATACAGCCTGTGCACCTAGTGGCTGCTACCCCATGTCACCGTGGTGCAGTGCATGACCTCTAGGCCTGATTCTGCTTGTCTGTGAGCTTGGGTGACAATCTCAGTCAAAACCCACAGGATGTCTGTGAGAGTGATGGACACAACAGACACCTGGAGTTCACAGTGCAGTGCCAGGCAGAAGGTGGGGGCTACGCAGAGCTTTTGATGATGGTAACTGATATGCATTCCCTCTAGAGTTGTACTCTGTATACTGGTGTCAACCATTTCTCACTACTGAAAACACTTGACAATTAAAAATAATGCAAAAATAGAAGGCAAGCTCGTGAGAAAGTGTCATGGTTCAATGGAAGCCACCAATGATGTTTCTGCCAGAATTATCCTCACACCAGAAGGGACAGTTGAGTTTCAACACTTACATTACAATGACCGTTTTTAATATAACATAACCCATAGGGTCCACTGCTTTTTATTATTCCACAGAAAATCAAAGATCTGCTAAACTGACAAATGTGTTAACTTTTCTCAATTTCCTTAAACCTCTAGGAGGAGAGATGGATGTACTGAAATGGACAGACAACAGGTTTAAAAATCCACACATCAGTACTGGCCTATACAGTAAACACAGAATGACAGAACAGATATAAGGTGTTTGGGGGAGGGGATATGTTCCCTCATCCTGGGGTGAGGACTCAGAAGGACTTCATCAATCAAAATGCAGAGACATGAGAACATGCTCAACGGGGTGCAGAACAAACCACCACCCAAATCACATCCCCAGTGAGGATCAGAGAAGAGACCAGGTATCTCCTGGAGGCTGGGGGCCTCCTGGACGACTGGCTGCTCCACGTAAGCTCTGGGCTCACCCTCGGCCTGAGCAAGTGGCTTTGGCTGCTCCACACACAGGCTGGAGGGTGCACACACCTCTTCCTCCTCCTCTGCCTACACAAGACAGCAGATAGCACATTAGAGCAGGTCCACATTTAATCAATTACCATCTAAATGCAAACTATCCGTCTGATGGAAGGTGTGGTTTCTCTCTTAATTTTTATAATTGTCACCAGGGTTATCACTGGGGACACTGTGTCAGAATGACCAATCCACAGCATCCGATGTTTTAATTTTTTTATTTTGATAGAACAGAGATAAACTGATATGGGAGAGTGAGATAGGGATGAATAAAGAAAAGAGAGGAAGAGAGAGAGTGAGGCACTTGCACCTGTCCCGTCTAAAGAAAATGGACTAGACATCCCCACAGAGCAGCTCCTGCCTCACTGCCTGGAGTCAGGCACAGAGCCTGCAGCCCATCTGGCTGTCTATGCTGGTTCTCACTCAGAGCCCCATCATTCCACTCCAGACACACTCACACCAAGGAGGGAAATTGGCAGCCTGAGGCTCCATGAACTCAACTAGTCTAGTGTATGGCTCTGGTATTAAAAAAAAAAAAAAAAAGACTAGGTCTATTTTAGGTACATTCTTTATGTGCTATATTATTGCCTTTAGGTTCCAAATTATCAAACAATTTGTTCTTCTTTATTTTTGTTCATGCTTTTTCAGACACCAATTTGCAGATGCAACCATGATGCCAACCTGACTTCCCTGGGCACACAACCTCACCAATGTAACCTGGAACCCCATCTCTCTGGAGCCCTGACCCACTAGGGAAGGACACATAAAGGCTGGGAGGATGGTTCAACCTGTGAATGCCCGTGTTCAGCAGGGAAGCAATTTCACAAGCCCAACCTTCTACCTTCTGCCCCCCATATGACCCTGAGACCGTGTTCTCAGAGAGACATAGAATCGGAGCACTTTCAAGGGAGGGGATGAGCTACAGAGTTCTGGGGTGGGAATACACTGAAGCAGCGCTCCCCCAAAACAAACACAACAATCCATCTGGCTTCCTCTTTGCCCTTTGGAACTCCCGTCTGTGTCATCTGCTTCATTCATTGCCACCAAGCCAGGTCTCTAGCTCCCTTCTCCTTCCCCACCACATCACAGGGTTTGTTCTTTTTGCTCCAAGAAAAGGGACCAGGTCAGGCTAAGATACTGCCAGTCCTGCTTAAAAAAGAATGAGTCTGGCTGACCTGGAGTTTAAATGGCATATAGAGACTATCTAATGCAACGTGCAGAACAGGACTCAAGGCTGAGAAGAGCAATAGAACAAGTTAATAAGGCTATCGGCACAAACTTGACCTGACAATGTACGCCTTGTGAACTCATCCTTCCATGTTAAAAGTGAAAGTGAGAGGAGAGAGAGGACAGTCACAGTGTCTGAGAGATATTCTCAGGGGCACATTCCTTGCATCTATTTGTGGGGAGGATGCACCTGTCAATCATGTCAGGATGACAGACACAGGATTTGCAAATTAAATAGCTGTTGTTTGGAGTATGGAATTTTCTTCAGATTAATTCCAATGCAATGCAGGCTTCAGAGCTCACTGGAGCTTCTGCCAAGGGTGGGGGTAGGATGAGGAGGAGATAAGGAGTGTACCCACCCTCGTCTGAGACCCAGAGTGGAGAATGATGGGGACCCTAACAGAGGATAGGACTGGGCCAGGAACACACAGGCACAGGACAGGGAGTTGTGGAGCGGACAAGGATGGGATGGTGAGGCAGCAGAAGAAGTCGACTGCAGAGCTGCTCCAGGAGTCCACAGGCCAGTTTGACTGCAGCCCACAACGCCTCCACCCACACTCACCCTCCTTTTCCACCTTTGGCCCCGCAGCGACCTCCTCAGACAGAATCCATGTGAGGTGACAGGAGGACAGTAAACAGTCCAGGCTTGGGCACAGACACACCAGCAAGACTGAAGGCCTAGAGAGTCCTCGTGGGCGTGAACAGCACTCAAAGCACCAGCAGAAAGTAATGCTGTTGTTCACAACCTACACAGCCAGGGTTTTCTCTCCAGGTTCTTTCACTTCCAACAAATGGATATGATAGCTTTTTATCTTTTCTCTCTGGTTCTCAATAGGAAAGTAATGTATTTGGGCTTCCCGAGGGAAGGCTGAGGCAGGGATCCTCTTATAAGTGGCTGCTGCAGAGACTCCACACTTGGCCTGAGCAGGGAGACCACAAGCAGGTGGCAGCTTCTGGGCTCCCTCGGCTAATGATGGGGATGTGTCTCGTTCACTGGAGGCAAGTGCCCACGATTGAGTGACTCGAGGGGGAGAAAACCTGTTCCGATTGGGTTTCCAGTCAAGAGACTGTATTCTCCTAGTGACAATGAAAGGGCTGTCTGTGATGGTGTAACAGTGACCACCATTTGCATTAGCATCCAGCAACTTGAAGACATGACAGTTAGGCAACAAACATGGACAGAAAAGGGCGATCTATAATTCTTTAAAAACAGAGGATACACCTTGAACATCCAAATGGGCACAATCTGCTCAATTGTCAAGTTCGAAAATCTCCAGGAAGTAGAGAGACTCTGTCACCCATTATAACCCGTGGTGTGACAGCAATAAGTTCTCTGACGGCCATGATTTACCTCTGTGTTGTGCTATTGGCCCCTCCAGACAACTGGAGGAAGTGTGAATTTCATCATGCTGATGAATTGAACTGTCATGATTCTTTATAATTATTTCAGCACCATGTTTGTTGGTCCTGGCTTTCTTCCTATAGGGTGGAAATTGGTAAGAAAAATATTCCTTAAAGATGAACTTTGAAAATAATCAAGTAATGAGCCTGGGAGATAACACAGCTATCATACATACAAGTTCAATTCCCTGCTAACACAGTTAAGCAAGAGCTTCTTTTTCAGGGTGTCTCTCTCCTTCTCCGGCAGGGTGTCCTCCAGGGGAAAGGCAATGGGCTGGTTCTTTCTCGCTCACGACAGGGGTGACATGAAGTAAAAGACACCAGGGGACTCTTAGCGTGAATCTAGAATCTGAGTCCTTAGAGTCCCAGAATCCTAGAGTCCGTTTATTGGCAAAGTGGACATGAGTTAAATAGAAAAGCAATGGAGGTAATTATTGTTGCAATATGACAGAAATTACAGGTTTCTTAACAGTCAGCATGCCCCTAAGGTAGGGGGTTGGTATGACAGGAATTGATGAGATACAAGACAGTTATTTTCCATAACACAAGCAACTTAATTATCCAAAGGTATTCCAGAGAAGCATAGGGGTTAAACCCGTAGGGTGAGACAGAGAGAAGATGGATATCAAAAGGCCATATAGTTTGGAATTTCTCTTGTCTGGGCTCTGAGGTGTGTGATGAAGTGTGTGATAAGGTGTGTTCTTCTGTGATCAGAAGGTGACTTTGAATAAGTGAATCTGCAGCCATGTGGCCTGCAGTTAATGGAGGGAAGTACTGGGGTATCTGTGGGCCTGAGAGTCAAGAAGGAAAGAACCAAGTCTGAGTTTCCCCCCTTATGCTCACCTCGGTTGAGAGAGACTTACCAAGAGGTTATCTTCTCAGACCTCCATCCAAAGATGGGGGTGGTTCTCCCTAAGCTCTATCAGGCTCACACATGTTCCCAACATCTCCTCCTAATTTCTTTAATTAATGAACAGTGTTTATGGATCAATGTCAGTTAGAGCATTTCTTTCCTCTAAAGGAATACGAGTGTAAGCGTGAACTGAGACTCTCTGTACTGTAACATTAATTATGTCATGTATGCGTTTATTGAGGAATTGAATGAGGCAAGGAATAATCAGCGATAGAGCTACCATAGCTAGCAAAGGGCCTAGGAGAGGTAGAAGCCAGGCAGTTAAAGGAGAAGAGAACCAGGAGTTAGTATTGAAAGGGGAAAAGGAATTCTTAATATCACAGCTAAGTTTGTGCAAGATATTAACAGAAACAACATTTTTCTAGACAAAGATCACACTATTTAGCATAAATCAAGTCCAAACCATGGCAGTTCTGGAGTACCACCTTGGCAAGGGAGTTCATCTGTCTCTGGAGAGGCTCCAAGCTGTCCGAGGTGAAGTCAAATAGACTGTCGAAGTTGATTTTCAATGTGTCCAGCAGCATAGAGAGATTGTCCCAAAGTTCACCAGCAAGTTTAAGGAATGCAGTCAGTTGATGTGAAGTCCAGGGGAAGAAACAGCAAGTCTGGTCCTCTGGTGGGTCAGCGCCAGCTGATGAAATTCTTCTTCTTCATAGAGGGTCAGCTGTGGAATAAGAAAAACTAGGAGGCAAGGACCAGGTAGAGAAGAACTGACACGAAAATTAGGTCAGCAGAAAGAGAATTGGGTAGGCTGGTGAGGTTAGCTGGAGTATATACTGGCATGGTGCCCTTTAATGGTAAGGACTTGCCAACAGGGACTCTGTGGATTTTCCAAGAACAGTAATGTCATCCACCATAATAAAAAGAAAACAAACATTCCAGCATTGAAAAAAGAAAAAAAATGTGTCTCTATGACTATGTGTCTCTATAAATTGGATGGCTTTGTCAATGATATATAATAAATGGACAACTCGGATTTCTGTAAATATTAAGAAGGTTTAGTAAAGTTACTTCATTGATACTTTAGCCAACTGAATACTGGGGGGTGCATTCCCCTTCTTTTTTTATTAATTGAGCTTAAGGGTTATAGTTTTTCTTGTTTGAGCTGTAGCCCACATAAATTTAGAAAAAGTACCAATTGAGAAAAAAAATTGTTTACCAAACATGGGCAGGTGAGTTACATCAATCTGCCAGAGAGCACTGGCTTTTATCAATGGGGATTAGTCTTCAAATTCTGAATAGCAGGATCTTAATTAAACAAAGCAGGAGCCAGTAAAGTGCTCTCACTATGGCAGGTCAAGTGTTAAAATTTAAGACGCTTGTAGAAAAATGAAAAAAAAATTTTAGGATATGAGTGACTTTAGGAGTCATCACACACCCATAAATAAAAAAGAAAAATGTTTAGCTTTAAATCTTACCATATGAGCAGTCGGTTCTTCATCTGTAGATTGTACCTATAATTATTTACTTAAGAGAAAATAATGTGTACCAAGTTAGAAGTTTAATGGTTAGAATTGACTTGAATTCCTTCATATGATTTTAGAAGGCTCTTTATTAAAATATACCAGTATGTTATAGAAAGTCAATACCTAATGTGTTGACATGATAAAATGCTTACTACTTTTTTTTAATCACTTAATTTTAAACTTAGTTTGTTAGAATCTTTGTTTATCACAAAGCTTATCACACCCTTAGGGCAGCTATAAACAAGGGTGGGTACACAACTTAATTGATCTTTCACTTAAAAAGCTAAGATAAACCTCATAGCTTAAATGTTTAAAAATAAATTTTTACTGTTACATTTATTTTAGATGACAATATTAGACTAAATAATTTTGTTGAATCACATCTGCCAAATAAAAAAAAATTTATCAGGCCAGGAATATCATGTTTAACCCTTTATTCCTGGCAAGGCCACTGCTCTACACTGACTGGGTTATTAGAAAGCCAGTTCAAACATGGAATTAACAAATTAACAAACAGTGGCAGTTGGTATTGGGGTGCTGTTAAGGTTTACAATTCTCACAAGAGGGAGAGAGACTGTAGAGGCATTTTACCATGCCTAGAGATCTCAGAAAATCTTTTAACTAATGAATTGATGCTGATATTAGCTATCAGAAGGATGAAACTGTCTTATATTTTAGTCTGGTAAAGGTGTGCCAACTCTACAAGTCAGGATCTTTAAAATCACATTCAGCTTAACTAAATCTTATTTAAAACTTAAAACAAAATCTAGTAATTTCAGAGGGTTAACACACACTAGTGAAAACAAAGTTAGCACACAAATTTAGAACAGACATTCTTGGTGAAAAAATTTTTTTCCTTAGCTCACAGCCACTCCCTCCCACCCCGACCCCAGGAGGGGCGGGTGTGGCTAGAGGAATGAGTGACAGCAGTTTGCCAATCTGTGGAGCAGGAGCTCTGTGATGTGATTGGCTGCACGGATGGAACAGGCGGGCTTAGTTTACCACCATGCCTAGAAAAAAATTTAGGAAGTTTCTTTTCTGGGCTAAGGTACATTTTAGATTTTTAAAGAAACAAATCATTAAATTGCTATCAAAAGTGTGTGCTGGTTCTCTAATAACCTTTAAGTTAAAGAGACCGTCTTGTTTGATTGATTTCTTTCTTTCTTTAAAGAATAACTTGCTAGCCAGGTAATATCTCACTCAGAACTGGTTTAATCGTTTTCTGAGGGCTCTGGCTGTCACAAAAAAGCTTTATCTTTTGCGTTTTCCTTTTAAGCAGTAAATAGCAGTTTTAAGACCATGCCTAGGTCCACTTTAATGTCTGACTGACTCAGAAATTAGGAGAGGGTATAGAACAAAAATGCCACAAAAGTGGGAGAGGAAAAAATTAGGTCAAACTCGTTTAAGATTAAACATGGGAAGGACACTCAGTTTCTCAGAGCCTGGCCAGGGTTCTGATCTGCTGAGGTTCCTTCTCTGCATCCACTCCACGAGCTTCCCTGGAGCTTGAAGGATAGGGAGGAGAGAAAGATCACAGGGACTCAAACGAGAGCCTCGGGGTTACCTTCCGATGTACTTTGGTATTGCTTCTTCATTTCCTGGAGTCATGGTCCCGATCCTCTACGGTTGGGCCAGCATTTTTTTCAACCGGGTGCTTGGGGTTGGGAAATTCTGCCCCACGCTATGGGCGCCAGATTTCGGGGTGTCTCTCTCCTTCTCCGGCAGGGTGTCCTCCAGGGGAAAGGTAACGGGCTGGTTCTTTCTCGCTCATGACAGGGGTGACACGAAGTAAAAGACACCAGGGGACTCTTAGCGTGAATCTAGAATCTGAGTCCTTAGAGTCCCAGAATCCTAGAGTCCGTTTATTGGCAAAGTGGACATGAGTTAAATAGAAAAGCAATGGAGGTAATTATTGTTGCAATATGACAGAAATTACAGGTTTCTTAACAGTCAGCATGCCCCTAAGGTAGGGGGTTGGTATGACAGGAATTGATGAGATACAAGACAGTTATTTTCCATAACACAAGCAACTTAATTATCCAAAGGTATTCCAGAGAAGCATAGGGGTTAAACCCGTAGGGTGAGACAGAGAGAAGATGGATATCAAAAGGCCATATAGTTTGGAATTTCTCTTGTCTGGGCTCTGAGGTGTGTGATGAAGTGTGTGATAAGGTGTGTTCTTCTGTGATCAGAAGGTGACTTTGAATAAGTGAATCTGCAGCCATGTGGCCTGCAGTTAATGGAGGGAAGTACTGGGGTATCTGTGGGCCTGAGAGTCAAGAAGGAAAGAACCAAGTCTGAGTTTCCCCCCTTATGCTCACCTCGGTTGAGAGAGACTTACCAAGAGGTTATCTTCTCAGACCTCCATCCAAAGATGGGGGTGGTTCTCCCTAAGCTCTATCAGGCTCACACATGTTCCCAACACTTCTTAGGTTCAGAGAACCTAAGGAATGTGTGACAGGTTCCATAAGAAGTGGACAAGAGGGCAGTTCAGCTGGCTAGAATGGTGGTAGCAGGAATCGGAAAATTACACATAGCCTGATATGGCATGAAAAGAGATGATTCAAAATGCATACAAGCAAAGACAGATTATGACAGGCCACTCATACAAGAAAAATTGTTAGACCATTGTATGTTATTAAGCATTTTCAAGCATTGATGACATCACTAGAATTGTATTATAGGAATTTTATTCCCACAATAAATATTTTAGACAGAAATAATAGTCAAAAGAAACTAAGAGGTCCTTGAGATGATGCAGTAGAAGGAACTGGCAGATTTCTGAGAACATCATCACTTGTGCTTGAGCCTATGCTCTGGAAACATCTGTTAAGTTGTCATTTATCTATTTCTTTATTTTGTATGTTCTCCTCCCATTCTACTAAGAATCTGGATCTTAGTAGAGCCAGCTCTACTCAGTGACTTTGGAATTGGGTGGAGTGTAAGGAAGAGAAATTTAAAATCATTTCTGGGTCATTTTGATGCTGTTATTACCAGGAATTTATTTGTTTAAAAGAGCTCAAGTCAAAGGACTCATACTAAATGTCTATCTCCTCCCTTATCAACCATAAAGGAAAATCAGAAGTATGGGAACACATTTATTCATAAGGCTCAAAAAATTGCTTGAGATCAGTATCTGATATTTGTGTGTTTATATTTTGCAGCCAAGGACATTTCTCAGGATATGTACCTGCAGTATTGTAACGTCTGCTGAGCATGCAAGGCACCATCGTCACATCACTGAAGAAAGTGTTAACAGGTACTGTGTGTCTTTGCTAGTTGATGGGAACTGATGAACTTGATTACTGGTCCTGTTATTCCTACCACCTCAAGCCTAGTTTCCCTCAATGCAAAGTGACTGTTTTCTTAAAGATATTGTCAAAATACTGAAGTGTTTATAATCTTCACCTTATTCTTGTTATCATTTCTAATAATAAGAAACATTACAATAAAAATGCTATTAACTTTGTTTTCTGCCCTGCTAAGAGTATGGTTAAACAAATTATGTATTTGTCTGCTTTTTAGAACTGGTCAATAGTATAGAATTTTGCCCACCTGACATTAAAGGATTCTCTTGTTAACTCTTCACAATCATTTTACATTTTTTAAAAATTTCTTTATTGGGGAATGATTTTGATTTAATAGGATGTTTTCTGGGACTGTGCCATATTTTTTTCATTTTTAGTTAGTTTTTTAAATCTACCTGTGGTTTTATAGTCTAGCATTCTGACATAACATACTCTAATGTATGCATGTTTTTAATATATGAGTTATGTAATTGGAGTTAATACACATTTATGAAAACCTAATGTTACTCCTTTCTAAAAAAATTTATTCTACTCATTTCATCAGGTTTAGTATGAAACTTCTTGAGGCTGTCCTATATGCTTTCCTTTTTTATTATTTCTATGTCAACCTTATTTTATATTATGTAATATTCTTCAGTATACATATACTCTTTAACAAGTGAGCTAGAGAATGTTAGGCACATCATGCTTATTAAAATATTATGTTCATAGGTTTAAACTTACTTCAGGAACAAGTAGACACCCATTTTCCTTAAAATAAGTCTGCTCCACGCTATAGTTTAACCTGTACATTGTTTTCTATCTTACTGGTTGATTATCAGCATATTTATTTTAAATTTTTTATTACCTTTATTTACTTTTTGGATAGAAACAGCCAGAAATAGAGAAGAAAGGGGGAGATAGAGAAGAGAGACAGAGAAACACCTGCAGCCTTTCTTCACCACTCATGACGCTTTCCCCTTGCAGGTGGGGACCAGAGACTTGAACCTGGGTCCTTGCACACTGTAACATGTGCACTAAACCAGGTGCACCACCACAAGGCCCCTCGTCAGTATATTTACATTGGGAAAATTTGTATTTCAACTTAGCCGGAAATTAAACTTTTTTTGACATAGTGTACCTTCTGTGCACACACACACACACAATACAGTTTACATGACTGTATAAGTCACTAAAGTAAAAGTAATTAAAAACCTGCTATTGCAAGTTGTAGGGTTTCTCCCCCTCCACCCCACACACTCCCATTTGCTTTATATTTTATTTTCCTGGTTTTGGTAACTTGTAACAATTTAATCTCCAATCTATGAAGGTGATAAAAATCCATTTCAAATAGTCTTTGTATAAATAGCGCATTTAAACTGAATTCTTTGGAACTTGTAAAGACTTTTTAAGAGCTTCTAGATGAAATATTCAATGAGCCACTGAGAAGCAGTGTTCCCCTCCAAATTCCTTCTCCATATGAGATGACAGGTGTAGCTTTTCCTTTGCATCAGAACATGGTAATGTACTATCACAGAGTTTATTGTAACTATAATGTGCCTTAGTGTCTTCAGGTCTGGGTTGATTCTGTTTGGGACTCTCTGGGCCTCTTGAATCTTAATGTCTTTTCTCTTGTTTAGGTCTGGGAAGTTTTCGCCCGTTATTTTCTCTAGAATGTTTACTTCTCCTTCCTCTCTTCCTCTGGTAGGCCAATTATACTAATGTTACTTCTTTTGAGATCATCCCATATTTCTCTGTTGGTGTTTTCAATGTCTCTCAGTCTCCTCTTAAGCACTTTTACCTCTTTCTTTGTTTTCTCTAAATCATCCTCTGCCTGGCTAATTCTGTTTTTTTTTTTTTTTTGCATCTGTTAATCTGCTTTCCCTTCACTCAGCTTCTTTCTTCAGTTAAGTTATAGTGTTAGCTTGTTCTGCTAGCTGGCATTTTAGCTCAGCTATTTCAGCTTTCAGTTCTCTTATTTCCTTGAGGTAGGTAATATTTTCCTTGAGGGTCTCATCTGTTGTTTCTCTAATTCTGATAGCCCTTTCCTTCATAGTTGTCTTCATTTCTGTGATTATTAGGTTTATTACTGCTTGCATACTTTTCTTATCTATGGTCACTTATGACTGATTTGGAGTTTCTTCTGGGCTCCTGTCACGATTCGTTGTGGTAGCAGTTTAAGTTGCTCTTGATTTAACCATTTTTTAAATTGATGTTGTTTTTACTTTTCTGTTCTGTTGTTCTCAGTTGTTGTGTTTTGGGTACAAGCCATGCTATACTGAAGACCTTTATGACAAGTGCAGTCACCAACCTCAGAAATTACAATAGTAATTGAGGCAAGAATTGATGCAGCTCAACCAATATCATTTAGCCAAACAACACCTCCAGTCCAAGAAAAAATAGCAACCAAACACAAGATAAAGAGACAAAAGAAAAATGAAAGCAAGAATTGACAATTTTGTAAATCTACTGTCCACTGAAAATTCTAGGGATAGAAAGGGAAGTAGAGAAGAGAGACACACACAGAGAGTCCACTCCAAGTCAGATTTCTTCCCCCAAATAATTCACAAGTGAGTATCAGTGAATTCAGAAAACAAAAGAAGGAGGAAGGAAGGAAGAAAAGAATAAAAAAGAAAGGAAGAAGTAAAGAAGAAAAAAGGAAGAGCAATGAAAGGAAAGTGTTTTTTTTTTTTTTTAATTAGCTAGGAAGAGGGAAAAAAGAGTGGAGAGAAGAGGTAGAGAGAAACAAGTTCCTCTCACAATGGCTAGGACACCCAGTAACCACATCCAGTGGATTCCGGGTTGCAAGTTGCTGCCTCTTGGAGCTCACTGCAGCTGCAGCTCCAAAGTTGCCATCTTGGCTCCACCTCTTTTTTTTTTTTCCCTCCAGGGTTATTTCTGGACTCAGTGCCTGCACCATGAATCCACTGATCCTGGAGGCCATTTTTTCTCCTTTTGTTGCTCTTGTTGTTGTAGCCTTGTTGTGGTTATTATTATTGCCATTGTTGATGTTGTTCATTGTTGGATAGGACAGAGAGAAATGGAGAGAGGAGGGGAAGACAGAGGAGGGGAGAGAAAGACAGACACCCACAAACCTGTTTCACTGCTTGTGAAGCGACTTCCCTGCAGGTGGGGAGCCGGGGACTCAAAATGGGATCCTTACGCACAGGTCCTTGCGCCTTGCTCCACACGCGCTTAACCCACTGTACCACCGCCCGACCACCAGCTCCACCTCTTTAAAAAGAGTGCTGGGGCAGGGTTAGGTAGCATAAAATTATGCAAAGAGACTCTTTTTTCTCTTTCCTGAAGCTCCAAAATTCCAGATCAATTCCCATGCACTTTTACTAACTACAGCTGAGAATTTTATTGAAGAACCACCAACTCCTCCTCCTCCTCTGACTTCCTTTTCAGGCCAGAAAGTGAATTGTACTCACAGCAGTACCTTGAGAATATGCACTGAATCCACCAGCACAGTTTTTTCACTTGATAACACTGCACAGTACTCTGTCTAGTGCTGAACTTCCTGAAGTCTCCAAAGTCCAAATCAGCAGAAAATGAGAGCAACACAGAGAAAAGTGGGGGTCCCAGAAACACAGGATGGATCTCTAGTGGGTCTTACTTCCTGGAGTCTCTCACAGAGTTTAGAAGATGAGAGGGTTAGTCAAATCCTGTGTCTTATCTCATTATTTTTTTACTGACTTTAAAAAATATAATAACAATTATAACACTATTGTGGTTCTGTGTCACTCATCTTGTAGCTTCTGTGAAGCAAAAACCCATAGAGACTCATGTATTCCAAAGCATACAGTAGTGAAATTGTTTTGATGATTATAAGAAATGTTTGCTTGTCAATACCCATGTTGAGTGGGGAAACAGTTACAGAAGCCAGACCTTCCACCTTCTGCAACCCATAATGACCCTAGGTCCATACTCCCAGAGGGATAAAGAACAGGAAAGCTATCAGGGGAGGGGATGGGATACGAAGTTCCAGTGGTGGGGACTGTGTGGAGTTGTAACCCTCTTGTCCTATGGTTTTTGTCAGTGTTTCCTTTTTATAAATAAGAAAATTTTAAAAAGAAATGTTTGCCAACCCCATACAGACTAATGTGGTGCGTCTTGTCAAGAGAAGCTTGCAGATTCAATTTCCCTTTGAACTACTTGCTTTTACCTTTTACCTTTTTCACTGTCAACTTTAAATTTTTATTTAATTTTTAGACATATACCACTATACATAGGATTGAAGGCTATTTTTCATATTATCTCAGGATGCTAATTGCTACTTCCCTCATTGTGGTAAGCTATAGACTTGTTCAAAGTGTAGAATCAACTAATCAACGTTTCTCCTTAAATTCAGGGAAGAAGAGGGTTGCAAGGAGTCCAGTGCACCTTCTTGTTCATGAAAGATCCTCATGGAAGCTTCTAAGTGAACTGTAACTTCTTTTTCCAAAGTAAACTCAGCAGGCTTAATGATCTTTTATTTGTCCAATGAAAGCAGTGTCAACTACAAAAGCTAAGTGCCATGGAGATCAAGTTTTTTATTCACCCTATTTTAAAACGGTGACAATAATGATAAAAGGAATAATGACCCGAAGGCGGTTGTTTGTCACTTGAGTACAATTTCTCAACTCCTCATGTAGATGCCTGCACACCACTTCTACCCCAAAATTAAGTCCTCTTCCACCATCATACACTGGGTTCCCAATGCCTGCTTTACTCCCCACCTCCCAACCAGAGTCCTCGGCTTTCATGTAAAAGTCCCACCTAGTCCCAAGTTGCATCCTGTGTTTTCCCTGTTTGTCCTTAAGGTCCATTAAGGTTCATCTGTAAGTGAGTTAATCAGTTATTGATCCCTCTCTTTCTGCCTTATCTTACTTCATATGGATGCTTCAAGTTCCATCCAAGATGAGGTAAAGGAGATGCATT
Source organism: Erinaceus europaeus (assembly GCF_950295315.1). Lineage (NCBI taxonomy): Eukaryota > Metazoa > Chordata > Mammalia > Eulipotyphla > Erinaceidae > Erinaceus > Erinaceus europaeus. The sequence continues at coordinate 16,537,229 of NC_080170.1, forward strand.
TTATGAAGTGTTTTGTTTATAGAATTTATTGAAAGACAGCAAATAAGCTTATAAGAAATGAGAGATACACTATATTCATGAGCAGATGCAGTATCTATGCTGTATAACTTGTAGTGAACATATTACCATATAGTGGGGAATATGGGCTTGAACCCAGCCAGGTCCTTGAGAACGGTAATGTGTGCACATGGCTGGGTGCACCACTTCCTGGGTCCTGAAACTATACAATGTTAATATATCATGAAGCAATAAGAAATCAAGACATAGGATGCTGGGCTAGCATGAGTGTTCCTGGGCATGTACTCTCTGGGTTGGAGAGAACATGACCGGAGCCAGCCTGTGCTGCTACTCACTCAGCAATGTGAGAGAGATGACTCAGGAACAGAATCGTGGTGGTGAGGCAGGTTGATTCTTTATTGATCAGAGAGGCAAGACTTTTAAAGGGAAGACCCAGAAGTGGCAGGTTGGAAACGGAAATGGCTTGACATGGTTTGGAAAGGGGCGGAGAAAGGGAAAAGGGGTTTGGGGAAAATAGAAACTTTCTTAGCAACTGTTATGAGGATTTTAACTTGTAGGATTAATAATACTACCCTGCAGGCAGGGAGGGACTTGAGGGTAGAAAGAAGATAGATCAAAGGAATGGAAGGCGTGGGTATCTTTCAGGCAAAACAATGATTATGTAGATAGGCCATAGTATCAGGAATGCAGGGTGCTTTGTGAGGCAGGGAATCTGATAAGATGAGAGGATGGATGTCCCCTCAAGTCCAGCCCTGCCAAGCTCAACTACATACTCACAATTTTCTGACATCTCCCCCTTTCTTTTTATCTAATGGCTATAGTATCAGGAATGCAGGGTGCCTGTGAGACAGGGCATCTGATAAGACAGGGCAAACCTTGGGGGCTACTCTTGTCCTTTCTTGCTGAACCTCTCATTAGAGAGAAAGACTGACAGGATAGACACACCTCAGGTCAAGCCCTGACAAGCTCTACCACATCCTTACAATTTCCTGACAGTAGAAAGTTTCACACTGTCCCCAGGAGATCAAAAAATAGATTGGACGAACTGAAAAGTAGAGAGAAAAGGGGGCTGGGTGATGGCACACCCAGTTGAGGGCACACAAAACAGTGCACAAGGACCCAGGTTCAAGGCCCCAGTCCCCATCTGCAGGAGGAAGCTTCATAAGTGGTTAAATAGGGCTCTAGGAGTCTCTCTCTCTCTCCTCTATCTCTTCCTTTACTCTCATATTCTGCCACTGTCCAAAATAAATAATTAAAAAAAAAAGGTATGTGGAAAAGGGAACCAGGCAGGGGGCTGGAGAGTAACCATCAAGGGCAGCTGGGAGTGGGTGACATTGGGGTGAGGATGAGGGGCAGCTCTCCAGAATGTTCAGAGTAGTGAGAGTGAGGAGCAGAGTGTATTGGTCTCAGGTGCTGGGACACAGTAGCCAATAAGGACAGTAGATTTGCATAGCTCTATGGTGGCTAGGAAATGAGGGTGATGCTAGTTTCTGGTACTTGATGAGAAGACCAAAATTGGTGATAAAAGGCATAAATAAGGGTGGGAAGGAGACAGGTAGGGTACACCTTACCATATCATGGTGACCAGGGGCTTGAACTCAGGTCCTCATGCATGGTAATAAATGTACTCTACCGGGTGAACCCCCATACAGACCCAAAGGGAAGACTTTAATAGGAGACTAACACCCCACAGAGGACAGACTACAGTATTATTTGGAAGGGAGAACTGATGATTTATTTGAACTCTGGGCCCTCTTAATAACTTACAGAAAGTTTAGTGTGGAAATAATATTGAGGGTTACAATAAAGTGCTTTCACTGTCATATAATAATAATGATAACAGTAATAAGGGTTAGTATTATCAATATTATTCTTATTTGACAGTGAAAGCTCTTTATTGGAGAGCTTTCAGTCCGCTCCGGGAGCCAGAGACGACCCGAACTGCCCCTGTGGCTACAGACAGACTATGACCCACATAGTCAACGACTGCCACCTCTCCAGATTCAAAGGAGGTCTCGAAACTTTACATCAGGCTCAACCTGATGCTGTTGACTGGCTACAGAAGAAGGGCAAATGCTAGAAGAAGAAGAAGAAGTCCGCTCCAGCCTCTGTCTGTCCATCAGTCCTTCCAACTACTTGAGGCAGACCCTACGAAGTCTCAGCTTTCCCTGGACAACGTGGACATGGCTGATTCCACACCCGTGTTCCAGGAGTCAAAGGTGGGTAGGTCAAAGATGGGCAGGGTGGGGTGGGCCAGTCAAAGGTGGACATATCTTAAGGTTAAAGAAGGTCCTAGGTAGTTATTATTATGCCAGGAGCCAGCCCTGGTGACAGTTACTAGGGTATGTCCTGAAGGGGGGGAGTCAGCAATGAAGAAGTAGTGAGAGACACGTCAGCTGTTTCAAGTGCAGGAGAGAGGTGCCTCTGATCCCCGGCTGCAGAGGTTTATTATTTAAACAATTTTCACAGGGATACAGATGACATCATGCAAAATTAATTTATTAACAGAAGAACAAATTGTTTGATAATTTGGAACCCAAAGGCAAGAATATAGCAGAGGAGGAATGCCCCTAAAATAGACCTATTCTTCTTTCTTTCTTTTTTTGTTTTTTATATTAAAGCCATACCCTGGCTTCTGGGCCCTGGGGATGGTACCTAGACTCTGGTATGTCAAATACAGAAGTCTTTCCAGATAAGCACTATCCTGTCCCCCCAGTCAGCTCAACAATAACCTTAATGAATCTTTCATTTAACTCAAGTATGTGTTACTTGTCTTACTTTCAACATAAAATGAGTTAGTCCACCCACGTGTGCTTCTCTTCCAGTATATATATATTTAAATTTATTTATTCCCTTTTGTTGCCCTTGTTGTTTTATTGTTGTAGCTATTATTATTGTTGTTGTTGTTGTTGTATAGGACAGAGAGAAATGGAGAGAGGAGGGGAAGATAGAGAGGAGGAGAGAAAGATAGACACCTGCAGACCTGCTACACAGCCAGTGAAGCGACTGCCCTGCAGGTGGGGAGCTGGGGTTCGAACCGGGATCCTTATGCCGGTCCTTGTGCTTTGCGCCACCTGCGCTTAACCCGCTGCACTACAGCCCGACTCCCCTCTTCCAGTATTACCATGTTTGTTTGATGGAGTTTTTGGTAAACTGACCTATTGGTAAAAACAAATGCAATTTCAGGTTCCATCTATTTATTTGTTTATGAATTTATTTCTGAAGAAACTGCAGCAACTTGTAATCTTTTGTGGAGTTTTTGATTTTAACCAAATTATTGTTATTCTAGAATAGTGTGTCTGTCCTTTTACTATGGCCTGTGGTGCCATTCGACATGTTTCACAGTCCTTTGGCAAGAGCTCAACCATTATTATCTAATTTTCTCAATTTCCCTGTCAATGATCTTTTTATATATTTACTTATTTTCCTTTTTGTTGCCCTTGTTTTCTTTTTGTTGTTGTAGTTATTATCATTGATGCTCATGTCGCCATTTTTGGATAGGACAGAGAGAAATGGAGAGAGGAGGTGAAAACAGAAAGGGGGGGGAGAGAAAGATAGACACCTGCACACCTGCCCCCTGTGAAGTGACACCTACAGGTGGGGAGCCAGGGGCTTGAACCAGGATCAATGATCATTTTTTTAAATGATTAAAGCTTTTTTAAATATCTGTAATTTTTTATTTATAAAAACAAAACATAGATAAAGCCATAGGATAAGAGGAGTACAACTTCATACAAGTCCCACCACCAGAACTATGTATCCTATCCCCTCCTATAATGTGTTTGTTTAGTTGTTCAACTGGTATTGGGTGACATGAGCTTGAAGAGTTCTGGCATCACAGTGCTCACAGTTCATGGGGGCCAGCAGGCCAAGAGGCCAGATCACTGTGTGGTCACAAGAGTGGGGCTCAGGGGCTCCACACAACTGTGGGAGGAAGCAGATCACATCTAATTCCCATCTTATATCTGTCCTGCGTCCTATTTTTGATATCTTTGTCTTTATTTATGCCTGCGTCTCTTAGCCTAATGACTGATGAAAATACCAATCAAAGGTATTGAGTAATTTCATATTTCTCTTATTTTCCAAGAATAATGGCATAAGTATAGAATAGCTGTCACTGTACATCATTGAAAAAGATAAGTCATTTAGTAATGAACAATTGCCATAGTAAGAGTAGTGGGAAACTCACTTGGAATTCCAGTGTGATTGGTAGCATTCAGAGAGCACTGAGCCAGGTGTGACAGTTTGGATTACTGGCCCATTTTTACCTTCCAGTCACTGCATGTTTATTATTATTTTAATGGATATAGTATATGTAGAAGGAGATTTGATAGAACCATCCAGGTAGCTCACCTGGGCAGGCACAGTCTGTCATGTGTGTGATTCAGGTGAGAGCCTGATCCTCCCTGCACTCGGGGAATTTGTGCTCTCTCTCTCTCTCTCTCTCTCTCTCTCTCTCTCTCTCTCTTTATCTGAATAGTCATTTTGGGCTGGTGAAGCCTCATGACAACAACAACCAGAGAGACATTATTCAACTATTGCTGTGGCTTCTTGTTATAATGATAATGTATATTTAAAATTTTGATTTCTTATTTATTAACTTAATTGATAGAACAAAGAGAAGTTGAAGTGAAAGGGGAGATTGGGGGTGGAGAAAGAGAGACAACTATAGCACTGCTTCACTGATAGGGAAGTTTCTCCCTGTAGCTGGGGACTGGGGTTTTGAACTTGGGTCTTTGCATAAGGGAAAGAGTGCACTGAACTAGGTGCACTACTACCCAGCCTGGTGATAATATGTTTAACAACCCTAAAACAGAAGCTTTCAAAAACTTACTATATTCCAGATGTACCATCATCAGGAGCTCACAGATGTATCTGTGTGTTCTGGCTTTTCTTTTATTATATCACAGACAAACCCAGTCAGACAAGAGACATAAATGTTACACTCAAGGTTGCATGGCCATTTAACTGTGAGGTTCGGTTTATCTCTAATCAATCTTAGCTACTCAAGTCTCTTGCCAGTTGGCATCTCTGAGATGCTCTGAGTCTGTTGTTAACCTATACAATATATGTCTCCTTCTTGTAGACAGAGTAAAAATGCAGAATGGAGGGGCATCTGGCAAGCCATTACCACTTTACTCCTTGGATGTCTTCTCTCCGGAAGGACGGAGCTCAAATGAATTTATGGATTGGAGACAGTAAGGAGTGGGGACTCCCATATACCACCAATTAGAGACATGCTTGTCTTACAGTTTTCAGAATCTTGACATCCATGAATCCTTTTTTGGGGAGGGTGAAGGGTGAGAAGTGAGAATACTGGTTTTCCAGAAATGCCAGAGCATTCCTCTGAATCTGTTAAAATGATGCTCTCCTTATGTCTGCCCTTGCTGCAGGGTAAACAGTGAGCCAGTGAGGTCCAGTGGAAGATTTCTGTCAGTTAGCTTTCAACAGCGGGGATTAGAGTGTGTCTGAATGTAGATTTTACTCACATTATTGGCAATGGAAATGGTCCAAGACCTGCTATGTTGTGATGTTCTGCTCTGACTGAGGAGAATGAGGAAGAGCATCTAAAGAAACTTGTTTGCCTGCAGGTGGAGCAGCTGAAGCCAGAGGAGGAGGAAAAACATGAGTGTCTGAGGTTGGAGGACTTATTGGAGGAGGAAGAAGAGGAGGAAGAGGAGGTGGTGTGTAGGGGGAAGGAATCTGAAAAGGAAGAAGAGGAAGAGAAAATGGTGTGGATGGTATTGGAGGAGGAGGAGGGAGAAGAGAAAATGATGTGTATGGTATTTGAGGAGGAGGAAAAGGAGGAGGAAGAGGAAGAGAAGGAGGAGGAAAATAAAGATGAAGAGGTGGAACTCATAGATACCATTGAAGATGAGCAGCCAGTGATGGTGGCAGAGTGTGTTGAAATGAAGGACGCTTGCACAGGGATTGGCGGATATTTTGTAACATCTACAGAAGAGGAATCTTCTGGCTGGGTGAGTGACAAATTGACTGGAAGGAGGGGCCTGTGCTCATGGGGCTGCCCTGCTTGCTGGGGGAAGCTCATGTGGAGTCTGGATGACGGTCTGTGCAGTACCTTCTCCACAACTGTTCTTACACCTCTGGTTTGTCAAGTGTACAAATATCTAGACTTGTTTTTTTTATTTATTGGGGAATTAATGTTTTACATTCAACAGTAAATACAATAGTTTGTACATGCATAACACTCCCCGGTTTCCCATTTAACAATACAACCCCCACTATGTCATTTATCATCCTTCATGAACCTGTATTCTCCCCACCCACCCACCCCAGAGTCTCTTACTTGGGTGAAATATGCCAATTCCATTTCAGGTTCTACTTGTGTTTTCTTTTCTGATCCTGTTTTTCAACTTCGGCCTGAGAGTGAGATCATCCCATATTCATCCTTCTCTTTCTGACTTATTTCACTCAACATGATTTTTTTCAAGGTCCATCCAAGATCAGCTGAAAACGGTGAAGTCACCATTTTTTATAGCTGAGAAGTATTCCATTGTGTATATATACCACAACTTGCTCAGCCACTCATCTGTTGTTGGACATCTGGGTTGCTTCCAGGTTTTGGCTATTACAAATTGTGCTGCCAAGAACATGTGTACACAGATCTTTTTGGATGGATGTGTTGGGTTCCTTAGGATATATCCCCAGGAGAGGAATTTCAGGGTCATAGGGTAGGTCCATTTCTAGCCTTCTGAGAGTTCTCCAGACTGTTCTCCACAGAGGTTGGACCAACTGACATTGCCACCAGCAGTGCAGGAGGGTTCCTTTGACCCCACAACCTCTCCAGCATTTGCTGCTGTTCCCTTTTCTGATGTATGACATTCTCACAGGAGTGAAGTGGTATCTCATTGTTGTCTTGATTTGCATTTCTCTGACAGTCAAAGACTTGGAGCATTTTTTCTTGTGTTTCTTGGCCTTTTGGATCTCTTCTGTGGTGAATATTCTGTCCAAGTCCTTCCCCCATTTTTGGATGGGGTTATTTGTTGTCTTGTTGTTGAGTCTGGTAATCTCTTTATATATGTCGGTTATTAAACTGTTATCTGATGTATGGCATGTAAAGATCTTCTCCCATTCTGTGAGGGGTATCTTGCTTTTGGTAGTGGTTTCTTTTGCTGTGAAGAAGCTTTTTAATATCTAGACTATGCCTGAGAGTCTCTGCTTCTGAAATGGCAAATATGTTAACAGGGTTTTTTTTTTCTTTTGAGATTCTATGAATATTTCTGGGTAACACAGATACTTGCTTAGAGGAGGGGCACAGGGAACAAGCTGAACAAGGTGTTTTTTCAGCTTAGAGAGACACATGTGTCTGAGCTTCCAGCAGCCAAGGCAGCAGTGGCTCACCAAAATGAAGTAGTAGAGTTCTCCAGTGCAAGCTTAGTTTCTTAAATAAAGCACCAGCTAGATGATCTGCAGGAGGCTGATGCTTTCCTCTCTGTTAGGAGGAGTATGAATACTATGAGTCTTCAGACACTGAAACCACCGAGTCATCTGAGAGCCAAGTGGATGAAGAGAGGTTACTCTGACTGCTCTACCTCCTTGAGGAACGAGACACCCTGGTGGAGATTGTGAAGAAGCTGAAGCTGTCCTCCATGTTTGAGGTGATGCCAGGGTTTCCTTTGGGGATTGTGATTTAGTTTTGCCTTGTTCCTAGACCTTGTTCACAGTGGCTCTTATACAGGTTCACTTCAGCATGTGAGATAGCTCATATTTCCTTTAAGGTTTTCTTTAGAGGGATACTGACTAACTCTCTCACATATCTTTTTCTTATTTATATTTATAAAAAGGCCAAATATCTTTTTCAGAGAGAAGTTAGTTCATTTGCATTTTGTGTCTATTTAAAATGAATTTATTGACTGGGTAGAGAGAGAAAAATCAAGAGGAAAGAGAGATCTAAAGAAGCAAAGAGAAGGATTCCTGCAGCAATCGACACCTCTTGTAAAACTTCCTCTCACAGCTGGGGATCAAGGATTTCAACCTGTGTCATGGACCATGGGAATGCATGGGCTCTTACTGGTATGCCACCATCCCACAGCCTGTTTTGCAACACCCCCAGATTTCTTTTTCCCTGGAATCATTTCCCTCTAATTCTTTCAGCTTTCCTTCCCCCCCCCCACTCTCTTTTATCTAAGAGTCCGTGCTTTTTACAGAAAAGGAATTGACAACTCCCAGCAGGAGCTAGTATCTTTGGTAAAATAGGAGAGAATTTCCCCCCAGAAATGAGAGTGTTATTCGCCTTTGGAGACAAGAACTGATTTGTGGTGACCATTGAATGCAGTTCCTTTCCCTCTTCCACAAGAATTGGGTGGGCTTCAGCCAGCTTGAATCCCTGCCCAGACAGAGGCCCCAGCCCCGGAGGAGGCAGCAGCCCCAGAGGCAGTGTCAGAACATGGCCACAGGTGTGTGAACAGCTTCCACACCCTGGAGGAGGAAGCACATCCCCTCCACCTCACAATTTATATCTGTTCTGTCATTCGTTCTGTATAATATATTGGCCAGTACTGATTTGTGGATATTTAAACCTGTGGGATCTCTCCTTTTAGTTCATGCACCTCTCTCCTAGACATTTCAGGAAATATACAAAGGTAACAGTTTTGTCAGTTTAACACTTCTTTGATTTTCATTGGAATATTAGAAAGTGGTGTACCCTATGTGTTCCTGATACTGAAATTTGTCATTGTAATCTAAGTGTTGAAAGTTGACTGTCACTCCTGGTGTGAAGGTTGTCCTGTAAGAAACATAAATGGTGGTTTTCACAGAACCTTGAGACATTCTCATGAGTGTGCCTTCATTTTTTGATATCTAAATAAACTGAAGTAAAGATGATTTTCAAAATATTTAATGAGAGGATGGGGGAGATTGCATAATGGTTTTGTAAACATACTCTCATGCCTGAGCCTCCAAAGTCCTGGATTCAGTCCTCCACACCACCATAAGCCAGAGCTGAGAAGCACTCTAATGTTTCTCTCTCTCTCTTTATCTCTCTGTCTCTCTCTCCATATCTCTGCATTTCAAAAAATAAATCATCAAAATAATTATGACTTTGGGTGGTGACTCACATTGCTGGATGCACTTGTTACATTGTGCAAGAACCTTTGTTCGACCCCCCCCCCCCAAGGAAAAGCTTTAGGAGTTCAAGCCCTCACCAGGGCCAAAGCTTTAGGAGTTGGGAAGGAGTGCTACAGATGTCTCTCTTGTTTCTTTTTTTTTATTTTTTATTATGAAAATGAAACATTGACAAAACCATAGGATAAGAGGGGTACAGCTTTGCACAATTCCCACCACCAGACCACCATATAACATCCCCTCTGTTGATAGCTTTCCTGTTCTTTAACCCTCTGCAAGTATGGACCCAAGATCATTGTGGGATGCAGAAGGTGGAAGGTCTGGCTTCTGTAATTGCTTCCCCGCTGAACATGGGTGATCAATCCATACTCCCAGCCTGTCTCTCTCTTTTCCTAGTTGGGAAGGGCTCCCGGAAAGCGGAGCTCCAAGGCCCATTGGTGGGGTTGTCTGTCCAGAGAAGTTTGGTTGCATCCTGCTAGCATCTGGAAGCTGGTGGCTGAAAAGAGAGTTCATATACAGAGCCAAACAAATTGTTGAACAATCATCGATCTAAAGGCTGGAATTGTGCAGATGAAGTATTGGGAGCGTCCTTCATTTTGTCGATAGCTAGTAGGCATATTGTAGTTATAGTTCAAAGGTCCTGTAGCTATACTAGCTATTTTTTGTTTGTTTTGCTTTGTTTTTTCTTTAGCCTGAGCTTGAAATCTGATATGCATGTGACTCCTAATTATTGTCTAGGTAGATGATGTCATGGCTGGGAAAAGGACCAGAAAGCTGTATTAGGGAAGAGAGTAGCTAAATATATGGGAAAGGGGTATAAATATTACTATAAAATCCATTAATTTGATGTGACTTGGGGCCCATAATTAGCTTAGGAGTCCGTGTGACCTCTTCATCCCTCTAGATCTGAGCTCACATTCTGTGGTCATGAGCAGGAACATTCCATGCTGCCCCAATATCGACCCATCTTCCTCAGGTGTAGCATAGAGTATGTTGTCCATTCTCCCTTCCATGGATGGCACATTCTCTACCATTGTTGATCCAGGTTGAGAGCAAGGTCCTTTGGGGGCCCACAAAGGTTTCTATTTTGTTTTTTCCTGTTAGAAATAATGGTAACCATGGAGAGAGGGATTTGAATTCTAGACCCATCAAGTCTGTTTGGGAGTCTCAGGACTCCCCGATTAGTGCCCCAGCTGGAGAAACAGCCTGATAGTAACTAAAGAGTCATTGTGAAAATATGCCAGTCTGTTGCCCTTATTCAGCTTTTGCAGTCCTTGATTTCATAAGGTTAGCTTTGGAGTGAGTGAGAGAACTATAATAGAAAGTAGGTGAGGAAGGTATCTAAGTCTATGTGGACACTATTTCATTATGAACTTGATACTGGCTCACTACAGACAATTGTTTATTTTTGCTTTTAGGCCTATATTTTGCCCTAATTTATGGATACATGCCAATATATGCTCTATCTGGCAGGCGCTGGTCTATATCTAGCTTTTGGGATGTTGTTAGGAAGTGAAGCTCCTGGAATGGATTTAGAGAATACTATGAAAGGAAAGGTCTCACCAGAGTGATGAGGGTGAAGTGTGGTAAACTTTATTTTGATGGAAAGTTGCACTAGTATTGTACCACCAGATGAAAAAAGAAAGATAAGCATCATTAAATAATTAATGTATTTAAGATAAAGTACAGAAAATGGTGTATATAATTTATCAGGCTTTGTTTTGAATCAATCTTTTACCCTGATCCTTAATGTAAAGATCTTGTGCTATAACTTTTAAAGCCATACAAATAAGAGTGCTAAACTGTGGACTTAAAAGTAGGTGTGTAAATATTTTTAATCAGTATTACTTGGAAAATAAAATATAACAACCACATAAAGTGAACCAATATGCTATTTTCTTGTTAAATATTGGGACTGGAAATTGCTTCTATAAGGTATGCCAGTCATCTGTAATTATACCTGTCAAATCAGAAGCAACAACCTACTGTACAGGAAGTGGCTGCCCATATGTTTGTTTTCCTTTTGACAATTCGGGCAGTTGTCTCACAGATGTAAATTATTATGGTGGATGCTGTTATTGGTCTTGCAAAATTCATGGAGTTCCTGTTGCTTATATTCGGTGCCACAGTACAGCCAACTTGCCAGTATATAACCCTGCCCAACAATATTTTTCTGGTGAAGGATTTCTCAGATTTATCATCCATGACCCTTGGCACCCAAGGTGGGCCTCTGGGGTCACTGGAAAACTTTACTATAGTGCTGCTTCTAACTCTCCCTCTGCTGACATTTTTATCTCTCGACTTTTAGTCCTCGCCCCTAGGGAAATTCAGGTTCATAGCAAGATAACCAAACAAGAGCAAGCCTTTTCTAAAGCCCTTGCTCCTCAAGCCAGCTATGATATATCATGGCCAGACTTCCTTCAGTATGCTGTCTCTCTTATTGACCAATCCCCTGCTCTCCCAAAAGCTTCCAATTGCTTTTTATGTGCCTCTCTCAATAGGCCTCTTCTAGCTGTCACACCAGTAAATAATACTCCAGCAAACCTCACCAGCTTACCCAAGCCTTCTCTTTCTGCTGACCTACCACCTCTGACTTCAATTCCTCTTTATACAGAATCCATTGGTTCTGATTTCATTCTTACATGTTTATTGACCTCTTCTTTTACTCCCAGTGTTCCTCGATGTTCAAGGAACCTCACCTTGACTTCTAATGTGTATGCACCTTCTCTGTTTGTGTTTTGGTGCAACACTACCCTATATTTTCGTGTCAATTCTTCTCTACCTGGTCCTTGCCTCCTAGTTTATCTTGTTCCACAGCTGACCCTCTATAAAGAAGAAGAATTTCATCAGCTGGCGATGGCTACCCACCGGAGGACCAGACATGCAGTTTTTCTCCCTCTGATTGTTGGAATCGGATTAACTGCTTCCCTTGGAATTGCTGCTGGAGCTTTGGGATAATCTCTCTATGCTGCTGGAAGCATTGGAAATCAGCTCCAACAGTCCGTTGACTTTACCTCTGACAGCTTGGAGTCTCTCCAGAGACAGATAAACTCCCTTGCCAAGGTGGTACTCCAGAACCGTTGTGGTTTGGACTTAATATATGCAGAATGGGGTGGTCTTTGCCTGGCATTGCAGGAAGAATGTTGTTTTTTTGTAAATGAAACTGGATTTGTAGAACAGAATGTTGATACCTTGTACAAACTTAGCCGTGATATTAAGAATTCCTTTTCCCCTTTCAATACTAATTCCTGGTTCTCTTCTCCTTTAACTGCTTGGCTTCTGCCTCTCCTAGGCCCTTTTCTAGCTATGGTAGCTCTATCGCTGATTATTCCTTGCCTCATTCAATTCCTCAAGAAACGCATACATGACATGATTAATGTTACAGTACAGAGAGTCTCAGTTCACCCTTACACTCGTATTCCTTTAGAGGAAAGAAATGCTCTAACTGACATTGATCCATAAACACAGTTCATTAATTAAAGAAATTAGGAGGAGATGGCGCCCAAGGTGGGTTGGGCACCAGATTTCAGGGTGTCTTTCTCCTTCTCCGGCAGGGTGGCCTCCAGGGGAAAGGTAACGGGCTGGTTCTTTCTCGCTCACGACAGGGGTGACACGGAGTAAAAGACAGGGGACTCTTAGCGTGAATCTAGAATCTGAGTCCTTAGAGTCCCAGAATCCTAGAGTCTGTTTATTGGCAATATTGACATGAGTTAAATAGAAAAGCAATGGAGGTAATTATTGTTGCAATATGACAGAAATTACAGGTTTCTTAACAGTCAGCATGCCCCTAAGGTAGGGGGCTGGTATGACAGGAATTGATGAGATACAAGACAGTTATTTTCCATGACACAAGCAACTTAATTATCCAAAGGTATTTGAGAGAAGCATAGGGGTTAAACCCGTAGGGTGAGGCAGAAAGAAGATGAATATCAAAAGGCCATATAGTTTGGAATTTCTCTTGTCTGGAGTCTGAGGTGTGTGATAAGGTGTGTTCTTCTGTGATCAGAAGGTGACTTTGAATGAGTGAATCTGCGGCCATGTGGCCTGGAGTTAATGGAGGGAAGTACTGGGGTATCTGTGGGCCTGAGAGTCAAGAAGGAAAGAACCAAGTCTGAGTTTCCCCCCTTATGCTCACCTTGGTTGAGAGAGACTTACCAAGAGGTTATCTTCTCAGACCTCGATCCAAAGATGGGGGTGGTTCTCCCTAAGCTCTATCAGGCTTACACATGTTCCCAACAGTGAAGGGTTGGCAATCCATGCCTGACGTCTCTGTACCAAGTCTGATGTGAAGCATGCTGAGATGGTACTCAGTGCTTTGATCAGGTTGGAATTGGTGGATGCATTATCATTTAGCCTCATTTGAGAGAAGCATGCAGGGAAGTGAGCCCCACCCAGAGGTACCCAGGATTGGGAGGAAAATAGGCTCTATAGAGGAAGAGGGAGATTCCTGCTGCCTTAGGGTTTAAGAAGACAATAGATAGTTATTGCAATAATCACATTGTTTGGAAAATGGGCAAACTTTGAAAAATCCCTTTGTTTGGATTTGCTATATCATACACACCACTGTTGGTATGCTTCTAATTCTGCTTCTAAAAACCCCTTCTGTTTCATTTGGTTTAATCCCCCCCTGCTTAACACTGTATTCTATTTACATAACCACTGTGGGGCATTGGTTTAATCCCCACTGGTTCATGATGGGTTTTTGCACCCCCCCCTCCTTGTCACACCCTGATTTTCACCAGTCACTTTTCTCTCCTCCCTCTCTACATCACATCCTGTTTACACCCTACTTGGCAAGTATATTAGTTTTAGTTTTAGCATAGCTTGGCTTGTGTTGTGCTGCGTTGTGCATGAATAAAGAGATACTACGTATAGCTCAGCCATGGGTCCCTGGTCGTCTGTCTCCACTCGCAAAGCTAGTCCAACACACCACCACCATATTTTATTACCTTTGAGATTATTTGCATGTAGCTATGCTACCAGCTTCTTTTGTTCTCCCTGGACAAAGCTTTTAAGAGAGTCAACCTATCAAAGACTCAGCCTATGTATTCAAAAGACGCAGTCTGTGCCTTAAAAAGTTTGAGACATTCAATCAATATTCCCCTCTCATATTAATTAAATAGTGATTTAAATGACTACAAATTGATAGGAGTGTACATCAATACCATTCCCACCCCTGAAAGTCTGTGTCACATCCCCTTCCCCCTCCACCCCCCCCCCCCCGCCTCATGAAGTTGAACATCCACCCTCACCCTCCACCTAGGCTTTTTACTTTAGTGCCCTACTACAAATTTAGTCAGATCCTGATTTGAGTTTCCCTTTCTGTTCTTCTTTCTCAACTTCTGTTTATGAGTAGGATCATCCCATACTCATATTTATCTTTTTGACTTAGCTAACTTAACATAATTTCTTTTAATTTCATGCAAGAAGGGTCAGAGTAGGTGTGTTGACTGTTCTTAATGGCTGTGTAGTATTCCATTGTGTATATAGACCACAGCTTTCTCAGCCATTCATCTGTTGTTGGGCACCTGGGTTGCTTCCAGGTTTTAGCTATTATGAATTGTGCTGCTAGGAACATAGGTGTACACATATATTTTGGCTGGGTGTTATGGAATCCTTGGGGTATATACCTGGAAAAGTGATTACTGGGCCATATGGAAGGTCCATGTCTAGCTTTGTGAGAGTTCTCCAGATTGCTCTCCAGAGAGGCTGGACCAATTTACATTCCCACCAGTAGTGCAGAAAGGTTCCTTTGGTAACAGCAGCAAATGCTGGAGAGGTTGTGGGGTCAAAGGAACCCTCCTGCACTGCTGGTGGGAATGTCAATTGGTCCAGCCTCTGTGGAGAACAGTCTGGAGAACTCTCAGAAGGCTAGAAATGGACCTACTCTATGATCCTACAATTCCTCTCCTGGGGATATATCCTAAGGAACCCAACACATCCATCCAAAAAGATCTGTGTACACATATGTTCTTGGCAGCACAATTTGTAATAGCCAAAACCTGGAAGCAACCCAGATGTCCAACAACAGATGAGTGGCTGAGCAAGTTGTGGTATATATACACAATGGAATACTTCTCAGCTGTAAAAAATGGTGACTTCACCATTTTCAGTCGATCTTGGATGGACCTTGAAAAAATAATGTTGAGTGAAATAAGTCAGAAAGAGAAGGATGAATATGGGATGATCTCACTCTCAGGCCGAAGTTGAAAAACAGGATCAGAAAAGAAAACACAAGTAGAACCTGAAATGGAATTGGCATATTTCACCCAAGTAAGAGACTCTGGGGTGGGTGGGTGGGGAGAATACAGGTCCATGAAGGATGATAAATGACATAGTGGGGGTTGTATTGTTAAATGGGAAACTGGGGAGTGTTATGCAAGTACAAACTATTGTATTTACTGTTGAATGTAAAACATTAATTCCCCAATAAAGAAATAAAGAAGGAGAAGAAGAAGAAAAAAGAAAGGTTCCTTTGCCCCAGAGCTTCTCCAGCATTTGTTGCTGCTGTCCTTTTTGATGTATGCCATTCTCACCAGAGTGAGGTAGTATCTCAATGTTGTCTTTATTTGCTTTTCTGTGACAATCAGAAACCTGCAGCTTTTTTTTACATGTTTGTTAGCATTTTGGATGTCCTCTGTCATGAACATTTTGTTCTTATCCTCTGCCCACTTTTTAATGGGGTCATTTGCTTTATTGTGGCTAAGTGAGCTCAGCTCTTTGTATACTTTGGTGATTAGTCTCTTGTCTGATGTTTGGCATGTGATGATCTTCTCCCATGGTGAGGAGTCTCTTTGTTTGTGTGATAGTTTCTTTGGCTGTGCAGAAACATTTCAATTTGATGTAGTCCTACTGGTTTGTTTCTGCTTTAGTCTTCCTTGCAGTTGGGTTGGTTACATCAAAGATATCATTGAGGTCTAGGTAGGAAAGGTTCCACCAATGTTTTCCTCTAAGTATCTGATAGTTTCTGGACTAACACCCAGGCCATTGATCCATTTGGAGTTGATATCATTTCTGGTGAGATAAGGTGGTTCAGTTTCATTCTTCTGCATGTTTCAACCCAGTTTTCCCAGCACCATTTATTGAAGAGAGCCTCCTTCCTCCATTTACTACGTTGGGCCCCCTTATCAAAGATTAGATGTCCATAGGTGTGGGGAGTTAGTTCTGGGCTTTCAATTCTGTTCCAATGGTCTGTGTGCCTATTTTTGTTCCAGTACCAGGCTGTTTTCATGATGATGGCCTTATTATGTAGTTTGAAATATGGCAGAGTGATGCCTCCATTTCTATTTCTTTTCCTCAAGATTGTTAAGGCAATTCTAAGTGTTTTCTGGTTCCAGATAAATGATTGTAGTTTTTGTTCTCTTCTCTTAAGGAAGTATGGTAGAACTGTGTTGGGCATTGCATTACATTTGTATATGGCTCTGTGTAGAATATTCATTTTGATGATATTTATTCTTCCAATCCATCATCATGGGATGTCTTTCCATTTCTTGGTATCAGTTTTTATTTCCTTGAATAGTGACTCATAGTTTTCAGTATACAATTCATTCATGCCTTTGGTTAGCTTTTTTCCTAGGTATTTTATTGATTTTGCTGCAACATTGAATGGGAGTGATTTCTGGATGTATTCTTCTTCTTCAGATTCAGTCTTTGCATAAAGAAATGCCACTGATTTTTGTACATTGATTTTGTGGCCTGATACCTTGCTGTATTGCCTAGTAATTTCAAGTAGTTTTCTGCTACATTCTTTAGGTTTTTGTATGTCTACTATCATATCATCTGCAAATAATGAGAGCTTGACTTCTTCCCTTCCAATCTGTATACCTTTGATTTATATTTCTCTTGCCTGATTGCTATGGCAAGAACTTCCAGTACTATCTTGAAGAGTAATGGTGTTGGTGGACAGCCCTGTCTAGTCCCTGATCTGAGGGGGAATGCTTTCAGCTTTTGTCCATTGAGTCTGATATTGCTGTAGGTTTGCTACATATGGATTCCACTATCTTCAGGAATTTCCCATCTATTCCCATTTTTTGTAGTGTTTTGAACATGAATGGTGTTTGATTTTTGTTGGTTTTACCGGGCTGGTTTCACGGGCAGGTAAAAGAGACGACCAGAGACACACGGCTGAGCTCAGAACATCACAATTTAATCTTTATTCACGAGTGGGCCAACATGTGCTCTCCTGTCTTTCTCCTTCTGTGGCAGAGAGAGACCCTTAAACTAATCACCACACAGATCTGTCCTGCATCTTTCTCCTTTTGCGGCTGCGGGGAGAACTCTGGGACTACGTAGCATATGAGGCGGGGAGAAAAAGAGGCACAAAACTAGCAGGGGCTAAACCATAATCTCCTGGCGGGGGGAGAGCAAGACCAAACCAATGTGAAGCATAGCAACAATTCCCCCTTTTCTTTTTAACTAAATGACCATAGTATCAGGGGTGTGGGGTGAACAGAAACCTATATCATACAGGCTTTTTTTTTTTTAAAAAAAAAAGAAACTGGCACAAACATGGAGGAACATGTAAGTGAGCAATAAGAACCAGTGTGCTACCAAGGGAAGGCCTGAGGGGCATTTTTTCCTCTGTGGGCAAAGCTTTATCAGCTAAAAAAACATTTCTTGCCTCTAGGTGCTTCTTTTGTCTCTGGGGGGCGTTACTTGCCTCGACGGGCATTTTTTTTTTTCCTGTGGGCATTACCTAGCATGGAGGGAGGGTATAGCCTAGAGTCCTAAGGCAGCTGGCTGCAGTCAGTCTTTGAGAAACCCAGCAGCATAAAGGGAAGCTACTGTAGGCTTGAGTACCAGTAAGTCCGATAGAAGTGCCAGTTCAAAGCAGATGTCCACTGAATTATTCCCCGGGGGGTGAATTGTTGCATGAGGAAGGTCAGTTGTTGGAATTCCACTTTTTGGTAGAGAACTTGCAATTAACTTGCAATTAACTATGAAACAAAACTTGTAGCAGGTTAGAAGTTTACCACAATTGATAATTCTGTTACAATTGGAAGTCTTTTTTAGTATGATTTTAAGGTTGTTTAAAGTTTAAACAATAAAATGTGGAAAGGTAAACAGAGAACCATGGAAAAAAAGCCTCAGGCATGAGAATCATTAGCATAACCATAGTGCAATCTAATGTTTCTATTTGAGAAGGAATTTGAGAATTTTACATATCAACAAGTCTTTTTAACCTTTTCTTACACCCATTCAAGATGGAGACACACCCTAGGTGTATGCAGGTCTTTTTTTTTTAGCCCAACTTAGTTAAAATATATTGATTTTTAACTAATTTTTACCTCAGAATTTAAATGTAAGTTAATTTTATCTTTATGAGAATTATGTTGAAAACCTTTTTTCATTTAACTCTGTCTGGTAAGAATATAGCCTTAAGGTTACATTCTTAACCTTAAAGTTAATGTTTACCAAACTTTAAACACACATGTTGGGTAGTATGCCACCTCCCCCTGGCTTCTGCTTAACCATATGCCTATATAGGGATTTACTGATCCAAAGCTTTGGTCTATTTACATAAATCACTTTTACATAAAGCACTCCAGGGCATTGGTGGTTCAGTGATAGGATTCTTGCCTGTTCCGCCCCCTCCTTGTCACACTCTGATTTTCACCAGTCACTTTTCTCTCCACCCTCTCTGTATCACATCCTGTTTCCACCCTACTTGGAGAGTATAAAAACAGCTGCTCTTCTGATTAAAGACACCTGGAAATTGCTTTCCGGCTCCGAGAGTTCCAGAGTGTATTTCCTGCAGAAGTTAGTGCGGCACGAGTTCCTGATCCCTCTCCCACGCAGCAGCCTAGATCGGCTCCAGTTGAGTTCTCTCCAAGCCAGAGAGCACTAGCTAGGGAAGAAGTACCCTCAGGCTATCCCGGCATCTGGCGCCCGGAACAGGGACCCGTAAGCAGCAGATTTACAAGAAGACATCTTAGATAAGTACACACCTTTTGGGTATCTGCAATATTGTGTTAAGGCACTGTGATTTTTTTTTTCTTATTGTTTTCCTGAGATATCTCCACCATGGAAAATCTTTTCCAAATTCTGCATTCTTTTTCCAGTATACAATTTTTATATATCTGGGACATTTTTCTTGGGGCTTCACCTTATATCCTGTTGATCATCATAGCAGCTTTTAAGGGATATATAGGGCAACCTCTCAAAAAGCTTAAGGACCTAGAGGCTGAGGTCCAAGATATAAAGGAAGTAATCATAGAAATTAACCAGCACCTTAAAAACAAAAAGAAGCAAAGGCCTGTCGTGATCTTGACCCACCCTAATTCCTCTGCATCTTGCCCTGAGGCCCCTATTTTGGCATCTTGCCCTGAGGCCCCTATTTTGGCAGACATGTGTCCAAATTCTCCTTTAGACTCCACAGCCACTTCTTTGGCCACCCCCATTTTGGCAGACACGTGTCTGGAACCTCCTGCTGCCTCCACGGCTGCTTCTTCGCCCACCCCCATTTTGACAGACACATGTCCGAATTCTCCTGTAGCCTCCAAAACCACTTCTTCGACTGCTTGTCCAGAAGCTTCCGCTTCGGTGACTCCTCCTACCGCTACACACTTATCAGAGCAAGTCCACACATTTCCGGTCAATGTTGCCCCCAATAGACAGAAACCTCAGGCCTGGTATCCGTATCCCGTCACAGACCTGAAGGAACTATGCCAAGCTATCAAGGATGACGGTCTTCATGCCCCATGGACCAGGTCCATTTTACAAGGCCTGCTTCAGAACCATAATACCACCCAAGATTGGAGGGATGTAACTCACACTACGCTCCCAGGACCCCTCTTCCTGCAATGGGAGGCATTGTTTCTTGATGAATGTTTACAGCAATCGCGGAAAAATATTCAAAATCAGCCAGAGGGTAATTTTGATGCATTGTTTGGAACAGGCCAATTAGAAACAGGGATTCAACAGGCGGAAGCCAAGTTTCCACCGGGGTATTTTGATCAAGTACGCCTGTGTGCATTAAAAGCATGGGAGCGATTAACACCACCCATGGGAGCAGCCTCAGCCCCCATTCTCTCCCTGCAACAAGAATCTGATGAATCCCTCGCTAAATTCATTGCCAGGGTCCAGTCTAGTTTGGAAAGGAAGATTTATAATCCTGACGCTCGTTTTCTCCTCCTGTGATCCATAGTCTGGGATGGAATGCTTCTGCATTTTCGACAGGCCTGTATCACTCTTAAAAACGAACACCCAGATACTTGGATTCTAGCTACACAGGATCTCAGATCAAGCTCTTTTCAAGGACCTATGTTACAGGCCTATGCAGCTACCTTACATAAGCAAAAAGGAGCTTGCTTTCAGTGCGGTCGCCAAGGGCATTGGCGTAACCAATGTCCAGAAAATAGACCGTGACCCCGCCTCCAGTCAGGGCAACCCCGCCTCCAGTCAGGGCAACCCCGCCTCCAGACAGGGAATCAGAGACCACGAACGCCTTGTCCCAGATGCCAGAAAGGATTTCACTGGAGGAGAGATTGTTGGTCAAGGTTCCATAGGAACGGCACGCCTCTGCCAAATGTAAACAGGGATTTAAACTAGGTATGGGGCTTCCCTTAGCCCCGCCCCCAAGAGGGAAGGAAGCAGGTCGCCCACTTGGTGCTGTGCCCTTCTTCCACAAACAGAAGCCCAGCTTGGGACCCAATCCATAGCTATACCCACCACGCCAAGTAACAATAACAGAGGGTGAGCAGAAGGAGGAACCCGCGGTATGTGGGAACTTCCAGCATAGAAATAACCGGCTGGAGCAAGAGAACAGCTCGAATTCGGAGCCTGAGATTTTATGGACCACCCTTGTTTTAGAAAGGGGTCACCCAACTATGACAGTAAAGATTGGTAATATTCCTTTTAAGTGTTTGATTGACACGGGAGCAGATAAGACAATATTAAGACAAGCCGAGGTTCCCCAGAGTTGGGAACTCCTCCCAGGACCACGCTTACATGGTGTTGGAGGATTGACTCAGGCATTCCGCATACGAGATTCCCTTGTGTGGGAAGATCCAGAAGGGACTACCGGATGCTTTCAGCCTTTAATAGCTGATATAAGCACCAATTTATTGGGAAGAGACTTTCTGGAATCTTTAGATGTAGTGATATCCTCAGACACCTCTGCAGGACACCACACTCACTCCTGTGAGACTGCTAGACCCAACCAGCACCCCCAATACTAACTGCCACTGTTCGTAACAGAACTCCCCGCTTAGATTGGCTTTCTAATGAGCCTGTCTGGGTGGAACAGTGGCCTTTGCCTAGGGAGAAGCTAGAAATTTAAAAAAAACTCGTCCAAGAGGAGTTATCTTTGGGACACATTCGTCATTCTCGGAGCCCATGGAATACTCCAGTCTTTGTGATTAAAAAGCGCTCAGGAAAATGGCGCCTCCTCCAAGATCTTCGTGCAGTTAATAAAACCATGCAGGTTTGGGGCTCCCCCCAAAGGGGTTTGCCTCTTGCTTCCGCAATTCCCACAGGAATTCCAATCATAGCTATTGATATACAGGATTGTTTTTTCTCTATTCCCTTATACCCACAAGATTGTAAACGTTTTGCTTTCTCTGTTCCTTCTATTAATAATGCCAGCCCTGCCGATAGATTTGAATGGGTGGTACTGCCCCAGGGCATGGCTAATAGTCCTACTATTTGTCAAGAGGTTGTTAAATCTGCCCTTTTTCCATATATTCATAAGGGCCTTAAGGTTTTTCATTATATGGATAACGTGTTAATATGGGGAGAATTAGATACAGATCTCTCCGCCCTACGTGATTTTCTAATCCCTGCCTTAAAGAGAAGTGGACTTAATGTAGCTCCTGAGAAGATACAGCTAATCCCTCCAATATCGTTCTTAGGCTCAGAGATTTCCCTAACGCAGATTCGTCCTTTAAAACCTTGTGTTACTTTTCCTTCTAATCTCACTCTTGCTTCTTTACAAAGTTTTCTTGGAAATTTGAATTGGCTTAGGCAGTATCTTTATCTGCCTATGAGCTGCCTGCAACCACTGTTCGATCTGTTAAAAGGAAACAAACAGCCCTCCTCAAAGCGTATGTTAACCCCCGAAGCATCCTTGGCTCTGGAAAAAGTTAACCAGGCTCTCCAGGACATGCACCTCGTTCGGTTCTCCCCCTCCTCTCCAGTAAATCTTCTAATTTTTAACTCCACCCCCACGGTAGTGGGGGCATTGTGGCAGAAACATGGCATTCTCGAATGGCTTCATACACCAGTAGGTGGAGCTCCAAGTCTCCTTACCGAGATTTATGCCTTAGCATTTATGGTTCGCCAAGGAAGAAACAGATCGGTTCAGGTCTTAGGAAGGGAACCAGATTCAATCATTCTTCCCTTTTCTCTCACTGATACAGAATGGCTCATACGCCACCATTCTCGTTTTGCCATAAGTTTAATGGGTTTTCCAGAACAATTAGATAATCATTTTCCCTCTAATAATTTGATAGCTTCTTTACCTCTGTTGCCTCTACTAGTACCTAAACTTTTCTCTCGAGATCCCATCCCCTCTGCTGCTACAGTGTTCACTGATGGTGGAAAAAAGGGAGCTGCTGCCCTTATATATTATCCAGACCAGCGATACCCCAAACCTCTCTTTACTGAACTTCCTGATAATTCCCCTCAGTACAAAGAACTTTATGCTGTTTTCCTTGCATTAAAAGCTGTACCAGAGGGGCCGGGTGGTGGTGCACCTGGTTGAGTGTACATGCTACAGTGTGCAAGGACCCAGGTTCAATCCTCTGGTGCCCACCTGAAGGGAGAAAGCTTCACAAGTGGTGAAGCAGGGTTGCAGGTGTCTCTCTGTCTCTTTCCCTCCCTATCTCCTCCTTCCTCTTGATTTCTAGCTGTCTCTATCAAATAAATAAAGATAATTAAAAAAACAAAAAAGCTGTACCAGAATCCTTCAACCTTTTTTCTGACAGTGTGTATACTGTTAACTTACTTCCATGGCTTGCTCGATCTTATGTAAGAATTGATGACAACCCACTTTCTCCTCTTTTAATTCAAATTGCCTCTATGCTCTGTTCTCGAACCCATCCACTGTATGTTCAGCACCTACGTTCCCACAGCCCTCTTCATGGTCCCCTGTCCGAAGGGAATGCTGCAGCTGACCGCCTTGCCTCCACAGGAATTCTCCTAGCCTCTGTCTCTAATCCTGCTGACTTTCATTCCCTAACCCATGTTAATCTTAAAGGTCTTCGAGCTCGATTTCCTGATATTCCTCTGCCATAGTTAAAACGTATTCTTGCTACATGTTCCTCCTGTGCAGGTCTAATCAAAACACCTGCTATTCAGACTCTGAGGGTTAATCCTCGAGGTTTAAAAGCCAACGCTCTTTGGCAAATTGATGTTACCCACATACCTAACTTTGGCAAACAAAAATATGTGTTCGTCTCAATTGATACCTTCTCTAAGTTTATGTGGGCTACAGCTCAGACTGGAGAAAACTCAAAAAAGCTTATAAGCCATATGCTCTCCTGTTTTGTTGTAATGGGCTTACCTCTTCAACTTAAAACGAATAATGGACCTGCGTTTACCAGCAAACAATTTAAAGATTTTTGTTCCCTCTGGAACATTACTCATACTACAGGCATTCCATATAATCCACAGGGACAAGACATTGTGGAGAGGGCCCATCAAACTCTTAAGGCTCAATTAAATAAAGAAAAAGGGGAAATGTATGCCCCTAATATCCAGCTGGCAAAAGCCTTAACTACATTAAATCTCTTTAATATTTACAAAAACTCAGACCAACCTCCTATAATTCTTCATTGGCAAACACCACCCACCCTCCCAGCTATTAAAGTCAAATGGAAATACCCACTTGATAAAATTTGGAAAGGACCTGACCCCCTGTTGACTATGGGGAGGGGTTTCGCATGTATTTTTCCACAAAATTACTCCAAGCCTGTTTGGGTTCCTGCCCGCCATGTTCGGCAATACCCACATGATGGCGCTGATATCCCTGAAGAACAAGAAACACTGCAAGAAGACTGGCTGCAAGAGGACTGGCTACAGGATGCACCCCAGGATCCATAATACAGCATGGCAGAATCAAAAAAAAAATCTGATTCACAGATCTCTTCCCCCCCTCCAAATGAATGTCTTATGCTATGACTGGCCAGTTGTGTTTTGTGAGTGAGTGAGTGAGTGAAAAAAAAATTTTGAGTGAGTTGAGTGACCAAAATTTTTGTATGACCCATTGTGCTCAGAGTACTCTGAAAGTTAACTGACTTTATATAAAACGGCTGGAAGCAGCCATGGTTTCTGGAGACGTCCAGAAACAGTCCAAAATTTGTTCATTCCCCCTTTTGATTTCTTTTTTAAGTCTTGATATCAATATGAAATGTTTAGTCTTAAACTGTGTGAGTAAAGATGTTTCAACTATGACAGTAGATCTAAATTCACATTTGAAATGATATATCTTATTTACAAGTTTTTCTCCTCCTGTGTGTTATAAACTATATGTTTAATATGCGTGTTTCAAGTTTGGAAAACATTAACTTAACAGTTAAATTGTAACTTCGAAGCTACATTCTTACCAGGAGAGGTAAAATCAATTCATTAAAGTAACTGAGTGTTTAAGGTAAAACTCTAAATATTCAATGTGACAATTCATCCTCTCCTAAGTTAAAATACAAATCCTCTATACAGGACATTTTTGGAGGGCCCCCAAAAATGTCCTGTAAGCTATCTTGTGGAAATTAATCCACAACAAATTTGGCATCAATCCGATATTGTAAATGTACAAAAAAAAAAATTGTCACTAAAATGTGTTAACTCTAGTAACCTGAGTTTGCTTAAAAACCCAATGTAAAAATAGTTAAGAATCAATATATGTGACTTAAATTCGGTATGAAAACTTTGCTATATAAAGACTGCTACATGAGGTCACGTAAGATGACCTTACACGAAATTATAAAGATACCTAAACCAATTAAAATCATTGAGTTATCAATTGTAGTAAACTTCTAATTTGTTACAAAGTTTTTTCATAAGTAATTGACTACAGCTATGACAAGCCTTCGCATAAAGAAGCATCTGCTCATATAGAATCCCCAGAAATCCATCTTGGACCCCTGACCTCTGACATCACCCACAATTACAGCCATCCCCCGAAACCCATGATGTGACCTGACACGATCTGGAGAACCTGATTCACAGACTCCAAAGGACAAGACTTTCCTACTGCCTTTCTCTCACCCAATTGTGTCTGCTCTTCCTGCTTCTGTTTCTCCCATCATGTTTTGGTGGTTCCAGGTCACTCTCTACAGAGAAGAAAAGTTCCAATGGCTGTGCTCCTCCATCAAGATAGACGTGTGGCATTTATTTCCTGGCCGTTGACATTGGACTGATGCTTCTATAGAACTTGCTGGACACTCCCTTTATAGTGCTGGACTTCTTGAAGAATGACTGTAGCAGTTCATAGAACTTTCCACCAGCTAACTCGGGATTTTGCAATGCCAGATCAGCCCTCTAGCCACTCGGCTTATCAGGCCCACACTCCTCCACCCATCAGGCTCACTCTGTCCCTTGCTACTCTTACTTATCCCTCCCTGTCTTGTGCTAGTTCTTTTTGAAGACACTCACATGCTATCATTCTGCTTTCTTCCCAACAGGTTTTTGTTCACCCCTACACTGCTATTCCCCTGACAGAGATGAAGCCTTTTACAGACATTGACCCAGTTATATATGGCCATTAAGTAAGAGGAAGATGTTGGGGAATTGTGAGGATATGGTTGAGCTTGGAAGGGCTTGAGCCTGAGGGGTGTGTCAATCCTGTTAGTTTCTCTCTCCACGGAGAGGTTGAGCAAGGAGGGACAGTAGAACCCCAAAAAAGGTGTGCCTCTTATCAGTCTCCCTGCCTCACAAAGTGCCCCGCACTCCTGATACTATGGCAAATAGTTAAAAAGAAAGGGGGAGATGTTGGGTAGTATGCCACCTCCCCCTGGCTTCTGCTTAACCATATGCCTATATAGGGATTTACTGATCCAAAGCTTTGGTCTATTTACATAAATCACTTTTACATAAAGCACTCCAGGGCATTGGTGGTTCAGTGATAGGATTCTTGCCTGTTCCGCTCCCTCCTTGTCACACTCTGATTTTCACCAGTCACTTTTCTCTCCACCCTCTCTGTATCACATCCTGTTTCCACCCTACTTGGAGAGTATAAAAACAGTTGCTCTTCTGATTAAAGACACCTGGAAATTGCTTTCCGGCTCTGAGAGTTCCAGAGTGTATCTCCTGCAGAAGTTAGTGAGGCACGAGTTCCTGATCCCTCTCCCACGCAGCAGCCTAGCTCCAGTTGAGTTCTCTCCAAGCCAGAGAGCACTAGCTTGGGAAGAAGTACCCTCAGGCTATCCCGGCACACACACATAAATATGGTCTTCAATTCACAAGGAGAGAAACCTTTGTTACGAAGACATGTCATTTCAAACACGAATTCAGATCTGTACTGTCTTAGCCATCTGGGGAGTGCGTTGTCCAGCTTCAGGAATCATAGGTAGCGATCTCCACAGGAATCTCTGTGTATTCTAGTTTCTCGGATTTCAGAGATCTCGGCCAAGGGGCCCAGTTTCGGCAGGGAGTTTATGGTCTTCAGGTGGTCCAGGATCTGTCCAGACTTTATATCAGGAGGGCTCGCAGGCCTGCCGTGCAGAAGGTGTGGGCCGAGGTACCCTGAGGTGGCAGCCATGATGGGCTGCAGCCCTGCCCGCCATGCCTGTTGCCCTGCTCTCAGTGGCCGAGAAGCATGGGAGGAGCCCACACCCAATGCCCTGCGCAACGTGGCAGAAAGCCGGCTCATGAGGTCTGGTGTTGGGCTCTTGTGGTCTGGCGTTGGGCGGAATCCACAGAGTGGTCCAGAGATAAATGTTCCAGAAACAGCGAAACAGTCTCATGAAGAAAGGGCAGAGGCCTTTGGAGATCTCTTCACAATCAGAAGAGAAGGCCATAGTGCATAGGTAGCCAAATTGTCTTCACTTATCTGAGAGATGCGCAGGTCCGTTCCCACATTGAAGGCGCCATATGTTGTTTTAAATGGGCTGGCTTCACGGGCGGGTAACAGAGATGACCAGAGACACACGGTTGAGCTGAGAATGCAGTTTGATCTTTATTCACGAGTGGGCCAACATGTGCTATGCTGTCTTTCTCCTCCTGTGGCAGAGAGAGACCCTTAAACTAGTCACCACACAGATCTGTCCTGCATCCTTCTCCTTTCGTGGCTGCGGGGAGAACTCTGGGACTACGTAGCATATGGAGTGGGAAGAAAAAGAGGCACGAAACTAGCAGAGACTAAACCACAATCTCGCGGTGGGTGGAGAGCATGACCAAACCAATGTGAAGCATACCAACAGATTTTGTCAAAGGCTTTCTCTGCATCTTTTGAGATAATCATTTAATTTTTGTTTTTGCTTTTATTAATGTGGTAAATGGCATTGTTTTACTTACATTACCTTGCCTATTTTTTATTACTTTATTGAGTTTATCTCTATTTTGTCAAAAATGAGAATGGCTGTTCCATTAAAAAAAATTTGGTCCAATAGCCTGTATGATAGTTTTCCATCTGTTTCATTTTAAGTCTGTGTTTGTCCTGTTGGGTCAAATGGGATTCTTGCAAGCAACATATAGTTGGGTTGTGTTTTCTGATGCAACCTCTCACTCTGTGCCTTTTAATGGGTGAGTTTACACCATTTATATTTATTGATCTTATGGATTTTATGTATTATAGTGCCACTATTCAACCATTTCTAATTGCTCTTATATATGGTAAGTATTATGGTGATGTTGTTGTTGGACATGGGCATTGACAGGTCAATCCCTGCGCCCAGCCTGTTTCTATCTTTCCCTAGTGGGGTAGGGCTCTGGAGAGGTAAGATTCCAAGACACACTGGTGAGGTTGTCTGCCCATGGAAGTCAGGATGGAATCATAGTAGCATCTGAAATGTGGTGGTGGCTGAATGGAAGTTAGATATAATGCAGGACAAAATGATTAATAAACAGGGACTAAAAAGGGGGAATGTAGCAGATAAGGTATTAGTGAGGCTGTTTTACATATGTTCTTAGGGTCCCATGACTCCAGTAATTTTTGTTTGAGCTTAATAGTTAACATGGAGTTGAACTAAAAATATTTTCTGAGAAGATGTAGTCAGAGTTAGGAATAGGAATAGTAAGGGGGCAGGCAGTGGTGCATGTAGTTAAGCACACACATTACGGTGCACAAGAACCTAGGTTCAAGCCCCTGGTCCGCACCTGTGAGGGTAAAGCTTCATGAGTGGTGAAGCAGAGCTGCATGTGTCTCTCTGACTCTCTCCCTATCTCCCTTGCCCCTCTCATTTTCTCTCTGTCCCTATCCAATAATAAATAACTAAAAATATGTTTTTAAAAAAGGAATAGGAATAGTAAGCTGGATTAAGGCAGAGAATAGCTATAGAAGTTGAAGACAATATATAAATACAATTCACTGCTTACTACATGGATCTTCCCCATGGCACAAACGTAATCGTATTTAGCTCAGAAGCCTGTATAACCTCAGAGTCTCTATGAGTTTGAGCTGAGTAAGAAGGATTGAATGCTGGGAAGGTTAGGAACCAGATAACAATGGTGTGTCAAGAGCAGGGAAACAGGTTTGGTGAAGCCTATATATTAGACAACCAGGAAAAAGAGGAGGATCTAACAGACTTGTCAAGGCTTTTCGACATGGCTGCAGAGTTACAGGGCTAGATGGATAAAAACAAGCCCCTTTTTTTTTTTTTTCCTTTTTTTTTATTTAAGAAAGGATTAATTAACAAAACCATAGGGTAGGAGGGGTACAACTCCACACAATTCCCACCGCCCAATCTCCATATCCCACCCCCTCCCCCGATAGCTTTCCCATTCTCTATCCCTCTGGGAGCATGGACCCAGGGTCATTGAGGGTTGCAGAAGGTAGAAGGTCTGGCTTCTGTAATTGCTTCCTCACTGAACATGGGCGTTGACTGGTCGGTCCATACTCCCAGTCTGCCTCTCTCTTTCCCTAGTAGGATGGGTCTCTGGGGAAGCTGAGCTCCAGGACACATTGGTGGTGTCTTCAATCCAGGGAAGTCTGGCCGGCATCCTGATGACACCTGGAACCTGGTGACTGAAAAGAGAGTTAACATACAAAGCCAAAAAAACAAGCCCCTTTGATTATGAAGTTGGATCAGGGTCTCTCCAAGAGCCAGCTCCCTAGTAAGCCAGAGTGTGAATAGCAGGACTGAACTGGTGCTTAGGCCTGTGTCCCTTGAGCTGCAGTAGCTCTCTGCTGTGGTACCATCCTCTACTTGGCCTAACTTGGGGGATGGATGGCAGTGATCTCTCAGAGGACCTGGATGGAACCTTGACTTGCCTCTGCATTCCTTTGAATCTTGCCACAGACCAGAGAGAAGTGGAATGTGATCTGCATGAAATTGTTGCTCCCTGTACATGCCATTCTTGATGTTTTGACCTGAGAACATCAAGTCCATTGTCCACCTGAGAAGGAAGGATGGGGGCAGCATGATAGAACTGATATTGTGTGAGGAAAGCTGGCAGAAGGCTGGTGCTGGGAATTCTGGGATGGTGGATGCCAGCTGTGCTGACAAGACCTTCTGCTAGCAAAATGATACAACTCAGCAAAAGCTCGGATGGTGGTTTAGTGGATTTGATTCCTGGGAGAGGCCAAAAGAATTGAGGCCAAGTGGTGTCAGTGCTAATATGCCTGATTCATAGTAGTTTCTCAGAAGACAGCCAGCTGTGTGGATGGCCATAGACTGTCTTCAAATAAGTGACTGATTATGGGGGGATGCCCTGTGGACACTGGTTTGCTGAGTGTCTCAAGGGGTCAAGTTAGACTCCAAAGCACAGACAGGGGTACTAGCCTGTGAGCTAATGTCTAGATAACACCAAGCCTAATGAAAACTTGTTGACAAATATTAATCAAAGCTGCTCAGTAAGTAATATTCCCTTGGTTTATCAAGAAAGATTTTTATTAGTTAGTACTAAATGTTATTTTTCAGTCAATAATATTTTAAAAATCTGTACACAAGGTGTTTTCTTTGATATGTAATATTTTTATAAATTTACATTTACATTTAAGACTTATTTTTCTGGTTGACTAGACAGAAGAAGAGAAATTCACCTCTGAGCCCTTTGATAAGTGATGCCCAGATTTGGGTTTGATACTTCAGAAATGTTGTACTCTAGTATTGAATTAAATACCCTGCAGAAATTTTACTTATTTCAGAACATCTCCAAGGACTGTTCAGTAAAGCAAATAACTAAGTGAGCTGTTTATGTTTTAGAGAAATTTCTCAGAAAGAAAACTGATTCAGAAGCAGCGGCAAAAGCAATAATGCTTCCTCCTTGATCTGATTCGGCAGAGGACAGCAGTTTGATCTGATTTTACTTAGTTGAAATGGGACTGGGAAGAGGTCTCTAAGACCTTGATGTTTTGCTCTGATCTTGTAGACCCAAGAGGAAGAACAATGAGCAAGAGACCAGCGGTAGAAGGCAGAGTCAGGACCATCATTTACTCTGCTTTTCCAGAACAACAGAACTGGGATGCGATTAGAGGTGACCCTGACTCTGAACCTGGTTGCTGATAGGGTGCGTTGGTTTCTTTGGAGATCATTGGGGTGGGGGCAGGGCAGAGGTGTTAATTTTGATGTTGATTTTTTGCTGTACCTGGTTTAACATTGATCATAACTCTGTGCATCCACATCCACAGAATAACTCAGATTATTTTTAGTGCTATTTTCCAGATACTAGAATGCTTCTGATATGTCCCCAGCCTTCATGAACCTCTAACTTAAATGCATCCATAATGTCAGACATTTATCACATGTCTTCCTCACATCACATTTTGCTTAGATGTGTCCTGCCATTCTCTGTTGAGAATACTCGCCTATACGGAACCTAGAATTTTGATACCTGCTATCTCTTCATTTTACCTCTTGTATCTTGGCAGCTGGTAATTTAAGGGAACATGCAAAGATACAGTGTGTTTAATATTTCTTTGATTCTCCTTGAGCAACTAGAGCAAGGAAGACTCTTTTGTTGTAATGGTGAAAAATTGCCATTTGAATAGAAGTGTTGAAACTTGTCAGCGGGGAAGTAATTACAGAAGCCAGACCTTCCACCTGCAACCCACGAAGACCCTGGGTCCATGTTCCCAGAGGGATAGAGAATGGGAAAGCTATCAGGGAAGGGGGTGGGATATGGAGATTGGGTGGTGGGAATTGTGTGGAGTTGTACACCTCCTACCCTATAGTTTTGTTAATTTATCCTTTCTTAAATAAAAAATAAATAAAAAGAAAGAAACTTGTCACTCCTTGTGTGATGATTCTTCTGTTGGAAACAGTAACTGTGGCTTCTACAGAACATTGATGTAGACTCAGTAATTTACTTTTCTCTAACTTTTTTGCATTAAATTGGTTTGATACTTTTTAATTTTTGTTTTTTGCTTAATGGACAAAGTATTTGTAACAATGAGAAACATTGAAGCAGAGTATTAGATTGTGACTTTGGGGAAAACCGTGCTAATAATACCAGCTGAGAGCACTGAGTAAACTCTGTCTTCCAGCACTGAGTGGAGAGCACTAACCATCTGTCATGGCACCAGAAGCTCAGAGACATCTCTTTAATTTCACACACCTGTCATTATGCCATCTCACACACACTGAAACACAAATCTAAAGAGGCCACAGACTGCACTCAATTTGCCCTATTAGCAATTCTGAAGTTGTTCACTGCATGTATTTAATTTTCCCATAATCCTCCATTTAAGCATGTAAAAATTCTACAGATTTTGCTTGAACTGTTAAGAAAATTTATCTCTGGATTGGGGAGATAGAATAAATGTGATTCAAAGGAACTCTCAAGTCTGAGTCTCCAAGGAATCAGGTTCAATTCTCAGAACTGGTAAAAAACAAAAGAAAACTAAACAAAAAAATCTTACTGTTAACTCTCTCTCTTTGTCTGAGAGAGTAAAAAGAAAAGCTTCTGCAAAAAAAATTATATTTGGTAGTTTTGATTATATAAGTATTTATACAATTATGTTTACACAGAAAATGAGCACTCAGTGTTCAGTGTTGACTGTTACTACACATGATGCCATGATTTGGACTTGGAACTTCTGGTATGTGAGTTCTTTGCCCTAGCTCTTATCTATCTCCTAGTTGAAAACTTATTTTAAGAGACTCTTTTGAAAATATTGAGGTAAGGTAGGTACTTTTCCCTGTGATATTAGCACATTGACATCAAGATGAAGAACATAGGCATGCATTCTTAGAATGAGAAGTTGCCACAATTCTAGAACTTCCACTCAAAATGATTAAATGTCTGCAGCACTGATTTTCTTTGTTTTATCAAATGAGTGAGAAGCATTTTGACTTTTATTCTAATTTTGTAGGTTGAGAATGTAGATCATCTGATCCTACAAGAAATCATAGATGAAGAGGGACCAACACGGCCTCTGGCTCTGACGGAGTGTCCTGAAGGAGAGAGGAGAGCTTTCTTCTTCCAGAAGAGGAGGGCAAGCCTCCGATGGAGGCACTCACGATGAGGCACAGGGCAGATCTGGTCAAGGTGCTGTCTTAGTGTCTCTGGGGACGTCCTGACAGGGTTTTGATCTGGATGGTGATTTGTTCTGTACCCACTTGAACTCTGCTCTCATGTTTCTGCACATGAGATCACAACACAGTTTGGATTTTTTTCAGTGCTCCAGTCAGACATTGCAATGTGTCTGAAATGTCCAACTTTTCAACTTTTTCAAATTCCTCAGTCCCACTTCCCTCTAGTTTTGTCAGCTGTTGACTGTTAATCCCCAATGTGCTTGTTCCAAGAGTCACTGCTTATTACAGTCACAATCTCAAGCAAAGCCCACTATCTCAAGCAAAGGATAGACTCTGAGTAGAAGAGAGAATTTTATTTATAGATAGCAGGAAAGTGTCATTTTCTATATAGACCAAGTTTTCCTTTAATGTGTTTGTTTAGTTGTTCAACTGGTAATGGGTGACATAAGCTTGAAGAGTTCTGGCATCACAGTGCTCACAGTTCATGGGGGCCAGCAGGCCAAGAGGCCAGATCACTGTGTGGTCACAAGAGTGGGGCTCAGGGGCTCCACACAACTGTGGGAGGAAGCAGATCACATCTAATTCCCCATCTTATATCTGTCCTGCCTCCTATTTTTGATATCTTTGTCTATATTTATGCCTGCGTCTCTTAGCCTAATGACTGATGAAAATACCAATCAAAGGTATTGAGTAATTTCACATTTCTCTTATTTTCCAAGAATAATGGCATAAGTATAGAATAGCTGTCACTGTACATCATTGAAAAAGATAAGTCATTTAGTAATGAACAATTGCCATAGTAAGAGTAGTGGGAAACTCACTTGGAATTCCAGTGTGATTGGTAGCATTCAGAGAGCACTGAGCCAGGTGTGACAGTTTGGATTACTGGCCCATTTTTACCTTCCAGTCACTGCATGTTTATTATTATTTTAATGGATATAGTATATGTAGAAAGAGATTTGATAGAACCATCCAGGTAGCTCACCTGGGCAGGCACAGTCTTTGTCATGTGTGTGATTCAGGTGAGAGCCTGATCCTCCTTGCACTCGGGGAATTTGTGCTCTCTCTCTCTCTCTCTTTCTTTCTTTTTATCTGAATAGTCATTTTGGGCTGGTGAAGCCTCATGACAAGAAAAACCAGAGAGACATTATTCAACTATTGCTGTGGCTTCTTGTTATAGTGATAATGTATATTTAAAATTTTGATTTATTATTTATTAACTTAATTGATAGAACAAAGAGAAGTTGAGGTGAAAGGGGAGATTGGGGATGGAGAATGAGAGATAACTATAGCACTGCTTCACTGATGGGGAAGTTTCTCCCTGTAGCTGGGGACTGGGGTTTTGAACTTGGGTCTTTGCATAAGGGAAAGAGTGCACTGAACTAGGTGCACCACTACCCAGCCTGGTGATAATATGTTTAACAACCCTAAACAGAAGCTTTCAAAAACTTACTATATTCCAGATGTACCATCATCAGGAGCTCACAGATGTATCTGTGTGTTCTGGCTTTTCTTTTATTATATCACAGACAAACCCAGTCAGACAAGAGATATAAATGTTACACTCAAGGTTGCATGGCCATTTAACTGTGAGGTTCGGTTTATCTCTAATCAATCTTAGCTACTCAAGTCTCTTGCCAGTTGGCATTTCTGAGATGCTCTGAGTCTGTTGTTAACCTATACAGTATATGTCTCCTTCTTGTAGACAGAGTAAAAATGCAGAATGGAGGGGCATCTGGCAAGCCATTACCACTTTATTCCTTGGATGTCTTCTCTCCGGAATGACGGAGCTCAAATGAATTTATGGATTGGAGACGGTAAGAATTGGGATCTCCTGTACACCGGCAATTAGAAACATGCTTGTCTTAACAGTTTTCAGAATCTTGACATCCATGAGTCCTTTTTTGGGGGAGGGTGGAGGGTGAGAAGTGAGAATACTGGTTTTCCAGAAATGCCAGAGCATTCCTCTGAATCTGTTGAAATGATGCTCTCCTTGTGCCTGCCATTGCTGCAGGGTAAACAGTGAGCTGGTGAGATCCAGTGGAAGATTTCTGTCAGTTTTAACAAAACTTCCTGTCCTCAGATTGTAGACCTCAACTGGTTGAGAGCTCCCTTTTGTTCCTGGCCCATTTGCCATGTTCCCAGTATGTTTGGGATGTTCCATCCCTGGGGGTCAGTGAGTCTTCCTGGTGCCTTATGCTGTTTGTACGGCCAGAGCTCCAGGTGCTCCTGGGGGCTTCCTCTCAGCTTCCATCTATTCTGCTCCTAGTGAACTCTTTCTGGAAGCATTGCCTGTAGAGTGTCTGTTCTCTGCCAGGCAGTGCTCCATGAAAGGCACAGTGCTCACTGACACTCAGTCTGTGACTGGTCTCCATTGTTCTCCATTCAGTGCCCAGCCACACTCAGAGAGCTTATTGGAGCTGCTCAGAGGACTTAAGTCCCTGCTCCCAGTGAGGAAAGGGTCCTGCCATGGGGGTGAGAAACTGTCTGCTCTAGATTATTTGCAGTCCAGGTCTTCCTTGGATCAGACTCCACATCAGAGAGGCTCTCAGCTTCCCACAGGCCTGTCCACTGGAGCATCCTGGGGAGTTTCCCTGCCTTTCGCTTTATACGTTTTGCACAAAAGAGACAGGAAATGCTTTTTGTGAAGTTGAGGCATCAGTACCCATAGTGGGGAGTATTCAAGTTTGTGTAGATTGAGTGTTTTCTGTCATAAGGACACTTTTTAAAGGTGTTTTTTCTGTCCTGAAGCCTTCCAGAAGACTCCCTAAACAGTCTGTGCTTTCCTGGTCACCACTCAATACCTATTCACAGACCGCAGATAAAGAGGCGCTTCTGAATTGCGGTCCTCACCTTCTTATGGAGTTTGAGGGTGTAATATGTAGAAAACCCTCCCAAGCTTTGGCTCAGAAGACTCTTTGATCAAGGTAGGTAGTTGCAGCAACTGTGTTCCCCACTGGACTGGGGGGTTGCCATGTGTGTCTGTTTTGTGTTTTACCCTCATTTCCTGGGGGTGGGGGTCTCCAGGGAGCAATTCTAAGGAGATCTATGTTTATTCAGTGAGTGAAAACATGGACCAAAGAGTCATCCACCAAAGTGAATATTATCCTGATAATACCTCAGCTGTCAGAGAAGGGTCCCTCTCTTGTGCATTTTGGTGTGTTGTTTAGTCAACCTTGGCCTTTAGAATTTTTACTTTACCTGCAAATGTCCTTTCAGTTGTTCACAAAAGCACTGAATTTGTGTATTTCTCTCACTTTCCTCACAAATGATTATTTAGACAGAAGTCCCTCTGAAGAAGACTGGTATTAACCTAGAGAAGCCAACACCACTAGCTTTATTTAAAAAATTGTAAGAAATGCTTTGGACATCTCACTTCTTTTGGGTAATGAATCAGCTTTAAAATAACGTTTATTTCTGAAATTCCTATCTTTGCATGTACATTTTTTTCTTCTGAGGTTTTCATTAGTAGTTTACAATATTATAAATCAACTGGTGAGAATCGTCCCCATTCTCACCATAAGATTTCCAAGTCCTCTACTGGAAACTGCAGCACTACCAAGATCACATTTATGGACTGACAAATATGAATATTTTATATGATATATGTAATATATGTAATATATATAATATGTGTGATCTTATTTCACCACATCTGTCTATAAATGAGATCATCCCACATTCACTTTTCTCTTGCTGGCTTATCTCGCATAAGAGGATTCCTTCAGGCTTCATTCAAGATGAAATGACAAAGGTGAATTTACCATTTTAATGGTTGAGTTGCATTCCTCTGTCTATATATTCCATAATATATTCAGCCACATATCTGTTGTTGGAACATCTAGGTTACTTCCAGGTTTTGGCTATTAAAAATTGTGGTGCTATGAACATAGGTATATACAGATCATATTGGATGGGTATATTTGGTTCCTAATACCTAGAACCACCAATAGAATCTTGAGAAAAATGAACCGAACCAAAGGCGTCACACACCCAGATCTCAAACTAGACTACAGGGCTATTGTAATCAAAATTGCCTGGTACTGTAATGAAAATAGACACACTGGCCAATGGAATAGAATTGAGAGCCCAGAAATAAACCCCTCACCTATGAACATCTCACTTTTGACAAGGTGGCCCAAATGCAAACAAAGAATGAAGATTCCCTTCCAAAAGTAATGTTGGGAAAACTGGGTAGAAACTGAACCACTACATTTCACCACACACAAAAGTAAACTCCTAGTGGATCAACAACTTGGGTGTTAGACTAGAAAGTATCAAGTACTTAGAGGAAAACCTTGGCAGAACTCTTTTCCATCTACACTTTATAGGCATCTTCAGTGATACAGAACCAGCTGCAAGGAGACTAAAATAAAAATGAACCAGTTGGATTCCATAAAATTAAAAGGCTTCTGCAAAATGAAAGAAACAGTCACCCAAACAAAGAGATTCCTTACAGAATGGGAGAAGATGTTTACATGCCAAACATCAGACAAGAGGAATAACCAAAAAATATAAATAGCTTAGCAAACTCAGCAAAAGCAAGCAAACAACAAAAACCACAAATGCCCCCATTCAAAATGGGGGGGGGGGAGGAAATGAAAAGAATGTTACCCAAAGAACATATTCATTAATTTGTTTTGGGTTAATAAGTTCTATTTTCTATTTTTAAAATTTTTTATTTATAAAAAGGAAACATTGACAAAACCATAAGATAAGAGGGGTACAACTTCATACACGTACAAGTCCAACCACCAGACCTCTGTATACAAAGCCCTCCACTGATAGCTTTCCTACTCTTTAACCCTCTGGGAGTAGGGACCCAAGATCCTTGTAGGATGTTGAAGGTTGAGGTCTGGCTTCTGTAATTGCTTCCCTGCTGAACATGGGCATTTACAGGTTGATCTATGCTCCCAGCGTGTCCCTCTCTTTTCCTAGTGGGAAAGGGCTCTGGGGAAGTGGAGCACCAAGGCACATTAGTGGGATTGTCTGTCCAGGGAAGTCTGGTTGCATCCTGCTAGCATCTGGAACCTGGTGACTGAAAAGAGAGTTCGTATACAAAGCCAAACAAATTGTTGAACAATCATGGAACTAAAGGCTGGGATAGTGCAGATATAGTGTGTGTGTGTGTGTGTGTGTGTGTGTGTTTGTGTGTGTGGTCCTCCATTTTGTAGATAGCTAGTAGGCATATTTTAGATATATTTCAAAGGGCCTATAGCTATACTAATGTTTTATTAATTTTTTTTGCCTGAGCCTGAAATCTGATATGCAGGCAGATCCTAATTATTGTCTAAATAGATGATGTCATGGCTAGAAAAAGGACCAGAAAGCTGGTTCAGGGAAGAGAGTAACTCCCTAATATGGTAAAGGGATATAAGTATTGTTGACTCTAAACCCCATCAATTTGGTGTGATCTGGGGCCCATAATTAGCTTAGGAGCCTGTGTGACCTCTACATCCCTGTAGATCTGAGCTCACATTCTGTGGTCATGAGTAGGAACATTCCATGCTGGCCCAATTTCAACCTATCTTCCTCAGGTGTAGCATAGAGAATAGACAACATTCTCTACCATTGTTGATCCAGGTTGAGGATAAGGTCGAATGGGGGAACACAGGGGTCTATTTTGTTGTTCCTGACAGAAATGACTGGTAATAATGGAGAGAAGGATTTATTTGAGGTCTAGGCCCATCAAGTCTGTTTGGGAGTCTCAGGACTCCCTGATTAGGGCCCCAGCTGGTGGAACAGCCTGATAGTGACTAAAGAGTCAACATAAAACTATGCCAGCTCTTGCCCTTATTCAGCTTCTGCAGTCCTTGCATTCATAAGGTTAGCTTTGGAGTGAGTGAGAGAACTGTAATAGGTAGTAAGTGAGGAGGGTATCCAAGTCTAAGTGGACAATGTTTCATTATGAACTTGATACTGACTCACTATAGACTATTGGGTATTTTTGCTTTCAGGTCTATATTTTGCCCTAATTTATGGATACATATGAATATATGCTCTATCTGGCAGGCCCTGGCCAGATAGATGTTGTTAGGAAGTGAAGCTCCTGGAATGGAATTAGAGAATACCATGAAAAGAAAGGTCTCACCTGAGTGATGAGGGTGAAGGGTTGGCTATCTATGCCTGATACTTCTGTGCACAGTCTGAGGTGAAGAATGCTGAGATGGTACTCATTGCATTGATTAGTTTGGAATCAGTGGATACAATATCATTTGACCTGACTTGAGAGAAGCATGCAGGGAATAAGCCCCACCCCAGAGGTCCCAGGATTGGGAGAAACATAGGCTCTATAGACGAAGTGGGAGACTCTTGTTGTCTTAGGGTTTAAGAAGATAATAGATAGTTATTGCAGTAATCACAGTTTGGCAATTGTTTTAACTTTGAAAAATCCCTTTGTTAGGATATGCTTTATCATACACACCCTCAGCATATTTTATGTCTTTTGACCTTACTTGCATAAGTAAGGTTCCATGGCTGCCAGTTCCATGGCATAAGTAAGGTTCCATGGCTGCCAGTTCTTAGCAACATCACCCCACCAGATATTTGTCGGGACGCGGCATCATCTAAGTTCATTTCCCACATCTACGCTCGACTGGACCTGCCAATATATGCGGATATCTTCGCCCACCCTGTCCAACGCTTGACGTCTCGTCACCCAATCTGGTCCCCTATGCCTACACTGAACTTCTCTGTTCCAGACTCTTGGAAACAGAGTTGGCAGTCAGCTGAGGTAAAGAACAAACACCTCATCACAGACCCCTGCAAGAGTCAACCCGGCTTTGACCTAGCACATTATGATTGGGCCCTCCTCAATCGCTATCGAACAGGCCATGGCCAGTGCGCCGCTATGTTCCATCGCTGGGGAGCCAGAGATGACCCGAATTGCCCCTGCGGCTACAGACAGACTATGACCCACATAGTCAATGACTGCCACCTCTCCAGATTCAAAGGAGGTCTCAAAACTTTACATCAGGCTCAACCTGATGCTGTTGACTGGCTACGGAAGAAGGGCAAACGCTAGAAGAAGAAGAACTTGCATATAGCTATTCTTTTTTTCTCCCTGGAATAAGCTTTTAAGAGTCAACCTATCAAAGACTCAGCCTATGTATTAAAAAGACTCAGTTTGTGCTTCAAAAAGTTTGAGACATTCAATCAATTTTTCCTCTCACATATTAATTAGTGATTTAAATGACTACAAATTGATAGGAGTGTACATAAACACTAATCCCACCACCAAAAGACTGTGTCCCATCTTGCCTCTTCTGCCCCGTGAAGCTGAATACCCACCCTCACCCTCCACCCAGGGTTTTTACTTTGGTGTCCAACTCTAAATTCAATCAACTCCTGTTTTGAATTTCCCTTTCTGTTCTTCTTTCTCAACTTTGGTTGATGAGTAGGATCATCCCATACTCGTCTTTATCTTTCGAACTTAGCTCACTTAACATACTTTCTTCTAGCTTAGTGCAAGATGGGTCTGAGAATGTGGGTTCCTTGTTCTTAATAGCTGCATAGTATTCCATTGTGTTTATAGACCACAACTTTCTCAACTGTTGTTGGGCACCTAGGTTGCTTCCAGGTTTTAGCTGTTATGAATTGTGCTGCTATGAACATAGGTGTACACATATATTTTGTTGGGTGTTATGGAGTCCTTGGGGTATATCCCTAGGAGAGGGATTAATGGGTCTTATGGAAGGTCCATGTTTAGCCTTGTGAGAGTTCTCCAGACTGCTGTCCAGAGAAGCTAGACCAATTTACATTCCCAACAGCAGTGCAGAAGTGTTCTTTTGTCCCCACAGCCTCTCCAGCGTTTGTTGCAGCTGTCCTTTTTGATGTATGCCATTCTCACAGGAGTGAGGTGGTATCTCAATGTTGACTTTCTTTGCATTTCTCTGACAATCAGTGACTGGAGCTATTTTTCATATGTTTGTGAGCTTTTTGGATCTCCTCTGAAGTGAATGTTTTGTTCATATCCTCTGCCCATTTTTGAATGGTGTCATTTGCTTATTTGTTGCTAAGTTTGCTGAGTTCTTTATATACTTTGGTTATCAGTTGTCAGGCTAGCATTGCAAGAGGGAGAGATGACCCAGAAACTAAGTTAGTGGTGGCAAAGCAATACAAATCTTTATTGATGTTTGCCGGTACCAGTTTGGGTGCCAGATGCCAGGCTAGCTTCGCAGACGGGAGACTGACGACTAGGGACTCATGGCTGAGCTGGGAACACAGTTCAGTCTTTACTGATGATGAATGCAGTGCAAGCTATATGACTATAATCACAATCCTGTCCTATATATCTCCTGAGGCGGAAGTGTCAGGTCTGAAGAGGATGTACATAGGATAAGGGGTGGGGAGAAGGAAAATCGGCCTAAACAGTGGGAATTAAGGTAGAAAACAGTATATGACTAGGAGAGGGTGCAGAGTGGAAAAAGAGCACGAACCAGTGGGGATTAAACGAGTGTGAACAAAAGAATTATTATGAAGGGATGTTGGATTTTATCTAAGGCTTTATCTGCATCTGTTGAGATAATCATGTGGTTACTGTTTTATTATTTTTTATTGATGCAGCAGATCATATTGACTTATTTACATATACTGAACCAATGTTGTGGAAAGTTGGTTGGAAACATGCAGACAAGTGAAATGGAACCACTACACACACACGAAAATAAACTTCAAATGAATCAAGGACCTGGGTTTTAAACCAGAAACTATGAAGGACTTAGAGGAAAATATTGGCAGAACCTATTTCCATGTAAATTTTATAGGCATCTTCTATAATACAAATCCAATTGCCAGACAAAGACTAAAACAAAGAGCAACAAGCCCAACAACAACAATAAAAGGGTCTCCCTAAAATTGAAAAGCTTCTGCACAGCAAAGGAAACCACCTCCCAAACAAAGAGACTCCTTTCAGAAGAGGACATGATCTTTGCAGGCCATACATCAGACAAAAGGCTCATAATCCAATTAAATATATAAAGAGCTCCCCAAATTCAGCAAAGAACAAAGAACGTCCTAACAGATGAGGAGGACTGAATGTCGGGAACATCAAGGACTAGGCAGCACCTGCTGAAGCCTGTATATTAGACAAGAAGGAAAAATGGTGGGGGTTACACAGATTTCTTCATGATTCTTGGCATGGCTGCACAGTCACAAGGTCAGATAGATCAAAGCAAGCCCCTTTGCTTATGAAGTTGGATCAGCGTCTGCAACAGCCAGCTCCCTAGTAAGCCAGAGTGTGACTAGCAGGACTGAACTGGTGCTTAGGTCTGTGGCCCGTGAGCTGCAGTAGCTCTCTGCTGGGGTGTGATACTCTAGTGGGCCTGACTTGGGGGCTTGGAGGGCAGTGATCTGTCAGTGGACCTGGATGCATCTTCGGCTTGTCTCTGAGTTCCTTTGAAGCTTACCAGAGAACAGAGAGAAGTGGGCTGTGAACTGTCTGCATGACTTCGCTGCTTCCTGCAGAAACCTGTCTCAGTGTTTTGACCAATTCCACTGTCAGTCAACCTGAAAATGGTGGATGGGTGCAGCATGATAGAACTGCATTTTCTGTGAGGAAATCTCTCCCTAGGCTCCCTAGGAGGCAGCAATTCTAGAATGGTAAGCACAAAAAGGTCACCACTCGCTGAAGGCTCAAATGCCACTACTATTATGATTGTGTCAGTGTAGTTTCTCAGAGGACAGCCAGCTTTGTGAACACTCATAGGCTGTCTTCAAAGAAGAGCCTGATTATGGTGTGGATGTCCTGTCAGAAGTGATCTGCTGAGTGTTTCTAGGAGTCAAGTCAGACTGCGAAGCACAGATGGACAGGTGGCTGTAGCCTGTGAGCTCATGTCTCGATAACACCAAGCCTCATCAGAGTTTCTCTAGTTTCAGGTCCCTTCCAACTGAAATACTGGATTGAACAATTGTCCACAGTCTTTCATTCCTTTTATAACCTCAGGTTGCCCTGGACGTGGAAAGCACTATTAGATAAGTTGTTATGTGAGGGAGAGGCTATGTCTGCAGGAAGTGAGCTCACAGTTCTCATGCCTGGTATGAGTAGAACATGGCACCTCTGGAACCAGGCTGATACGTTGTCCCTTACACAGTTCATTTCACTGGAAGCTTTCCTGCGTGAAAATATTCTAGTGCTGTTTTCCCAGTTTCTGGAGAAATAGGCACTAGAACACCCCCGAACAGAGTCCAGAAAGAAATTGCTTTTTAAATTGGATATTATGTCCACCTTGCTGTGCCTGCACTCAGGTAAAACAGTGTGTCCTAGAGTAATCCGGGTCTGGATTCCTCTCTGAGTTCTCCATGGACAGCTCCCCCTGCCTACCTTTGCAGTTTTCTCTCTGTCTCTCCCTTTCTCTCTCTCTCTCTCTCTGTCTGAGTGTCTGTGTGTCTATGTGTCTGTGTAGGGGCTGGGAATGGGGAGGGACTTCCTATGAGGGGTGTTGTGGAGAGGCCGAGGCAGGTGGTGGTTGATCCCTTTGGTACTTCATGATTATTTCCCAAGACACAAGGATTGGATTCACAGATGCTCTGGAGCCTCTAAGATGTGCTCATGGAGCCCAGGCCCTCAAGCTGCAAATTTCTGTCCTTGGTGTGAGTGTTTCTGGAGTAGAATGATGGGGCTCTGAGTGAAAATCAGCATGGGCAGCCAGAACGGCAGCAAGCTCTGTGCCTGGCTCCAGGAACTGAAGTAGGATCTGCTCTGTGGGAATATCTACTCCATCTTCTTCAGTCAAGGGAGGTGCAGGTGCAGGTCCCTCTCTCCGCCTTCGTCCCTCTCTTCCTTCTCCTTCTCGATTTCTCTTTGCCCTTCAACTCAACCAAGAAATGGGAGACATGGCCAGTAGTAGGTATGGATTTCTGTCATGCGGCCACTGACTCCACACTGATATCACTGGTGGCAAGAAAACATTGAGAGAAGTGATCTGGGAGATGGCGCAGTGGTAAAGCTTTGGACTCTCAAGCATGAGGTCCCGAGCTTGATCCCCAGCAGCACATGTGCCAGAGTCATGTCTAGTTCTTTCTTCCTCCTCCTATCTTTCTCATAAACATAAAATCTTAAAAAAAGAAAATTGTGTGTGAGAGAGAGAGAGACAGAGAGAGAGAGAGATAAATTTCCTCAGGCTAATTAGTTTGTGTGTATTTAGTTTGTAGTTGACTAGAGATGGACCTGCTCTAATGTGCAGTCTGCTGTCTTCTGTAGGCAGAGGAGGAGGAGGAGGAGGAGGTGTGTGTACCCTCCAGCCCGCGTGTGGAGCAACCGAAGCCAGTTACTCTGGCCAAGGGTGAGCCCAGAGCTTACGTGGAGCAGTTGGCTGGTCAGGAGGAGGCCCCCAGCCTCCAGGAGGTACCTGGTCTCTTCTCTGATCCTCACTGGGGATGTGATTTGGGTGGTGGTTTGTTCTGCACCCCGTTGAGCATGTTCTCATGTCTCTGCATTTTGGTTGATGAAGTCCTTCTGAGTCCTGTTCAGTGCCATTTCCCCTGAGATTAGGAGGCTGCTGCAATGACACCCTTATGCAGGGCTTTGAAATCCCTACGTGCAGTTTCCTTCCAGTTTGTCAGATGTTCACTGTCATCCTCTGTCAGTGCTTTCAGCAGCGGGGATTAGAATGTGCCTGCATGTAGATTTTACTCACATTATTGGCAATGGAAATGGCTCCAAGACCTGCTATGTTGTGATGTTTTTCTCTGACTGAGGAGAATGAGGAAGAGCTTCTAAAGAAACTTGTTTGCCTGTAGGTGGAGCAGCTGAAGCCAAAGCAGGAGGAGGAAGAAGAGAAAATTATAATAATGGTATCGGAGGAGGAAGAAGAGAAAATGGTGTGGATGGTATTGGAGGAGCAAGAGGAAGAGGAGGAGTAGAAGTTTGAAGAGGAAAAGGAGGAGGAGGAGATAGAGGAGGAAGAGGAGGAGGAGGAGAAGGAGGAGGAGGAGGAGGAGGAGGAGGTTGAAGAGGAAGAGGAGGAAAATAAAGATGAAGAGGAGGAACTCATCGATACCATCGAAGAGGAGCAGCCAGTGGTGGTGGCGGAGTATGTTGAAATGAAGGACTCTTTCACAGGGATTGATGGTATATTTTGTAGAAGCTGCAGAAGAGGAATCTTCTGGCCAGGTGAGTGACGAATTGATAGGAAGGAGGGCCTGTGCTCATAGGCCTGCCCTGCTTGCTGGGGGAAGTTCATGTGGAGTCTGGATGATAGTCT
This sequence comes from Erinaceus europaeus, assembly GCF_950295315.1. NCBI lineage: Eukaryota > Metazoa > Chordata > Mammalia > Eulipotyphla > Erinaceidae > Erinaceus > Erinaceus europaeus. The sequence continues at coordinate 16,582,107 of NC_080170.1, forward strand.
GTGCTGTACCTTCTCCACAACTGTTCTTACACCTCTGGTTTGTCAAGTGTACAAATATCTTGATTTGTGACCAGCCTGCTATGCCTGAGAGTCTCTGCTTCTGAGATGGTAACTACGTTAACAGGGTTTTGTTTTTTTCTTTCGAGCTTCTATGAATATTTCTGGGTGGGTCACACAGATACTTGCTTAGAGGAGGTGCAGAGGGAACAAGCTGAACAAAGGTTTTTCTTCAGCTTCGATAGACACATGTATCTGAGCTTCCAGCAGCCAAGGCAGCAGTGGCTCACCAAAAGGAAGTAGTAGAGTTCTCCAGTGCAAGCTTAGTTTCTTAAAGAAAGCACCAGCTAGATGATCTGCTGGAGGCTGATGCTTTTCTCTCTGTTAGGAGGAGGATGAGTACTATCACTCTTCAGACACTGAAGCCACGGAGTCATCGGAGAGCCAGGTGGATGAAGAGAGCTTACTCTGGCTGCTCTACCTCCTGGAGGAATGAGACCCCCTGGTGGAGATTGTGACCATACTCAAGCTGTCCTCCATTTCTGGGTGATGCCCGGGTTTCCTTTGGGGATTGTGATTTAATTTTGCCTTGTTCCTAGACCTTGTTCACAGTGGCTCTTATACAGGTTCACTTCAGCCAGTGAGATAATTCATATTTCCTTTATGGTAGTTTTTGTGGGATATTGACTAACACTCTCACGTATCTTTTTCTTATTTATATTTATAAAAAGGCCAAATATCTTTTTCAGAGAGAAGTTAGTTCATTTGCATTTTGTGTCTATTTACAATGAATTTATTGACTGGGTAGAAAGAGAAAAATCAAGAGGAAAGAGAGATCTAAAGAAGCAAAGAGAAGGATACCTGCAGCATTTGACACCTCTTGTAAAACTTCCTCTCACAGCTGGGGATCAAGGATTTCAACCTGTGTCATGGACCATGGGAATGTATGGGCTCTTACTGGTATGCCACCATCCCACAGCCTGTTTTGCAACACCCCCAGGTGTCTTTTTCCCTGAAATCATTTCCCTCTAATTCTTTCAGCTCTTTCCTTTTTCCCCCCACTCTCTTTGATCTAAGAGTCCATGCTTTTTATAGGAAAGGAATTGACAACTCCCAGCAGGAGCTAGTATCTTTGGTATAATAGGAGTGAATTTCCCCCCAGAAATGAGAGTGTTATTCCCCTTTGGAGACAAGAACTGATTTGTGGTGACCATTGAATGCACTTCCTTTCCCTCTTCCACAAGATTGGGTGGGCTTCAGCCAGCTTGAATCCCTGCCCACACAGAGGCCCCAGCCCCGGAGGAGGCAGCAGCCCCAGAGGCAATGTCAGACCATGGCCACAGGTGTGTGAACAGCTTCCACACCAGGGGGAAGGAAGTACATCCCCTCCACCTCACAATTTATATCTGTTCTGTCATTCGTTCTGTGTAATATATTGGCCAGTACTGATTTGTGGATATTTAAACCTGTGGGATCTCTCCTTTTAGTACATGCACCTCTCTCCTAGACATTTCAGGAAATATACAAAGGTAACAGTTTTGTCAGTTTAACACTTCTTTGATTTTCATTGGAATATTAGAAAGTGGTGAACCCTCTGTGTTCCTGATACTGAAACTGGTCATAGTAATCTAAGTGTTGAAAGTTGACTGTCCTCCTGGTGTGTAGGTTGTTCTGTAAGAAACAATAATGGTGGTTTTCACAGAACCTTGAGACATTCTCATGAGTGTGCTTTCATTTTTTGATATCTAAATAAACTGAAGTAAAGATGATTTTCAAAAAATTTAATGAGAGGATGGGGGAGATTGCATAATGGTTTTGTAAACATACTCTCATGCCTGAGCCTCCAAAGTCCCAGATTCAGTCCTCCACACCACCATAAGCCAGAGCTGAGAAGCACTCTCGTGTTTCTCTCTCTCTCTCTCTCTCTGCATCTCTCTCAAAAAATAAAAGAAAATAAATAATCAAAATAATTTATGACCTTGGGTGGTGACTCACATTGCTGGATGCACTTGTTACATTGTGCAAGAACATTTGTTCAAAACCCCCCCCCCAAAGAAAAGCTTTAAGAGATCAAGCCTCCACCAGGGGCAAAGCTTTAGGAGTGGGGAAGGAGTGCTACAGATGTCTCTGTGTTTCTATCTTTTTCTTTTTTTCCTTTTTTATTTATAAAAAGAAAACATTGTCAAAACCATAGGATAAGAGGGTTACAGCTTCACACAATTCCCACCACCAGACCACCAATAACATCCCCTCTGTTGATAGCTTTCCTATTCTATAACCCTCTGCAAGTATGGACCCAAGATCATTGTGGGATGCAGAAGGTGGAAGGTCTGGCTTCTGTAATTGCTTCCCCGCTGAACATGGGTATTGACAGGTCCATCCATACTCCCAGCCTGTCTCTGTCTTTTCCTAGTTGGGAAGGGCTCTGGGGAAGCAGAGCTTCAAGGCCCATTGGTGGGGTTGTCTGTCCAGAGAAGTTTGGTTGCATCCTGCTAGCATCTGGAAGCTGGTGGCTGAAAAGAGTTCATATACAGAGCCAGACAAATGGTTGAACTATCATCGATCTCAAGGCTGGAACTGTGCAGATGAAGTGTTGGGAGCATCCTCCATTTTGTAGATAGCTAGTAGGCATGTTGTAGTTATATTTCAAAGGGCCTGTAGCTATACTAGCTATTTTTTGTTTGTTATGCTTTGTTTTTATTTTAGCCTGAGCTTGAAATATGATATGCAGGTGGCCCCTAATTATTGTCTGGGGAGATGATATCATGGCTGGGAAAAGGATCAGAAAGCTGTATCAGGGAAGAGAGTAGCTTAATATATGTGAAAGGGGTCTAAATATGACTATAAACCTTATCAATTTGATGTGATCTTCAGCCCATAATTAGCTTAGGAGTCTGTGTGACCTCTTCATCCCTCTAGATCTGAGCTCACATTCTGTGGTCATGAGTAGGAACATTCCATGCTGCCCCAGGATCACCCCATCTTCCTCAAGTGTAGCATAGAGTATGTTGTCCATCCTCCCTTCCATGGATGGCACATTCTCTACCATTGTTGAACCAGGTTGAGGGCAAGGTCATTTGGGGGCCCACAAAGAGGTATATTTTGTTTTTCTTGTTAGAAATTATGGGAACCATGGAGAGAGGGATTTCTTTGAGTCCTACACGCATCAAGTCTGTTTGGGAGTCTCAGGACTCCCCGATTAGTGCCCCAGCTGGAGGAACAGCCTGATAGTGACTAAAGAGTCATCGTGAAAATATGCCAGTCTGTTGCCCATATTCAGCTTTTGCAGTCCTTGCTTTGCTAAGGTAAGCTTTGGCGTGAGAGAGAGAGCTGTAATAGGAAGTAGGTGATGAGGGTATCTAAGTCTATGTGGACACTATTTCATTATAAACTTGATACTGACTCACTACAGACTATTGTGTATTTTTGCCTTTAGGTCTATATTTTGCCCTAATTTATGAATACATGTCAATATATGCTCTATCTGGTAGGCCCTGGCCTATATCTAGCTTTTGGGATGTCATGAGGAAGTGAAGCTCCTGGAATGGACTTAGAGAATACTATGAAAGGAAAGGTCTCACCCGAGTGATGAGGGTGAAGGGTTGGCAATCCATACCTGACGTCTCTGTACCAAGTCTGAGGTGAAGCATGCAGAGATGGTACTCATTGCATTGATCAGGTTGGAATCCGTGGATGCAATATCATTTGGCCTCATTTGAGAGAAGCATGTAGGGAAGTGAGCCCCATCTAGAGGTACCAGGATTGAGAGAAACATAGGCTCTATAGAGGCCAAGGGAGATTCCTGCTCTCTTAGTGTTTAAGAAGACTACCCTATGGTTTTGTTAATTAATCCTCTCTTAAATAATTTTTTTTAAAAAAGGAGACAATAGTTAGTTATTGCAATAATCACATTGTTTGGCAAATGGGTAAACTTTGAAAAATCCCTTTGTTTGGATTTGCTATATCATACACACCAGCACCATAATTTATTACCTTGGACATTATTTGCATATAGCAATGCTACCAACTTCTTTTGTTCTCCCTGGACAAAGCTTTTAAGAGAGTCAACCTATCAAAGACTCAGCCTATGTATTCAAAAGACGCAGTCTGTGCTTTAAAAAGTTTGAGACATTCAATCAATTTTCCCCTCTCAGATTAATTAAATAATGATTTAAATAACTACAAATTGATAGGAGTGTACATAAACACAATTCCCACCCCCCAAAAGTCTGTGTCACATCCCCTCGCTCCCCCTACCCCCCAGTCTCATGAAGTTGAACATCCACCCTCACCCTCCACTCAGGGCTTTTACTTTAGTGCCCTACTACAAATTTAGTCAGATCTTGATTTGAGTTTCCCTTTCTGTTCTTCTTTCTCCACTTCTGTTTATGAGTGGGATCATCCCATACTCGTCTTTATCTTTTTGACTTAGCTGACTTAACATAATTTCTTCTGGCTTCATGCAAGATGGGTCAGAGTAGGTGTGTTGACTGTTGTTTATAGCTGCATAGTATTCCACTGTGTATGTAGACCACAGCTTTCTCAGCCATTCATCTGTTGTTGGGTACTTGGGTTGCTTCCATGATGTAGCTCTTATGAATTGTGCTGCTAGGAACATAGGTGTACACATATCTTTTTGGCTGGGTGTTATGGTGTCCTTGGGATGCAGCAGAGGGATTAATCAGTCATATGGAAGGTCCATGTCTAGCCTTGTGAGAGTTCTCCAGACTGCTCTCCAGAGAGGCCGGACCAATTTACATTACCACCAGTAGTGCAGAAAGGTTCCACTGTCCCCACACTCTACTCTCTCCAGCATTTGCTGCTGCTGTCCTTTTTGATGTATGCCATTCTCACAGGAGTGAGGTAGTATCTCAATGTTGTTTTTATTTGCATTTCCCTGACAATCAGAAATCTGGAGCTATTTTTCATATGATGTTAGCATTTTGGATGTCCTCTGTCGTGAATCTTTTGTTCTTATTCTCTGCCCACTTTTTAATGGGGTCATTTGCCTTTTTGGTGCTAAGTTTGCTCAGCTCTTTGTTTACTTTGGTGATTAGTCTCTTGTCTGATGTTTGCATGTGATGATCTTCTCCCATGGTGAGGTGTCTCTTTGTTTGTGTGATAGTTTCTTTGTCTGTGCAGAAACATTTCAATTTGATGTAGTCCTACTGGTTTGTTTCTGCTTTAGTCTTCCTTGCAGTTGGGTTGGTTACATCAAAGATATCATTGAGGTCTAGGTAGGAAAGTGTTCCACCAATGTTTTCCTCTAAGTGTCTGATAGTTTCTGGTCTAACGCCCAGGCCCTTGATCCATTTGGAGTTGATTTTTGTTTCTGGTGAGATACAGTGGTTCAGTTTCATTCTTCTGCATGTTACAACCCTGTTTTCCCAGCTCCATTTATTAAAGAGAGTCTCCTTCCTCCATGTAATCCTTTGGGCCCCCTTATCAAAGATTAGATGTCCATAGTTGTGGGGGGTTAGTTCTGGGCTTTCAATTCTGTTCCAGTAGTCAGTGTGCCTATTTTTGTTCCAGTACCAGGCAGTTCTGATGATGATGGCCTTATAATATAGCTTGAGATATGGCAGTGTGATGCCTCCATTTCTATTTCTTTTCCTCAAGATTGTTAATGCAATTCTAGGTGATTTCTGGTTCCAGAAAATGACTGTAGTTTTTTTAATAGTATTTTCTTTTTTAAAATATTTATTTTATTTATTTATTCCCTTTTGTTGCCCTTGTTGTTTTATTGTTGTAGTTATTATTGTTGTTGTCGTTGTTGGATAGTACAGAGAGAAATGGAAAGAGGAGGGGAAGACAGAGAGGAGGAGAGAAAGATAGACACCTGCAGAGCTGCTTCACCACCTGTGAAGCAACTCCCCTGCAGTTGGGGAGCCGGGCTTCGAACCGGGATCCTTATGCTGGTCCTTGTGCTTTGCGCCACCTGCCCTTAACCCGCTGCACTACAGCCCGACTCCCCATGACTGTAGTTTTTATCCTATTCTCTTAAGGAAGTATGGTGTAACTTTGCTGGACATTGCATTACATTTGTATATGGCTCTAGGGAGATTATTCATTTTGATGATATTGAGTCTTCCAATCCATGAGCATGGGATGTCTTTCACTTTCTTGGTATCAGTGTCTATTTCCTTGAATAGGGACTCATAGACATAAGGATCAAAGCTCATCAGGGAGCTGGCTAGGACCAGCTCTCCATCCCCTGGGGTGTGTTTATCTGGTGGAGGGGAGGGATGGCTTCAACAATAATCAGAAAATGTCCTTTCTTTTTCCTCCAAATTCTAAACCCAACTAGAGTCACTGGACCCCTCCTTGGTGTCACAGGTAGGACTTCTTGTTCACCGTCCTGCTCACAGCCCCATATCCTACCCTATCCGGCCCCTGATGTAAGAGCTCATACCAGCAGCTGCCTCCAAGTCACCATCTTGGCTCCGCCCATTTCTCTCCTTTTCTCACAACCCATTCCCCATTGATTTCTGGCTGTCTCTATCAAATAAATAGGAAAATACAATTTTAAACATTTGTAATTTACATGTTTATATCATGATGCCTTCTTTTTCATTGTTAAGTGTTTTGAATAGAGAGAAATGATTGACACCAAGACACAAAGTATAGCTTACAGGAAAATTCAAATCATTGGAGCCAGGCGGTAGCACATCTGCATAAGCACACACATTACAGTATGCATGATTCCAGGTTCAAACGCCTGATCCCCACCGGAAAGGGGAAAGCTTCACGAATGGTGGGGCAGTTCTGCAGGTGTCTCTGTCCCACCTTATCTCCCCTTCCCCTCTCAATTCCTCTCTTCTCTATCTAATAATAAATAAAAACCCTTTAAATAGTTAAAAAAGAAAAGAAAATTCATATCATTTACCTCATCCAAAGCTCTGCGTAGCACCCACCCTCTTCCTGGCACTGCACTGTGAGCTCCAGGTGTCTGTTTTGTCCATCACTCTCACAGACATCCTGTGGGATTTGACTGAGATTGTCACCCCAGCTCACAGACCAACAGGAGCTGGCCTAGAGGTCATGCACTGCACCAAGGTGACATGACATAGCAGCCACTACTAAGTGCACAGGCAGGAACTGGATCTCAAAGGTGAAGAAAGCGTATTTTGACTCCTAACAGAATTCAGTCATGATAGACTGTGATATGTCCTTTACTTAGCAGGACTGATGTTTTTTTTGCTGTTGTGTTTATTTAATGTATCTGTCAAATGGAAAATATCAACAAAACTATAGGATAAGAGGGGTAAAGATTCCACATATTTCCCACTACCAGAGTTCTGTTTCCCGTCCCCTCCATTGGAAGCTTTCCTATTCTTTATGTCTCTGGGTGTATGGATCCAGTATCATTGTCGGATGGAGAGGTAGAAGGTCTGGCTTCTGTAATAGCTTGTCCACTAACCATGGACATTGGCAGGTCAGCCCATACTCCTAGCATGTTTCTATCTTTCACTATTGGGGCAGGGCTCTGGGGAGGTGGGGTCCCAGTGTACATTGATAAGGTTTTCTCCCTGGAAGAGTCAGGTTGACAACATGATAGCATCTTCAATTTGGTGTCTGAAATAGCATTGAGATACAAAGAAGAACATTTTTTAAAAATAATCTGGAATATAAAGACAGAAATATAGGAGCTAAGATTTGAGATTTCCATCTTGGAAAGAATTATTAGAAATAATTTTTCGAAATATTCCAAGGGGCCCATGACATTACTGATGATTGCCGGAGCCTGAGAGCTAACATGCAGGTCAGCCAAAGGTATAACCTTGGAGGTGGCATCAGGGTAGAAAATAGAACTAGAAAGCTGCATCAGGAAAGAGAGTAGCTCCCAAGCTGGTGCTTTTTTTTTTCCTTCTGTCAATAAGATTTATAAAAAAGTCTGATTTTGACATAAAACATTTCTCATTATTTTATGTGGAGACTATTTTTGGACCATTAGACTGAGCAAGCTAAATTCACCTCTTAGACCTCTGGAAAGTGATGCCCAGGTTTGAACTTGATGAAATTACCAATCCTGTACTCTAGACTGGATGACATTTCCAGCAGGAAGTTCATTTGTTTGAAAACATCTCCAAGGACTCTTCTGTAAATCAGATCTCTTTGGAAGGAGGTGGTAGGTGTTTTTGTATGTAGAAATCAATCCTGTGAAGGTACTTTTTCTTGGAAACATAGATTCAGAAGCAGCCACGAAAGCTTTCATGCATGTCCTTGAAGGATTCACTAGAAGAATGTGCCTTGATTTCATTCTAGTCCGTTGAAATGGGACTGCCCAGAAGATCACTAATACCATGATGCTTTCCTCTGATCTTGTAGACTGAAGAGGAACGAGGACCACCAAGACGACGTGGGGAGGTCCATACAGGACTGTACTTCTCCTTTCTCCTTCAGAACAGACACACTGGAATGCAGTTAGAATTATCCATCACTGCACACAGAATTGCAGAGAGGGTGCGTTTCTTTCTTTGGTGATGTATGGGGGAGCAGAGGTGTTCATTTTGAGGGAGATTTAGTTCCTGTATCTGGTTTCCCATTGACCATAACTCTGGGCATTCAGGGTTGAGGGAGTTTGAACAGAGGTTATGCAAACAGGCTCCAATGACCCAGCTTCAAAGCCCTGAATTACTTAAACAAACAAAAATACTTAATGGTAAATCATTCTTTCCTTGTGTGAAAAAACAAACAAGATTATCAAAAATAATTTTATCCTGTTACAGTAGTTTTGAATACACACACACACACACACACACACACACACACACACACACACACACACACACAGGTAAACACAGCTCACCTTCTTGTATATGGTGCTGTGTTTGGACTTGGAACTTAGGTATGTTCTTCAGGTTAGGTCTTTGCCACAGCACTGATCTATCTCCTTGGTTGAAAATTTATTATGAGACTTCTTTGAACATATTAAGGCAAGCACTGTGCCCTGTGATAGTTGCACATTGACATCAATATGAAGAACATAGACATACTTTCTTAGAATGAAAAGTTGCCATACATTAGTTCTTCCATCCACAATGATTTCATGTCTGCAGCATAGATTTTATGTGTTGTATTAAATGGGCATGAGTGGGAAGTGTTTTTTTACTTCTGTTCTATTTTTGTAGACTGAGAATGCAAGTCTTGTGAACCTTGAAGACACTCCAGATGAGGAAGGACCAACATTTCCTCTGGCACTGCCAGCATGCCCTCACGAGGTGACAAGAGGGATGAAAATCATCTTGTATAATAAATAGCACATCTCTACAACCCAAATAAGTAAATTTAATGAGTCAGTGTCTTCATTTAAAGTTTTAGATAAAGAGAGAAATGGAGAAATGAAGGAAGTGGCATCATCACTAATTATAGAATTCCTGGAAATATGAAGCTGACTTGTTCTCTGAATTTGACTGTTTAAAGATAATTGCTCCACTCAGCAATATCCCTATTAGTATAGATGTGATTATTTGATTGCCAATAACAATTGCTAATAATATAGATCATACATTAATTCTTATAAGAAGAATATAAAAACTATTCTCATAAGTATAATTATAGTGGCAGTATCGACGTGTCCATCTTTGAGAGATTAAACTTTGAATTAAGTGGTGAAAATGAACTGAAGGAAGGCTGGCAGTAGAACAGTGGGTTAAGCAGAAATGGCACAAAGTGTGAGGAACAGTGTAAGGAAACCAGTTCGAGCCCATGGCTCCTCACCTGCAGGGCAGTCATTTCACAGGCAGTGAAGTAGATTTGCAGGTGTCTGTCCATCTCTCCCTCACTCTGTCTTCCCCTCCACTCTATTTCTCTTTGTCCTATCCAACAAAAAGAACAGCATTAATAATAACAATAAGGGCAACCAAAATGGGAAAAAATAGCCTCCAGTAGTAGTGGGTTTGTAGTGCAGGCACCAAGCACCACCAGTAACCCTGGAGGCAAAAAAAATAAATAAATGAGACTGAAAAATATACATTGATATTGCACCAAAGTAAAAGACTCTGGAGTGTGTGGCAGGGAAAATACAGGTGCTAGCAAAGGATGAGAGGGGACCCACTGGGAGTTGTACCGTTATGTGGAAAACTGAGAAATGTTATGCATGTACAAACTATTATGTCTACTGTCAACTGTAAAACATTAATCTTCCAAAAAAGAAATTAAAAAATTTAAAAATGTATGGAACACAAATGAAAAAGAGAAATATAATAATCTTGGCAAAAATAATTTTTCTCAGGAGGCAAGATTTGTAAAAATGATAACTGGTTCTATAATGAAATACTTAAATTTAAATCTATAGTGAAATATTCCCATGAGGGAATGGGGCCAGAGCTAAATAAACAAAATAATGGAAAAACAAATGATTGTATATCAGGGTTCCAATGACATCAAATACAATGTTTAGAATATTTCTTCTTTTTAATTCTTTTAATTTTATTTTTTTATTTTATTAATCTGTTTATTTTTTATTTATTTTTATTTTATTTATTTAGTCCCTTGTGTTGCCCTTGTTGCTTTATTGTTGTAGTTATTAATGTTGTTGTCGTTGTTGGATAGTACAGAGAGAAATGGAGAGAGGAGGAGAACACAGAGAGGAGGAGAGAAAGATAGACACCTGCAGACCTGCTACACCACCTGTGAAGTGAATCCCCTGAAGCTGGGGAACCAGGCTTCGAATGGGATCCTTATGCCAGTCCTTGTGCTTTGTGCCACCTGCGCTTAACCCGCTGCGCTACAGACCGACTCCCTCTTTTTAATTTTTTAAGTCTTTATTCATTGATTTATTGAATAACCAGAAGTTGAGAGGGACGGTGGTTATAGAGAGGGAGAAAGACAGAGAGACGCCTGCAGCACTGCTTCCCCATTCTTGAAGCTTTCCCCCTGCAGGTGGACACAGGGGACTCTAACCTGGAACCTTGCGACATGTAACATGTGAGCTCAACCAGATGTGCCACCGTTGAATCCTATGACTAGAATACTTCAGTAAGTAGGAAATTGCAAATACACTGTATTGCCTGCCCATCTAACCAAAGACATGCAGCACCCATGTAGGTGAAACCCCAAACTCACAGGTATATGATACCTGTGTGTATTTGCAGCCATTATTACAGCCCAATTTATTTGCTACACAATAGACATTCATCATAAATATTTGTAAAATTCACATTGCAGCTGTCATTTTCTGTCCAAAAACTGCAAAGTGCCGTCTTCATGTCCCTGTTTCTCAGACTATAAATGACAGGATTCAGGCTGGGATGTAACACAGAATACATCACAGACATAAAGAGATTCAGTGATGATGGAGAATAGGCAGCTGAACTTAAATATGCCAAAAATGTGGAAAAGAGGAATTAAATCACCACAGTGAGGTGGGGAAAACAGGGGGAGAAGGATTTCAACCTGCCTTGGTCAGAAGGTATTCTCCGAACTGCAGAGAAAAGATGAACATAGGAAATGACCATGAAAATGAAGCAAACAAAAACAAACAGCTAGCTTCAATAAATGCATATTCTAGAATTTCATCCCCAAAACAAGTGTGAGCAGAGAGAGACATCACAGAAGAACTGAGGCACTACATTGGGGCCACAGAAACAGGTAGAAAATGTTCATATCTCATGGAGGGCTCTATAGACACAGTCTCTGAGCCACGCCACCGTTACCATCTGTACACACGACCTTTGTTCATGATGGTCTCATAGTGCACAGGGTGGCAGATGGCAGCATAACAGTCACTAGCAGGAGAGCATACTCTGTGCCTGCCAAAAAGAGGACCAGGAAAACCTGAGAGGCACAGCCCACAAAGGAGATGGAGTGGCTGTTGGTCAGGGTGTTCATGATGCACGTGGAGACAGTGGTGGAAATGTAGCAGATGCCAATCAAAGACAAGATCTTCAGGAAGAAGTACATGGGGAAATGGGGCTGCTGGTCAAGGGAGGTGAGAGTGACAATGAGCAGGTCCCCAGCAGAGCTGCCAGGTAAACCCGAAAGAACACAGAGGCAAAGGGTCTCTATACACCTGGTCATTAGAGATTCCCATGAGCAGAAATTCAGTCACAAAAGTCACATTGCTTCATTTCTCAGGCAAGAGTTTTTTTCTATGGAAGAAAAGATATCAGAGGCTCAATCAGTTGTGTTCATTCCATTTACTCTGCTTTCTCTCAATTCTTCACATGACGTGATCTAGAGTGATAGGTGTCTCATCAGAGCAAAAACGCAGTACACAGTTTCTTCTGTTGTGATATTTATGGAGAGAAAATTTAAATATGAATGGTGTTAAGGGCAATATCATGAGAAAGAAAAATGTAGCCAAATGGTGCCTATTGTATCTCCAGAAACAGGAAGGATGTTGTCTCCATTCTGATCAGAGTGGTTATAGTTACAAAGCCTTGGGAAGCAATATGACTAGAATGTATCTAACATCTTCCAGAGCAATTGAAATTAAATGCAAAATATGTGTTTCCTTTGATTACATCCAGGTACTCTTGAGGAATAATCATGAATTTCACTCTTGACAAAACACTAAGGTACACACACATGCAAAAATATGGTGGTCTGAGAACACAAAATTAAGGATGTTCTTCAGCAGATCCTGTACATTTCTTAGTCTATCAAAGAGAGAAAACATGGAAGGGAAATATATTACCTCACAAAATAATTAAGTGAGCAGATAGAAATATGCAAATTCTTCTTCTCTCAAGCCAGAAGTAGCAGCCGAGATATCTACTATGAAAATGATCGCATTCCATTTTTGCTCTCCATTCTCCTGTTAGATTGTCAAGGAGGAAATCAGAAGAGGCGGTGATCACCGAGAGATGGGGCATGATTTTCTGCTCATCCCTTAGTTCTATGTCCTCATTAGAGTGGCGCAATAGTCTGTGTGAGGTACAAACTCTTCACAAGGACTCTTACACTTAGCAGTGGCTGTGGATTCCTTATCTCAACAGTTGAAGTACCAGCACAATTCCTGTGGGGTCCTGTCGGCTGCCACTTTCCCTGAGATGTTACAGCACTGGGTCAAGGTCATTCCTCCTTTGCTCACACAGATCTCCATTATGTAATTAGGATGGGAACTAAGGAGGAGAATGCTCATTATTTTCTCCAAAAAGAAATTCATCCCTCAGGAAGTAGAGGGAAATCTTAATCATTTTTCAGTAGCATATCTGATTCAAATATATGAAGTCAGTAGATACTTTGACCCAGTAGAGCACACGGCTTACCATCTAGGATGCCCTGAATGTGATCACTAGCACCACAGAGGACAACACTGAAGCAGCTTCGTGATGTTCGACTGTGCTGTGTGCTTCTCTGTCTCTTCTCTCCACTTCCTCTTGCTGCTAAAAATTTAATGAATGGGGGACAGGTGGTGGCATAGTTGGTTAAGTGTGCAAGGACCCATGTTCAAGCCTCTGGTCCCCCACCTGCAGGGGGTAAGCTTCATAAATGGTGAAGCAAGGCTGCAGGTATATCTACCTCTTCCTCTCTCTACTTTCTTCTCCTATCTGAATTTCTCATTAATTCTACCCAGTAATAAACAGAAATATAGGGTTGTTTTTTTTTACTTTTATTTTAAATAATGCAGTTTATTGTGGGTGATGGCTCATTATGTGAAGGTGCTTGGAATGGTACCATGATTAGAAGAAAGAATGCAATTGGAACACTTAAAGAAAAATATTTGTATCCTCTTTTCAGATAGAGAGGCAGAGAGAGAGAAAGACAGAGTGTCAGAGAAAGAGACAGAAAGACCACAGGACCAAAGCTTCCTTCAGTGTGCTGGAGGCATGCTCAAATTTGGCAACATTGTGTGGCAGTGCAATACAATGCCTTAAGTGAGCTACCTCTCAGAAACTTATTATTTCCATTTTGGAGTTTTGATTTCTGAAGTAGGCTTTCTCAGTCTCACTTATTTCACTAATGATTATGTGTCCCGCACTCTGCTAATCTATGTTGTCAGAGGTCTAGCTTCCTTGAGATTGACTAGTGTAGCTATCTATTTATGTAGCGCAACTTTTATTCATGTTTGTGTTATGGATGCTTCATCTGTTCCTAAACTTGGGTAGTGTTAATAATGCTGCCATATACGTGGCATATCATCTTTTTTCTAAAAGAGCCAAACTTTATTGGATGATTCAAGAATTATCTCATTTATTACATATATGATGGGGAATATCACATGATGCAGAGAAAAGGGCAGAGACACAAGTCAAAGCAGCACTATAGTATGTAGTGCTGGTTATCAGAACTCAAACTCAGGTAAGAAAGTCCAGTGTTCTACCTGTTGAACTATTTTTCAAGTGACATGTTTTTCTTCTAATGATGGCTTTTTCTCTGGAGATGCATACCCCAAAGTGCCACATCCTTTATCAGTGTCTTCAGCTTTTAGTGAGCAGTTCTTTTTTTTTTCCCTAGTAAAACTTATTCCTATGTATATTGTACTTTTTAACTCTCTTCTGTGTGGTTCTGAGCCCTCAATTCTTTTCTGTTAATTGTTTGTACATAATCACAGCTGAATATTTTTCCTCCTGTGACTTTATAGGATTTACATATTGGCTCTAACCATATTTGATGATGTCCTTAATATTTCCCCCTTTTTTATTTATAGAAAGGAAATACTGACAAAACCGTAGGATAAGAGGGGTAGAAGTCCACACAATTCCCACCACAACAACTCCATATCCAGTCCCCTACCTTGATAGCTTTCCTATTCTTTTTTTAAATATATTTTTTTACTTATTCCCTTTTGTTTCCCTTGTTTTTTTTTATAGTTATTGATGCTGTTGTTGTTGGGTAGGACAGAGAGTAATGGAGAGAGGATTGGAAGACAGAGAAGGGAAAGAACGATAGAAACTGAGGTTCCCGGAAGATGGCAGACTGAGAAGCTGCTATTGGCTCGAGCTCTGACCACATCTTCTGGAAACGGTAGGATTTTCTGTCTTTAGTAGGCCAGTCAATAAGGGGTCCTAGCAGTGACACTAGGGAGTGACTATAACTTAATTTGGGTTAAAAGACAGAGTAAAAAAAAAAGGGAAACCATTTTTTTCTTTTAAATTATTAATCCCAAAGCACACCTCCTTCTCCTACCCCTGCAACCCCCCCATAACCCATCTCTTGGGACCACCTCCTAGCAGGCTCCCTGGCTGAGCTTCTGTCTTTACCAAGATTCCTGTCCCACCAGGGATTATCATTCATTCTAAGTCTATTCCTGTCTGAAACCTCTGGCCTTTTTTCTTTCTAAGTAGCCAACCACCCCACCCCAATGCGCATAGCTAATTAAATAATTAAAAATAAATAAAGAAAAAACTCTTTCCTCTCACCATTCTTTTATTAATGTTTTTTTCTTATCTTTTCTTTTTCTCTCTCTCTGTTTCTTTTCTTTTTCTCATTCTTGTCATCCTTTCTTCCTTAATCCTACAGCTTCCAAAGCCACAGGCCCTATCCCCCACACCACCAAACAGTGTGCTTTTTTGAATTCACTGATACACATTTGGCAATTAGTTTGGGGAAGAATTCTGACTCAGAGTGGACTCTCACTGTGAGTATCTCTGCTCAACTTCCCTTCCTCCTTTAGCTGCCCTTAGAATATACAGTGGATACCAGATTAGCATAACTGTCTATTTCAGCTATACTTGTCTAGTCCTGAGGATTTTTTTAAATTTTTTTTTCTCTTAACAATCAGCTGCCTCTGATCACTAGGTTTGAGGTAATCTGGGACAGGGTTTTTTTTTTTACCCAGCTCAATTTTATATTTTATTATTAATATTATATAAAAGCATATATCTCCCCCCCTTAGGTTGATCAGAATTAACTCTTAGGGTATCTTTCATTAGTAGGGTAGAGGGCATCTTATCTATTGTGGGAGGAACTTGTGTCCTTACTCCTACCTCCTCTACAGACTCTCCCCTACCTACTCATCCTAGCTAATTAAGAAATTTATATTAAATTAAATTAAAAATAATGTAATCAAAAATCTTTCCTTTCTCTGCTTTTTAATTACAACATTGGAGGAAATGAATGGCAGTATCAGAGAAACAACAGTTGAGACCCCCAAGGAAAATACTGATTATCTTGATGCAATTAGAGAACTGAAAGCTGAAATAGCTGTAATGAGGGAAGAAGCTGAGGCAAGGGAAAGCAGACTAACATAGGCAGAAAACAGATTAGTCCGACAGAGCATGAGTTAGAGAAAATGACAAAAGAGGTGAAAGAACTCAAAAAGAGATTGAGAGACACTGAAGACAACAACAGAGACATATGGGATGATCTCAAAATAAGTAACATTTGTATAATTGGCCAGCCAGAGGAAGAAAGAGAGCAAAGGGAAGCAAACATTCTAGAGGAAATAATAGAAGAAAACTTCCCAGACCTGAATAACAGAAAGGACATCAAGATTCAAGAGGCACAGAGAGTTCCAAACAGAATCCACTCAGACCTGAAGTCTCCAAGACACATCAAGGTTACAATTAAAAGGAGTAAGGATAAAGAAAGGATCCTAAGGGCTGCTAGAGAGAAACAAAAAGTCACATGCAGGGGAAAACCGATAAGATTATCTGCAGACATCACCACTCAGACTCCCAAAGCCAGAAGAGAATGGCAAGATATCTATCGAGCCCTGAATGAAAAAGGGCTTCAACCAAGGATAATATATCCTGCTAGCCTTTCATTCAAACTAGATGGAGGGATCAAAACCCTCTTAGACAAACAACAGTTAAAGGAGGCAACCATCACCAAACCGGACATATAAGGGGTTCTAAAAGACCTCTTATAAATAAGAACATCACTATAATACTTGCAATATATCAGTACAAACAAAAAAATGTTTTCAACAATGGCACGACAATACATTAAATGCATAATATCAATACATTCCAATGGCTTAAACTCACCCATCAAAAAGCACAGAGTGGGGGGATGGATCAGAAAACATAATCCAACCATATGCTGCTTGCAAGAATCCCATCTGACACAACAAGATAAACACAGAGTTAAAGTGAAAGGATGGAAAACTATCTTACAGGCCAACGGACCACAGAAAAGGAATGGAACAACCATTGTCATCTCAGACACAATAGATTTTAAATCAATTAAAGTAATAAAAGATAGTCAAGGACATCACATAATGATTAGAGGATCAATCAGCCAAGAAGACTTAACAATTATTAACATCTATGCACACAATGAGGGACCATCTAAATACATCAAGCACTTACTGAAAGAATTTCAAAAATACATCAATAGTAATACAATAAGAGTGGGAGACTTCAATACACCACTCTCACACTTAGACATATCAACAAAGAAGAGAATCAAAAAAGATACAAGAGAATCAAATGGAGAGATAGACAGACTAGACCTCTTGGACATTTCCAGAGTCCTTCACCCCAAAAAACAGGAATGCACCTTCGTTTCAAGTGCACATAACACATACTCAAGGATAGACAAAATGTTAGGCCACAAAGCCAGCAACAATGAATTAAAGAGCATTGAAATCATCCCAAGTATCTCCTCATACCACAGTGGAGTAAAACTAACATTTAACAACAAACAGAAAATTATGAAAAGTCACAGAATTTGGAAACTAAACAACACACTCCTTAAGAACTACTGGGTCAGACAGTCATTCAAGCAAGAAATTCAAATGTTCCTGGAAACAAATGAAAATGAAGACACAACCTATCAAAATATTTGGGACACAGCTAAAGCAGTACTGTGAGGGAAACTTATAGCCATAAGTTGTTTAATCACATATTAAACAACAAGAAAAAGCTCAAATGAACGACCTTACTGCACACCTCAAGCACTTAGAGGAAGAGGAACAAAGGAACCCTAAAGCATCCAGAAGGACAGAAATCACTAAAATTAGAGCATAAATAAACAACATCGAAAATAAGAGAACCATACAAAAGATCAGTGAAGCCCCATGTTGGTGCTTTTAAAGATTAAACAAAATTGACAAACCCCTAGCCAGACTCACCAAACAAAAAAGAGAGAAGACTCAAATTCATAGAATTGTAAACAATGGAGGAGATATCACAAGTGACACCACAGAAATCCAAAGAATCATGCGAAACTTCTGTTGGTATGCATGAGACCCCTTCTGTTTCATTTGGTTTAAATCCCCCCTGCTTAACACTATTCTATTTACATAACCACTTCATTCTATTTACATAACCAGTGTTAACAAGTTCCACCCTCCCTCCAGGGCATTTGTGGTTCAGTGATAGGATTCTCGCCTAATCTGCCCCCTCTTTGTCACACTCTGTTTTTCACCAGTCACTTTTCTCTCCACTCTCTCTATGTCACATCCTGTTTCCACCTTACTTGGCAAGTATATATAAAGACAGCATTGTGAGTTTTACAGTACTGTACCTTGAGATTAGCTTAGCTCGTCTTAGATTGTGCTGCGTCCTGCATGAATAAAGAGATACTGCCTACAGCTCAACCATGAGTCCCTTGTCGTCTGTTACCCGCCTGTGAAGGCATCCCATCGAAAACAACATAACCCGTCGAAAACAACAAACTTCGATGGAGAACTACACACCACTATGCTAGAGAATCTGGAAGAAATGGAACAATTCCTAGAAGCATATGCCCTTCCAAAACAGAACCAAGAAGAACTAAAAAATCTCATTGCACCAATCACAGACAAAGAAATTGAAACCCTTATTAAGAATCTCCCCAACAACAAAAGTCCTGGACCAGATGGCTTCAAAAACAAATTCTACAAAACTTTCAGGAAACAGTTAGCTTTTCCACAAGACTGAAGAAACAGGAATACTTCCTTCCACCTTCTATGAAGCCAACATCACCCTGAGACCAAAAGCTGATAGGGACACAACAAAAAAGGAAAACTACAAACCTATATCGCTGATGAACATACATGCCAAAATATTAAACAAGATCTTGGCCAACCGGATACAGCAACATATCAAACAGATTGTCATTCATGACCAAGTGGGAATCATCCCAGGAATGCAAGGCTCCTTTAACATCCATAAGTCAATCAATGTCATTCACCACATCAATAAAAGCAAAGCCAAAACCCACATGATTATCTCAAGAGATGCAGAGAAAGCCTTTGACAAAATCCAACACCATTAATGCTCAAAACTCTACAAAACATGGGAATAGATGGGAAATTACTCAACATAGTGGAGTCTATATATAGCAAACCTACAGCCAACATCATACTCAATGGACTGAAGCTGAAAGCATTCCCCCTCAGATCGGGAACTAGACAGGCCTGTCCTCTCACACCATTACTCTTCAACATAGTACTGTAAATTCTTACCATAGCAATCAGGCAAGAGAAGGAAAACAAAGGAATACAGAATGGAAGGGAAGACATCAAGCTCTCACTATTTGCAGATGATATGATAGTATACATAGAAAAACCTACAGAATCCAGCAGTAAACTACTGGAAGTTATTAGGCAATATAGCAAGATATCAGGCTAAAAATCAATGTACAAAAACCAGTGGCATTTCTTTATGCAAACACTAAATCTGAAGAAGTAGAAGACATCCAGAAATCACTCCCATTTACTGTTTCAGCAAAATCAGTCAAATAGCTAGGAATCAAGACGACCACAGAAGAGAAAGACTTATATTCTGAAAACTATGAGTCGCTACTCAAGGAAATAGAAACTGATACCAAGAAATGGAAAGATATTCCATGCTCATGGATTGGAAGAATAAATATCATCAAATGAATATCCTCCCCAGAGCCATATACAAATGTAATGCAATACCCATCAAAGTTCCACCAAACTACTTTAACAGAATAGAACAAACACTACAATCAATTTTCTGGAACCTGAAAACACCTAGAATTGCCAAAACCATCTTGAGGAAAAGAAACAGAAATGGAGGCTTCACACTCCCAGACCTTAAAGTATACTTTAAAGCCATCATCTGCAAAACAACACTGTACTGGAACAAAAATAGGCACACAGACGTGTGGAACAGAATTGAAATCCCAGAAATAAATCCCCACACCTATGGACATCTAATCTTTGATAAGGGGGCCCAAAGGATTAAATGGAAGAAGGAGGCTCTCTTCAATAAATGGTGCTGGGAAAACTGGGTTGAAACATGCAGAAGAATGAAAATGAACCAGTTTATCTCACCAGAAACAAAAATCAACTCCAAATGGATCAAAGACGTCGATGACAGACCAGAAACAATCAAACAATCAAATACTTAGAGGAAAACATTGGTAAAACACGTTCCTTTGATTCATCAAAGACATGTTTGTTGAATCAAACCCAATTGCACGGAAGACTAATGGAGAAACAAACCAATAGGACTATATCAAATTGAAAAGCTTGTGCACACCCAAAGAAACTATTAAACAAACAGAGAGACCCCTCACAGAATGGGAGAAGATCTTCACATGCCATACATCAGACAAGAAACTAATCACCAAAATATATAAAGAGCTCAGCAAACTTTGCACCAAAAATAAATAAATAAATAAAATGACCCCATCCAAAAATGGACAGAGGATATGAACAAAACATTCACTACAGAGGAGATCCAGAAGGCTAACAAATATATGAAAAACTGCTCTCGGTCACTGATAGTCAGGGAAATGCAAATTAAGACAACACTAGGATACCACCTCACGCCTGTAAGAATGGCATACATCAAAAAGGACAGCAACAACAAATGCTGGAGAGGTTGTGGGGACAAAGAGTCCACATATCAAATACACAGCCTATATAATAAAAAGATTCAGTTTGTGTTTTGAAAAACTTTGAGACATACAATTGATTTCTCCCCTCTCTTATTAATTAACTAGTGATTTATATGTCTATATTTTGCTAGGAGTTTACATATATTTTTAATATGTAGGCTGTGAAATTGATATGGAGATTCTCTCAAAAGCCTAGCCCAAGTAGATCAGAAGCAATCAATAGCAGAGCTATATACAAGACACTGGGTACAGTACAGCAAACCCTAACAAAAAGACTTTTCAAAGTTAACCCAATTACCAATTAATGTGAAGATAACATTAACTATCGATTGTCTTTTTGAACCCTTAGACAGCAGGACCTCACATCTCCTCTATAGAGCCTGTACTTCCCCCAGTCCTGGAAGCCTTGGATAGGGCCCACTTTCCAGTATGTCTCTCCCAATCCATATCAAATAATATTGCATCACAACCTAATCAACACAGCGATTGCCACCTCAACATGCTTCACTTCAGACTGAGTCCAGAGACTTCACGTGTGGAATGACAACCCTTCAGCTACATTAATCGGGTGAGACCTTTCCTTTCATAGTACACTCTAATTCCATCTCAGGTGGTTCACTAACAAAGTCCCAAAACCTAGATATACACCATTTTCTGTGTGAGAGAGCATATGTTCATACCTATCCGTAAACTACTGCAAAATATATACCTGAAAGCAGAAGTACACTAGAGTTTGCGGTGAGTATCCCCCTAACACGTCCTCTCCACTATCCCAAGTTTTGGGTCCATGATTGCTCAACAATTTGTTAGGCTTTGTATGTTAACTCTCATTTCAGTCTCCAGGTTCCAGATGTCATCAGGATGCTGGCCAGGCTTCCCTGGACTGAAGACCCCACCAATATGTCCTGGAGCTCCGCTTTCCCAGAGACCCACCCTATTAGGGAAAGAGAGAGGCAGACTGGGAGTATGGACCGACCAGTCAACGCCCATGTTCAGCGGGGAAGCAATTACAGAAGCCAGACCTTCCACCTTCCACATCCCAAAATGTCCCTGGGTCCATGCTCCCAGAGGGATAGAGAGTAGGAAAGCTATCAGGTGAGGGGGTGAGATATGGAAATTGGGTAGTGGGAATTGTGTGGAGTTGTACCCCTCCTACCCTATGGTTTTGTTAATTAATCCTTTCCTAAATAAAAAATAAAAAAATAGAGATAGAAACCCACAGATCTGCTTCACTGTTTGTGAAGCAACACCTCTCCATGTGGGGAGCCTGAGGATCCTACCCAAATCCTTATTGCTGGTTCTTGTGCTTCACACCACAAACCCACTGTGTTACCACCCAATTCCCAACTTTCCTATTCTTTAACCCTCTGGGAGTATGGACCCAGGGTCATTCTGGGGAGCAGAAGGTGGAAGGTCTGGCTTCTGTAATTGCTTCCCCGATGAACATGGGCGTTGACAGTTGGATCCATACTCCCAGCCTGTCTCTCTCATTCCTTAGTGGGGGAGGGCTCAGGGGAAGTAGAGCTCTAGGACACATTGGTGGGATTGTCTGTCCAGGGTAGTCTGGTTGACACCATGGTAGCATCTGGAACCTGGTGGCTGAAAAGAGAGTTAACATATAAAGCTAAACAAACTGTTGACTAATCATGAACCTAAAGGCCAGAATAGGGGAGATGAAGGGTTGGCGGGAGGGTCTCCATTTGGTAGACAGCTAGTAGGCATATTTTGGTTCTATTCCAAAGGACCTGTGGCTAGAGTAGTCAGTCAATGTAAAATCCCTGAGTTGAGAGTGAGGGTGGATGTTCGGTTTCACTGGGCAGGGAGTGGGAGAAAGAAGATGGCATGGGACATGGTCTTTTGGTGGTGGAAATGGTGGTTATGTACACTTCTATTCATTGGTAGTCCTCAGGGGGTTTTATACCTATAATATACGGTCATTTGAAAACAGAACAAGTTGCTTTTTCTTTCTGCTTTGTAAATGTCACATTCTTTTATTTTTGATGAAACCTTTAGGTCTTACTTCCTATACTATGGTAAAACTAGTTGCCCTGATGTCTGGTGATTCCAGTGGACAAATAGGAATCCCTGCTTCACAAGTCCTATGCCTTAACACAGTATGAGTTGTTTTAGCCTGTCATTAACATTTGGGGGCGAACAATTTTCATGTTAACCATGAACTGCATTGAACCCACTATAAATTGTTGATTTTTATCATGTTCTCCAAGAGTACTGAATTTCATTCATCGATTGCCTTCTTTACTTCACTGCGTCCATCATATAATTGTTGTCCTTATTTTGTCAAATGTATATTCACATAAGTGTTCTGTGTGTTCAACTATTCTTGAATTATTGGAATAAACCCCTCTTGAACATGGGCTATGATCCAGTTCAATACTGGGTTTTTCTTAAAGCCATAAAATATAAGTTAGAACAACTAGGATAATTTAGAAAAGGACAACTCTTTTTGATCAAGACATGGAATTATTAATTTCTTAATTATAGCAGTGGTGATGTCTGACTGAATAAAAGTCCTCTCATTCTTTTTTATTAAATTTTTTAAATATTTTATTTATTTACTCCCTTTTGTTGCCCTTGTTGTTTTACTGTTGTAGTTATTATTGTTGTTGAGGTTGATGGATAGGACCGAGAGAAATGGAGAGAGGAGGGGAAGACAGAGAGGAGGAGCCAAAGTTAGACACCTGCAGACCTGCTTCACCTCCTGTGAAGGGACTCCCCTGCTTTCCTATTTTTTATCCTTCTGAGAGTGTGGACCCAGGGTCATTATGGAGTGCACAAAGGTGAAAGGCTTGGCTTCTATAACTGCTACACTGCTGGATATGGGCATTGTATTTGGTCATTGTGAGTGGTTTTGGTGAAGGTAAAGATAGTATTCTAAATAAATTTGGTTGACTTTTTAATTTCTACATGTGGAAACTTTTATAAAAATTGTGTTACTACCATTAATTATCCTGGTAAAATTCACTAGTTAAGCCACCTGGTCCTGAATTTTCCTTTATTCAGTGCTTACTGATTACAGCTTCAAGCTCCTGGTTCAACCTCTGCCTCAGCTCTCATCTATGCAACCACTGAGCTTGTCTTCCACCCTGCAGATTAGCCATTGTCATGACCATGAGTGCAATCATTATGGGGGACCTTGTGTGTCTCTCCAACTCATCACGATGCCTTGGAGATTTCCTCTTGGATTGGCTACACCAAGACTTCGTGGCTTTTATTGATGAATCATTTTTCTGTCAATGAATTTTCCAAGATTTGAAGAAATCATTATCAAGAGTTGATGCAACAACTGTTGATAGGTTTATTTCACTGTTTAGATGAGTGTTGTTTTATAAATACATAGAAACATTGTGTTGATTATTTTTATTTTTATTTATTTTTATTTATTTTTATTTTATTTATTTATTCCCTTTTGTTGCCCTTATTGGTTTATTGTTGTAGTTGTTATTGTTGTTGTCATTGTTGGATAGGACAGAGAGAAATGGAGAGAGGAGGGGAAGACAGAGAAGAGGAGAGAAATATAGACACCTGCAGACCTGCTTCACCGCCTGTGAAGCGACTCCCCCTGCAGGTGGGGAGCCGGAGCTCGAACCGGGATCCTTATGCCGGTCCTTGTTCTTTGCGCCACCTGCGCTTAACCCGCTGCGCTACAGCCCGACTCCCGATTATTTTTATTTTTATCAAACCATTGCTCAGCTCAAATGCATGGGGATGTAGGAGACTGAACCAGTGACTTCGACATCTCAGTCATGAAGGTTTTTCTTTCGTAAAACTGTATTGTTATCTCCCCATCCCTAAAATTATGTTTTATCTTTAAATATTTCCTTTTTAATAAGTGTTTTATTTTTCATTTATTTGTTCCCTTTGTTGTTGTCCTTGTTTCTTATTGTTTTAGTTGTTATTATTATTATTGTTATCACTGTTGGATAGGACAGAGAGAAATGAAAATAGGAAGGCAAGGCAGAGAGGGGTAGAGAAAGACAGACACCTGCGGACCTGCTTGACTGCCTGTGAAGCAACTCCCCTGCAGGTGGGGAGCCGAGGGCTCCAACAGGCATCCTTAGGCCAGTCCTTGCTCTTCACACCACCTGTGCTTAACTCACTACACTACTGCCTGACTCCCAGATATTTCCTTTTAATTTTTAATCACAGAAATATAAAGACAGACTGGCAGACAGAGACTAGAGCCGTGCTCATCTATGGTTTACGGTAGTACTAGGGATTGAGGCTGGGACCTCAGAGCCTCACACATGTAACTTTTGTGCAGGAACAATGTGCTGCCTCTACAGTTCAGAAATATTTTTTAAATGTGTACAAAGGATTGGAATAGAACCAACTGGATGATTGCAGTGTTTGTGAATGATATCGAAGTGTGTATATAGTTAATTACCTTGTTACAGTCGAAAAAAATTTGATTAAATTCTTATCCAGCATATATTTTTTCCATTTTATTGTGGGGTTAATGGTTTACAGCATAAGTGTCTACACGTGGCCACATCTCCCCCCACAGGTGATAGCTGTCTAAAGAATACTTTCATTCCCAACCTATGCCCCCAAACTCCTCCAGCTCCAAATTCCATTCCTTCTCTAGAATCCCTTGCTTTGGTGCAGCACACCACCCTTAGTCTGAATTCCATGCTCTGTTCTTCTATCTGACACTGTTTTCAGAGGTACACCCACTTGTGAAGTCACCCAGTGCTCTTCCTTCTCTTCCTGATTCATCCCACCCCGCACTTCCCCTCATTTCATCAAAGGGGAGCAAAATTTAGCATTTTTCATTTTCATTTATTTATTCTAATCTTATTTAGTTTTATTAGTGATGTAATAAATATCAGCAAGAATGTAAGATAACAGGAGTACAATCCCATGTATGGACATTTCCCACCACAAGAGTTCTATATCCCATCCCCTCCATTGGAAATTTCTTTGTTTTATAATTCCTATGGGAGTATAAACCAAAATTCTTTTTTTTCTTTTTGCCTCCAGGGTTATTTATTGGTGGTGTCTGGTGTCTGCCCTATGAATCCACTGCTCCTGGAGGCTATTTTTCCCCTTTTGCTGCCCCTGTTGTTTATTGTGGTTGTTCTTATTATTGTTGTTATTGCTGTTATCGTTGTTGGATAGGACAGAGATAAACTGAGACAGAGGGACACAGAGAGGGGGAGAGAAAGAAAGACACCTGCAGACTGGCTTCACCACTTCTGAAGCGAAGCCCCTGCAGGTGGGGAACAGGGGTCTCAAACTGGGATCCTTACGCCTATGCAGAATGTGAAAGGTCTGGCATTTGTAATTGCTTCACCACAGACCATGGGTGTTGGCAGATCGATTCATACCCCCAACCTGTCTCTATATTTCTGGTGTGAGTGGAGGGCTCTCTGGGGAAGTGAGGTTCCAGTACACATTGGTGATGTCATCTGCCCTTTGAAAATTGTATTTATTTTGTCTTTCATTTTTTAACGAGAGAGAGAGAGTGAGGAGAGAGAAGATGGAGAGAGAGAGAATGAGAGAGAGAGAATTACTAGACCACTGCTCTACTCTGGCTTATCCTAGTGCAGGTGATTGGACCAGAGATCTTAGAGTCTCAGGCATGAAATTCTTTCACATAATCATTATGCTTATCCTCAGTCCCCAAAATTTCAATCTTTATATGAGAAAAAAATTATGCAGAAATGTTTTAGTGCAGACGAATGGGCAAAATCAAGTGAATCACATAGTCTACTCACAGACATGTCATTCATAGTCAGACCACCATAGTCATCTTTATAACATTAGCAACACCATATCACTGTCACCAGCTGCAGCTCCACCAATATCACTGTGATCCACAGAACATCTAAAGAGAAAAAGCAAGGAAAACTCATATAGGAAGATAGGAGATGTGTAAACTGTGTACAGTGAAATAAGATAGAAAAGATAGTAAGCATAAGATGAGGGAAATGGCTATACTCCTTTGGAATACAACTGCAAGAGGCCTACTAGCTATCTTCAGAATGGAGAACCCAAATCTTCATCTGCACTATTCTAGCCTGTAGGTTCAGGATTAGTCAGCAATTTGTTTGGCTTTACATGTTAACTGTTTTTTCAGCCACCACGTTCCAGATGTTACCATGATGCCTACCGGACTTGCCTGGACATACAACATCACCAATGAGGCCGACTTTCCCAGAGCCACACCCAGTAGGGAAAGAGAGAGGTGGGCTGGAAATATGGATCAAACTTTCAAAGGCCAAGTTCAGTGGGGAAGCAATTACAGAAGCCAGACCTTCCAGCTTCTGCATCCCACAATGACCCTGGGTCCATGCTCCCAGATGGTTAAAGAATAGGAAAGCTATAAGGGGAGGGGATGGGATACAGAGTTCCGGAGGCGGGAATTGTGTAGAGTTGTACCCCACTTATCTGGTGTTTTTTTTATAAGTGTTTCCTTTATACAAATAAAAATTTATGAATAAAAAGATAAGGGAAATGATCAAGTGAGTAAAAAAGAAGAAGAATTTAAGATAGAAAAAGAAGAGGGAAACAGGCTGAGTGGTACAGCATCTGCTTGAGCACAAGAATACACAGGTTTGAGCCCTTGATGCTAACTTGCTGAGGGACAGCTTTATGAGAGGTGAAGCAGTGTTGCAGGTCTCTCTCTCTCTCTCTCTCTCTCTCTCTCTATCTCTCTCTCTCTGTCTCACTTTCTCCCTCTCTCTCTTCCCCTCTCTCTCTCTCAGCTTCGTTCCTTTTGCTCTAAATTTCTGACTGTCTCCACCCAATAAATGAATATAGTCAGAATTATTAAAGAAGGGGAAATGGTTAGGATAATGAAATAAGAACTAAAATAGTTGAAATGACTTCCAGTTGAGGATAGGATGCAGTACAGATAATGGATGGTGGATTTGATTCTGAATTTGAGCTGCCAAGTTCAATTCCTAGATTCATAGGGCAGAGTGATGCTCTCACCCAACCATTCTATCTTGTATTGTTAACGTTTGTAAACAAAATATTTTGCCATAACATGTATAATAATCATAAATAAATATTAAATTCGTTTAAATTAAGACAAAATTTTACATGTGTACAAATTACTGTATTTTAGGTTTAGTGTAAACTATTAAGCCCCCAATAAAGGAATGAAAAGACACACATTTAACATTAACAAACTATTTATTTTATTTTATTTATTTACTTTTTATTTTTTTATTTAAGAAAGGATTAATGAACAAAACCATAAGGTAGGAGGGGTACAACTCCACACAATTCCCACCACCCAATCTCCATAACCCACCCCCTCCCATGATAGCTTTACCATTCTCTAACCCTCTAGGAGCATGGACCCAGGGTCATTGAGTGTTGCAGAAGGTAGAAGGTCTGGCTTCTGTAATTGCTTCCCCGCTGAACATGGGCGTTGACTGGTCGGTCCATACTCAATTATCATCCATAGAGCATTCCCTTCCACAAAGTAGGCTCTTCAAATCACTGCTCATCCTAGGCTAAATATGGGCCTCGGCTCACATCAATTTGATCTTCATGGATTAGCAGCTCAAATGTGCATCACACACATGGCGAAGCAGTACAATATCAAGTGAGATTTTCTGTCTCTGCCCAAATGACTCTTTCAACCAATGAGGAAGAAATATAACATTTGTATTAGAAAATAAAAGTTCTATAAAATGAACAACATATAAGATCTACTGGGGAGCCCACAAACTGCCCCCTTGTGAGTTGCTCTATTTTCATGGCTTATTCCACATGCCTTCCTTAGAACATGTAACCTGACCTTAATCTCCAAGTCCATTCTTCTTACCATCTACCTGCTTCAGACCTTAGAGAGAGCACTTCCTTTCCAAGATCCCAGATCCAGTGCCACATGGCTGCTCAAGAAAGGTCAAGCTGAAGTCCCCAGAGAAAGGGAAGGCAGATGTCAGCAAGTCCAGAAAGATGGTACCCAACCTTTGTTCTTTACCAGGAAGAGTTCCTGGGAGTCATCAGTGGGTGTGCTGGCAGGTGAGCTCAGCCCCCTGCTCTGAGTGGATAGGGCCTCAGGGCTGGGCCACTCCCCCTGAAGCCTGTGGTACAGATGGAAGAATCGCTGCCAAACAGGGGGAAAGAATAAATGTTGTCTGAATATTGGGCCTGGCTTGGAAATGTGTCAGAAGAAAGCTGAATTTCCCTGATGCCTCCATTTCTCAGAAAATGAACCTGACAGTGAGGAAGCCTGTGACTGCACCTCTTGCTAGGGAGCCTATTTGTGCAGAGAAAGAACAAAAGAAAAAGTTTGGTTGGTGGTATGTAGTCACATTCTCCCATATGGTTAAAAGAATTACCACTTTGTCTCAGTGGATTATGTATGGCTCATTCAAATATCCCTGCAACTTACCTAGCATGTGTCTGGGAGAAGGCCCATGACCATAAAGTTCTCCTCTCAGGTCCCAGTGGAATGAAGACATCAAAACTTACCTGGTTACCTCCAACCACAGTTGCTAATTAAAACCATCCTGATCACCCACTAGAGCAGTTGCATCAGGCAGTAGGAAGTATCTTTGTTCAGTAACCGCAGTGAGTTCTGAGAAATGACAGCAATTCAAAGACACAACCTCATGGATAACTCCCTGAGCATTTGGGCCACTCTTGAGATGGCTAAGGACTGGGATCCAAACAGACACATGTGGATTCCTCTCTGTAATAAACTTCGTGCCCCTTGACATTTTTTTCAATTATTTATATAGTGGAAATATTGACAAGACCATAGGATAAGTGGGTTACAGTTCTCATCTGCTCAACTCTGTATCCCACCCCCTGCCTTGAATGTTATCCTATTCTTTACCCCTCTGGGAATATGGACCCAGGGCTATTAAGGGGCACAGAATGTAGAAGGTGTGGCTTCTATAATTGTTTCCCCACTCTACATGGGTATTGGCAGTTCAATCCTTACTCCCAGCCTCTCTCTCTCTCTCTTTCCCTAGTGGAGCAGGGATCTGGGGAGGTGGGTCTCCAGGATACATTGGTGGGGTCATATGCCCAGGGAAGTCAGGCTGGAGACCCTTGACATTTTTGACAGACAAATGAAATACTCAATGATGATTTCTTTTTACACTCTTGAGCTTGACTACTAAGAGCATAAGTCAACAGTTGCATTTTCAGTGCTCAAAATAGAAGTGTTAGTGGTTTTCCCTTGGTCATGGAATGCCCTGTCCATCTTCCAACACATTCTGATTCTACTTACTTATTTGGACTTAGTGTTTGCAGAAAGGAATTCCCACTGATTTTTTCCCATGTTCATTTTGTTACCTGACACCTTATTCTATTTCCAAATAATTCTCATAAGGTTTTGCTGGATTAATTAGGGTTTTCTTTGTATCCTATCACATCATATGCAGATAGTCACAGTTTGACTTCTTCTTTTCCAGTCAGTGTCTTTAATTCGTTCCTCTGGCCTGATTGACATTGCAAGAAATGCCAACATTATGTGGAATAATAACAATCATAGGAAACGTACATCCCTACTACCTGCCCTAAGTGGAAATGCTTTCAGTTTCTCACAATGTAGTATGAAGTTGCCTATTGGTTTGTTGTATATGGACACCACTAAGTTAAGGAAAATTCCATCTATTTCATTTTTGAAGTTCTGATTATGAAAGGATGTTGGGTTTTATCTAAGGCTTTATCTGCATCTGTTGAGATAATCATGTGGTTACAGTTTTATTATTTTTTAATTGATGCAATAGATCATATTGACTTATTTACATATACTGAACCAAAGTTCTGAAAAGTTGGTTTGAAACATGCAGACAAGTAGAAGTGAACCACTACACACACACACCACACACACACACACACATATGCAAATAAACTTTAAATGAATTGCGGACCTAGGTTTTAGGCCAGATTCTATCAAGGACTTAGAGGAAAATATTGGCAGAACATACTTCCATCTAAAGTTTATAGGCATCTTCTGTAATACAAATCCAATTGCCAGAGAAAGACTAAAGCAAAGAGCAACAAGCATAACAACAACAAAAGGGACTCCCTAAAATGAAAAGCTTCTACACAGCAAAGGGAAGCACCTCCCCAACAAAGCGACTCCTTTCAGAAGAGGACATGATCTTTGCAGGCCATACATCAGACAAAAGACTCATAATCAATTATATCAAGAGCTCCCCAAATTCAGCAAAGAACAAAGAACCTCCTAACAGAAGAGGAGGACTGAATGTCAGGAACATCAAGGACTAGGCAGCACTTGCATGTCAGGGGTAGGAAAACAGGCTTGCTGAAGCCTGTATATTAGACAAGCAGGGAAAAAGGTGAGGGTCTCACAGATTTCGTCATGACTCTTGGCATGGCTGCACAGTCACAAGGTCAGAGAGATCAAAGCAAGCCCCTTAGCTTATCAAGTTGCATCAGAGTGTCTGCAAGAGCTGGCTCCTCCCTAGTAAGCCAGAGTGTGACTAGCAGGACTGAACTTAGGTGCTTAGGCCTGTGGCCCGTGAGCTGCAGTAGCTCTCTGCTGGGGTGTGATCCTCTAGTTGGCCTGACTTGGGGGCTTGGAGGGCAGTGATCTGTCAGTGGACCTGGATGCATCTTCGGCTTGTCTCTGAGTTCCTTTGAAGCTTACCAGAGAACAGAGAGAAGTGGGCTGTGAACTGTCTGCATGACTTCGCTGCTTCCTGCAGAAACCTGTCTCAGTGTTTTGACCAATTCCACTGTCAATCAGCCTGAAAATGGTGCATGGGTGCAGCATGACAGAACTGCATTTTCTGTGAGGAAATCTCTCCCTAGGCTCCCTAGGAGGCAGCAATTCTAGAATGGTAAGCACAAAAAGGTCACCACTCGCTGAAGGCTCAGATGCCACTACTATTATGATTGTGTCAGTGTAGTTTCTCAGAGGACAGCCAGCTTTGTGAACACTCATAGGCTGTCTTCAAAGAAGTGCCTGATTATGGTGTGGATGTCCTGTCAGAAGTGATCTGCTGAGTGTTTCTCGGAGTCAAGTCAGACTGCGAAGCACAGATGGACAGGTGGCTGTAGCCTGTGAGCTCATGTCTCGATAACACCAAGCCTCATCAGAGTTTCTCTAGTTTCAGGTCCCTTCCAACTGAAATACTGGATTGAACAATTGTCCACAGTCTTTCATTCCTTTTATAACCTCAGGTTGCCCTGGACGTGGAAAGCACTATTAGATAAGTTGATATGTGAGGGAGAGGCTATGTCTGCAGGAAGTGAGCTCACAGTTCTCATGCCTGGTGTGAGTAGAACATGGAACCCCTGTAACCAGGCGGGTACATTGGCCCCTACCCAGTTCATTTCACTGGAATCTTTCCTGCGTGAAAATGTTCTCATGCTGTTTTCCCAGTTTCTGGAGAAATAGGCACCAGAACACCCCCGAACAGAGTCCTGAAAGAAATTGCTTTTTAAATTGGATATTATGTCTTCCTTGCTGTGCCTGCACTCAGGTAAAACTGTGTGTCCTAGAGTAATCCGGATCAGGATTCCTCTCTGAGCTCTCCAAGGACAGCTTCCCTTGCAGTTCTCTCTCTCTCTCTCTCTCTCTCTCTCTCTCTCTCTCTGTGTGTGTGTGTGTGTGTGTGTGTGTGTGTGTGTGCATCTGTATGTCTATGTGTCTGTTTAGGGGCTGGGTGTGGGGAGGAAAATCCCATGAGGACTGTTGAGGTGAGGCCGAGGCAGGTGGTGGTTGAACCCGCGGTCTTTCATGATCATTGCCCAAGACAGGAGGGTAGGATTGAAGCAGTGCTCTGGAGCCTCTAGATGAGCTTATGGAGCCCAGGCCCTCAAGCTGCCAATATCCCTCCTTGGTGTGAGTGTGTCTGGAGTGGAATGATGGAGCTCTGAGTGAGAACCAGCAGGGACAGCCAGATGGGCTGCAGGCTCTGTGCCTGGCTCCAGGCAGAGAGGTAGGAGCTGCTCTGTGGGGATATCTACTCCATGTTCTTCAGTCAAGGCAGGTGCAGGTTGCAGGTGCCTCTATCTGCCTTCCTCCCTCTCTTCCTTCTCCTTTTTGATTTCTCTTTGCCCTTCAACTCAACCAAGAAATGGCAGACATGGCCAGTAGTAGGTATGGATTTCTGTCATGCTGCCACTGACTCCACACTGATAACACTGGTGTCAAGAAAACATTGAGAGAAGTGTTCCGGGAGGTGGCGCAGTCGTAAAGCTTGGACTCTCAAACATGAGGTCCCGAGTTTGATCACTGGCAGCACATGTGGCAGAGTCATGTCTAGTTCTTTCTCTCTCCTCCTATCTTTCTCATAAAAATAAAATCTTAAAAAAAGAAAATTGAGACAGAGAGAGAGAGAGGAGACAGAGATTTCCTCAGGCTAATTAGTTTGTGTATATTTAGTTTGTAGTTGACTAGAGATGGACCTGCTCTAATGTGCTGTGTGCTGTCTTCTGTAGGCAGAGGAGGAGGAGGAGGAGGTGTGTGTACCCTCAAGCCTGTGTGTGGAGCAGCCGAAGGCAGTTGCTCAGGCCAAGGGTGAGCCCAGAGTTTACGTGGAGCAGCTGGCTGGCCAGGAGGCCCCCATCCTCCAAGAGGTACCTGGTC
This sequence comes from Erinaceus europaeus, assembly GCF_950295315.1. Lineage (NCBI taxonomy): Eukaryota > Metazoa > Chordata > Mammalia > Eulipotyphla > Erinaceidae > Erinaceus > Erinaceus europaeus. Next base: position 16,615,348 of record NC_080170.1, read on the forward strand.
CCTTCTATGATCTCACTGGGGATGTGATTTGGGTGGTGGTTTATTCTGCACCCCGTTTACCATGTTCTCATGTCACTGCATTTTGGTTGATGAAGTCCTTCTGAGTCCTGTTCAGTGCCATTTCCCCTGAGATTAGGAGGCTGCTGCAATGACACCCTCATGCAGGGCTTTGAAATCCCTACTTGCCATTTCCCTCCAGTCTGTCAGATGTTCACTGTCATCCTCTGTCAGTGCTTTCAACAGCGGGGATTAGAGTGTGTCTGAATGTAGATTTTACTCACATTATTGGCAATGGAAATGGCTCCAAGACCTGCTATGTTGTGATGTTTTGCTCTGACTGAGGAGAATGAGGAGGAGCATCTAAAGAAACTTGTTTGCCTGCAGGTGGAGCAGCTGAAGCCAAAGGAGGAGGAGGAGGAGGAGGAGGAGGAGGAGGAGCAGGATGAGGAGGAAAAACCTGAGTGTGTGAGGTTGGAGGAGTTATTGCTGGAGGAAGAGGAGGAAGAGGAGGTGGTGTGTAGGGCGAAGGAAGAGGAGGAGGAAGAGGAAATGGTGTGGATGGTATTGGAAGAGGAGCAGGAGAAGGAGCAGGAAGAGGCAGAGGAGGAGGAGGCGGAGGAGGAGGAGGAGGAAGAAGAAGAAGAAGAAGAGAAAATGGTGTGGATGGTGTTGGAGCAGGAGGAGGCAGAAGAGAAAATTTTATGGATGGTATCGGAGGAAGAGGAGGAGGAGCTGGAGGAAGAAGAGGAGGAGGAGGAAGAAGAGGAGGAGGAGGAAGAAGAAGAGAAAATGGTTTGGATGGTATTGGAGCAGCAAGGGGAAGAGGAGGAGGAGGAGTTGGAAGAGGAAGAGGAGGTAGAAGAGGAAGAGGAGGAGGAGATAGAGGAGGAGGAGGAGATGGAGGAGGAGGAGGAGATGGAGGACACTGAAGAGGAAGAGGAGGAACTCATGAATAACATCAAAGAAGACCAGCCAGTGGTGGTGGCGGAGCATGTCAAAGTACAGGATGCTTGCACAGGGATCGACGAATATTTTTTAACAGCTTCGGAAGAGGAATTTTCTAGCGAGGTGAGTGACAAATTGACTGGAAGGAGGGGCCTGTGCTCATGGGGCTGCCCTGCTTGCTGGGGGAAGCTCATGTGGAGTTTGGATGAAGGTCTGTGCAGTACCTTCTCCACAACTGTTCTTACACCTCTGGTTTGTCAAGTGTACAAATATCTAAATCTGTGACCAGCCTGCTATGCTGAGAGTCTCTGCTTCTGAGATGGTAAAAATGTTAACAGGGTTTTGTTTTTTTCTTTTGAGCTTCTATGAATATTTCTGGGTGGGTCACACAGATGCTTGCTTAGGGGAGGTGCAGAGGGAACACGCTGAACAAAGGTTTTTCTTCAACTTCGATAGACACATGTGTCTGAGCTTCCAGCAGCCAAGGCAGCAGTGGCTCACCAAAAAGAAGTAGTAGAGTTCTCCAGTGCAAGCTTTTTTCTTAAAGAAAGCACCAGCTAGATGATCTGCTGGAGGCTGATGCTTTCCTGTCTGTTAGCAGGATGAAGAACACTACCTCAATTCAGACTCTGAAGACACCGAATCCTCGGAGGGCCAGGTAGATGCAGAGAACCTACTCCGGCTTCTCTCCCTTCTGGAGGAACGAGACCCCCTGGTGGAGGTTGTGACCACACTCAAGATTTCCTCCATTTATGAGGTGATGCCGGGGTTTCCTTTGGGGATTGTGATTTATTTTTGCCTTGTTCCTAGACCTTGTTCACAGTGGCTCTTATACAGGTTCACTTCAGCCCATGAGATAGCTCAAATTTTCTTTAAGGTTGTTTTTGAGGGATACTGACTAACTCTCCCACATATCTTTTTCTTATTTATATTTACACAAAGGCCAAATATCTTACTTAGAGAGAAGTTAGATCATATGCATTTTGTGTCTATTTACAAGTAATGTATTGACTGAGGAGAGAGAGAAAAATCAAGAGGAAAGAGAGATTTAAAGAAGCAAAGAGTAGGATACCTGCAGCATTTGATACCTTTTGTAAAACTTCCTCTCACAGCTGGGGATCAAGGATTTCAACCTGTGTCATGGACCATGAGAATGTATGGGCTCTTACTGGTATGCCACCATCCCACAGCCTGTTTTGCAACACCCTGAGATTTCATTTTCCCCGAAATCATTTCCCTCCATGGAGAGAGGGATTTCTTTGAGTTCTAGACCCATCAAGTCTGTTTAGGAGTCTCAGGACTGCCCGATTAGTGCCCCAGCTGGAGGAACAGCCTGATAGTGACTAAAGAGTCATCGTGAAAATATGCCAGTCTGTTGCCCATATTCAGCTTTTGCAGTCCTTGCTTTGCTGAGGTTAGCTTTGGCGTGAGTGAGAGAGCTGTAATAGGAAGTAGGTGATGAGGGTATGTAAGTCTATGTGGACCCTATTTCATTATAAACTTGATACTGACTCACTACAGACTATTGTGTATTTTTGCCTTTAGGTCTATATTTTGCCCTAATTTATGAATACATGTTAATATATGCTCAATCTGGTAGGCCCTGGCCTATATCTAGCTTTTGGTATGTCATTAGGAAGTGAAGCTCCTGGAATGGACTTAGAGAATACAATGAAAGCAAAGGTCTCACCCGAGTGATGAGGGTGAAGGGTTGGCAATCCATGCCTTACGTCTCTGTACCAAGTCTGAGGTGAAGCATGCAGAGATGGTACTCATTGCATTGATCAGGTTGGAATAGGTGGATGCAATATCATTTAGCCTCATTGGAGAGAAGCATGCAGGGAAGTGAGCCCCACCCAGAGGTATCAGGATTGGGAGAAACATAGGCTCTATAGAGGAAAGGGAGATTCCTGTTGTCCTAGGGTTTAAGAAGACTACCCTATGGTTTTGTTAATTTATCCTCTCTTAAATAATTTTTTTTAAAAAGAAGACAATAGTTATTTATTGCAATAATCACATTGTTTGGCAAATGGGTAAACTTTGAAAAATCCCTTTGTTTGGATTTGCTATATCATACACACCAGCACCATAATTTATTGCCTTTGACATTATTTGCATATAGTGATGCTACCAGCTTCTTTTGTTCTCCCTGGACAAAGCTTATAAGAGAGTCAACCTATCAAAGACTCAGCCTATGTATTCAAAAGACGCAGTCTGTGCCCTAAATAGTTTGAGACATCCAATCAATTTTCCCCCTCAGACTAATTAAATAGTGATTTAAATGACTACATATTGATAGGAGTGTACATAACACAATTCCCACTCCCCCCCAAAAGTCAGTGTCACATCCTCTCGCTCCGCTCACCCCCCAGTCTCATGAAGTTGAAGATCTACCCTCACCCTCCACTCAGGGCTTTTACTTTAGTGCCCTAAATTTACAAATTTAGTCAGATCTTGATTTGAGTTTCCCTTTCTGTTCTTCTTTCTCAACTTCTGTTTATGAGTGGGATCATCCCATACTCGTCTTTATCTTTTTGACTTAGCTGACTTAACATAATTTCTTCTGGCTTCATGCAAGATGGGTCAGAGTAGGTGTGTTGACTGTTGTTTATAGTTGCGTAGTATTCCACTGTGTATGTAGACCACAGCTTTCTCAGCCATTCATCTGTTGTTGGGTACTTGGGTTGCTTCCAGGATGTAACTCTTATGAATTGTGCTGCTAGGAACATAGGGGTACACATATCTTTTTGGCTGGGTGTTATGGTGTCCATCGGGTATGTCCCCAGCAGAGGGATTACTCGGTCATATGGAAGGTCCATGTCTAGCCTTGTGAGAGTGCTCCAGACTGCTCTCCAGAGAGGCTGGACCAATTTACAATCCCACCAGTAGTGCAGAAGGTTCCACTGTCCCCACACTCTACTCTCTCCAGCATTTGTTGCTGCTGTCCTTTTTGATGTATGCCATTCTCACAGGAGTGAGGTAGTATCTCAATGTCGTCTTTATTTGCATTTCCCTGACAATCAGAAACCTGGAGCTATTTTTCATATGTTTGTTAGCATTTTGGATGATCTCTGTCGTGAATCTTTTGTTCTTATTCTCTGCCCACTTTTTAACGGGGTCATTTGCTTTTTTGGTGCTAAGTTTGCTCAGCTCTTTGTATACTTTGGTGATTAGTCTCTTGTCTGATGTTTGCATGTGATGATCTTCTCCCATGGTGAGGAGTCTCTTTGTTTGTGTGATAGTTTCTTTGGCTGTGCAGAAACTTTTCAATTGGATGTATTCCTACTGTTTGTTTCTGCTTTAGTCTTCCTTGCAGTTGGCTTGGTTTCATCAAAGATATCCTTGAGTTCTAGGTAGGAAAGTGTTCCACCAATGCTTTCCTCTAAGTGCCTGATAGTTTCTGGTCTAACGCCCGGGCCCTTGATTCATTTGGAGTTGATTTCTGTTTCTGGTGAGATAAGGTGGTTCAATTTCATTCTTCTGCATGTTACAACCCTGTTTTCCCAGCACCATTTATTAAAGTGAGCCTTCTTCCTCCATGTAATCCTTTGGACCCCCTTATCAAAGATTAGATGTCCATAGTTGTGGGGGTTAGTTCTGGGCTTTCAATTCTGTTCCACTAGTCTGTGTGCCTATTTTTGTTCCAGTACCAGGCAGTTCTGATGATGATGGCCTTATAATATAGCTTGAGATATGGCAGTGTGATGCCTCCATTTCTATTTCTTTTCCTAAGATTGTTAAGGCAATTCTAGGTGTTTTCTGGTTCCAGATAAATGACTGTAGTTTTTTTTAATAGTATTTTGTTTTTTTAATATTTATTTTATTTATTTATTCCCTTTTGTTGCCCTTGTTGTTTTATTGTTGTAGTTACTATTGTTGTTGTCATTGTTGGATGGGACAGAGAGAAATGGAGAGAGGAGGGGAAGACAGAGAAGAGGAGAGAAAGATAGACACCTGCAGAACTGCTTCACCACCTGTGAAGCGGCTCCCCTGCAGTTGAGGATCCGGCCTCGAACCGGGAATCTTATGCTGGTCCTTGTGCTTTGTGCCACCTGCTACAGCCCGACTCCCCATGACTGTAGTTTTTATCCTATTCTCTTAAGAGGAAGTATGGTGTAACTTTGCTGGACATTGCATTACATTTGTATATGGCTCTAGGGAGAATATTCATTTTGAATATATTGAGTCTTCCAATCCATGAGCATGGGATGTCTTTCTATTTCTTGGTATCAGTGTCTATTTCCTTGAATAGGGACTCATAGTCATAAAGATGAAAGCTCATCTGGGAGCCTGCTAGGACCAGCTCTCCAAGCCCTGGGGAGTGGTTATCTGTTGGAGGGGAGGGATGGCTTCAACAATAATCAGAAAATGTCTTTTCTTTTTCCTCCATTTCCTAACCCAACTAGAGTCACAGGACCCCTCCTTGGTGTCACAGGTAGGACTTCTTGTTCACCGTCCTGCTCACAGCCCCATATCCTACCCTATCCGGCCCCTGATGTAAGAGCTCATACCAGCAGCTGCCTCCAAGTCACCATCTTGGCTCCGCCCATTTCTCTCCTTTTCTCACAACCCATTCCCCATTGATTTCTGGCTGTCTCTATCAAATAAATAGGAAAATACAATTTTAAACATTTGTAATTTACATGTTTATATCATGATGCCTTCTTTTTCATTGTTAAGTGTTTTGAATAGAGAGAAATGATTGACACCAAGACACAAAGTATAGCTTACAGGAAAATTCAAATCATTGGAGCCAGGCGGTAGCACATCTGCATAAGCACACACATTACAGTATGCATGATTCCAGGTTCAAACACCTGATCCCCACCGGAAAGGGGAAAGCTTCACGAATGGTGGGGCAGTTCTGCAGGTGTTTCTGTCCCACCTTATCTCCCCTTCCCCTCTCAATTCCTCTCTTCTCTATCTAATAATAAATAAAAACCCTTTAAATAGTTAAAAAAGAAAAGAAAATTCATATCATTTACCTCATCCAAAGCTCTGCGTAGCACCCACCCTCTTCCTGGCACTGCACTGTGAGCTCCAGGTGTCTGTTTTGTCCATCACTCTCACAGACATCCTGTGGGATTTGACTGAGATTGTCACCCCAGCTCACAGACCAACAGGAGCTGGCCTAGAGGTCATGCACTGCACCAAGGTGACATGACATAGCAGCCACTACTAAGTGCACAGGCAGGAACTGGATCTCAAAGGTGAAGAAAGCGTATTTTGACTCCTAACAGAATTCAGTCATGATAGACTGTAATATGTCCTTTACTTAGCAGGACTGATGTTTTTTTGCTGTTGTGTTTATTTAATGTATCTGTCAAATGGAAAATATCAACAAAACTATAGGATAAGAGGGGTAAAGATTCCACATATTTCCCACTACCAGAGTTCTGTTTCCCGTCCCCTCCATTGGAAGCTTTCCTATTCTTTATGTCTCTGGGCGTATGGATCCAGTATCATTGTCGGATGGAGAGGTAGAAGGTCTGGCTTCTGTAATAGCTTGTCCACTAACCATGGACATTGGCAGGTCAGCCCATACTCCTAGCATGTTTCTATCTTTCACTATTGGGGCAGGGCTCTGGGGAGGTGGGGTCCCAGTGTACATTGGTAAGGTTTTCTCCCTGGAAGTGTCAGGTTGACAACATGATAGCATCTTCAATTTGGTGTCTGAAATAGCATTGAGATACAAAGAAGAACATTTTTTAAAAAATAATCTGGAATATAAAGACAGAAATATAGGAGCTAAGATTTGAGATTTCCATCTTGGAAAGAATTATTAGAAATAATTTTTCGAAATATTCCAAGGGGCCCATGACATTACTGATGATTGCCGGAGCCTGAGAGCTAACATGCAGGTCAGCCAAAGGTATAACCTTGGAGGTGGCATCAGGGTAGAAAATAGAACTAGAAAGCTGCATCAGGAAAGAGAGTAGCTCCCAAGCTGGTGCTTTTTTTTTCCTTCTGTCAATAAGATTTATAAAAAAGTCTGATTTTGACATAAAACATTTCTCATTATTTTATGTGGAGACGATTTTTGGACCATTAGACTGAGCAAGCTAAATTCACCTCTTAGACCTCTGATAAGTGATGCCCAGGTTTGAACTTGATGAAATTACCAATCCTGTACTCTAGACTGGATGAAATTTCCAGCAGGAAGTTCATTTGTTTGAAAATATCTCCAAGGACTCTTCTGTAAATCAGATCTCTTTGGTAGGAGGTGGTAGGTGTTTTTGTATGTAGAAATCAATCCTGTGAAGGTACTTTTTCTTGGAAACATAGATTCAGAAGCAGCCATGAAAGCTGTCATGCATGTCCTTGAAGGATTCACTAGAAAAATGTGCCTTGATTTCATTCTAGTCCGTTGAAATGGGACTGCCCAGAAGATCACTAACACCGTGATGCTTTGCTCTGATCTTGTAGACTGAAGAGGAACGAGGACCACCAAGACGACGTGGAGAGGTCCATACAGGACTGTCCTTCTCCTTTCTCCTTCAGAACAGACACACTGGCATGCAGTTAGAATTATCCATCACTGCACGCAGAATTGCAGAGAGGGTGCGTTTCTTTCTTTGGTGATGTATGGGGGAGCAGAGGTGTTCATTTTGAGGGAGATTTAGTTCCTGTATCTGGTTTCCCATTGACCATAACTCTGGGCATTCAGGGTTGAGGGAGTTTGAACAGAGGTTATGCAAACAGGCTCCAATGACCCAGCTTCAAAGCCCTGAATTAGTTAAACAAACAAAAACACTTAATGGTAAATCATTCTTTCCTTGTGTGAAAAAACAAACAAGATTATCAAAAATAATTTTATCCTGTTACAGTAGTTTTGAATACACACACACACACACACACACACACACACACACACACACACACACACACAGGTTTACACAGTTCACCTTCTTGTATATGGTGCTGTGTTTGGACTTGGAACTTAGGTATGTTCTTCAGGTTAGGTCTTTGCCACAGCACTGATCTATCTCCTTGGTTGAAAATTTATTATGAGACTTCTTTGAACATATTAAGGAAAGCACTGTGCCCTGTGATAGTTGCACATTGACATCAATATGAAGAACATAGACATGCATTCTTAGAATGAAAAGTTGCCATACATTAGTTCTTCCATCCACAATGATTTTATGTCTGCAGCATATATTTTATGTGTTGTATTAAATGGGCATGAGTGGGAAGTGTTTTGACTTCTGTTCTATTTTTGTAGACTGAGAATGCAAGTCTTGAAGACACTCCAGATGAGGAAGGACCAACATTTCCTCTGGCACTGCCAGCATGCCCTCACGAGGGTGACAAGCGGGATGAAAATCATCCTGCGTAATAAAAAGGACATCTCTACAACCCAAATAAGTAAATTTAATGAGTCAGTGTCTTCATTTAAAGTTTTAGATAAAGAGAGAAATGGAGAAATGAAGGAAGTGGCATCATCACTACTTATAGAATTCCTGGAAATATGAAGCTGACTTGTTCTCTGAATTTGACTGTTTAAAGATAATTGCTCCACTCAGCAATATCCCTATTAGTATAGATGTGATTATTTGATTGCCAATAACAATTGCTAATAATATAGATCATACATTAATTCTTATAAGAAGAATATAAAAACTATTCTCATAAGTATAATTATAGTGGCAGTATTGACGTGTCCATCTTTGAGAGATTAAACTTTGAATTAAGTGGTGAAAATGAACTGAAGGAAGGCTGGCAGTAGAACAGTGGGTTAAGCAGAAATGTCACAAAGTGTGAGGAACAGTGTAAGGAAACCAGTTCGAGCCCATGGCTCCTCACCTGCATTGCAGTCATTTCACAGGCAGTGAAGTAGATTTGCAGGTGTCTGTCCATCTCTCCCTCACTCTGTCTTCCCCTCCACTCTATTTCTCTTTGTCCTATCCAACAAAAAGAACAGCATTAATAATAACAATAAGGGCAACCAAAATGGGAAAAAATAGCCTCCAGTAGTAGTGGGTTTGTAGTGCAGGCACCAAACACCACCAGTAACCCTGAAGGCAAAAAAATAAATAAATGAGACTGAAAAATATACATTGATATTGCACCAAAGTAAAAGACTCTGGAGTGTGTGGCAGGGAAAATACAGGTGCTAGCAAAGGATGACAAGGGACCCACTGGGAGTTGTACCGTTATGTGGAAAACTGAGAAATGTTATGCATGTACAAACTATTATGTCTACTGTCAACTGTAAAACATTAATCTTCCAAAAAAGAAATTAAAAAATTTAAAAATGTATGGAACACAAATGAAAAAGAGAAATATAATAATCTTGGCAAAAATAATTTTTCTCAGGAGGCAAGATTTGTAAAAATGATAACCGGTTCTATAATGAAAAACTTAAATTTAAATTTATAGTGAAATAGTACCACGAGGGAATGGGGCCAGAGCTAAATAAACAAAATAATGGAAAAACAAATGATTGTATATCAGGGTTCCAATGACATCAAATACAATGTTTAGAATATTTCTTCTTTTTAATTCTTTTAATTTTATTTTTTATTTTATTTATCTGTTTATTTTTTATTTATTTTTATTTTATTTATTTAGTCCCTTGTGTTGCCCTTGTTGCTTTATTGTTGTAGTTATTAATGTTATTGTCGTTGTTGGATAGTACAGAGAGAAATGGAGAGAGGAGGGGAACACAGAGAGGAAGAGAGAAAGATAGACACCTGCAGACCTGCTACACCACCTGTGAAGTGACTCCCCTGAAGCTGGGGAGCCAGGCTTCGAATGGGATCCTTATGCCAGTCCTTGTGCTTTGTGCCACCTGCGCTTAACCCGCTGCGCTACAGACCGACTCCCTCTTTTTAATTTTTTAAGTCTTTATTCATTGATTTATTGAATAACCAGAAGTTGAGAGGGACGGTGGTTATAGAGAGGGAGAAAGACAGAGAGACGCCTGCAGCACTGCTTCCCCATTCTTGAAGCTTTCCCCCTGCAGGTAGACACAGGGGACTCTAACCTGGCTCCTTGCGAAATGTAACATGTGAGCTCAACCAGATGTGCCACCGTTGAATCCTATGACTAGAATACTTCAGTCAATAGGAAATTGCAAATACACTGTATTGCCTGCCCATCTAACCAAAGACATGCAGCACCCATGTAGGTGAAACCCCAAACTCACAGGTATATGATACCTGTGTGTATTTGCAGCCATTATTACAGCCCAATTTATTTGCTACACAATAGACATTCATCATAAATATTTGTAAAATTCACATTGAAGCTGTCATTTTCTGTCCAAAAACTGCAAAGTGCCGTCTTCATGTCCCTGTTTCTCAGACTATAAATGACAGGATTCAGGCTGGGAGGTAACACAGAATACATCACAGACATAAAGAGATTCAGTGATGATGGAGAATAGGCAGCTGAACTTAAATATGCCAAAAATGTGGAAAAGAGGAATTAAATCACCACAGTGAGGTTGGGAAAGCAGGGGGAGAAGGATTTCAACCTGCCTTGGTCAGAAGGTATTCTCCGAACTGCAGAGAAAAGATGAACACAGGAAATGACCATGAAAATGAAGCAAACAAAAACAAAGAGCTAGCTACAATAAATGCATATTCTAGAATTTCATCCCCAAAACAAGTATGAGCAGGGAGAGACATCACAGAAGAACTGAGGCACTACATTGGGGCCACAGAAACAAGTAGAGAATGTCCTTGCCTCATGGAAGGATCTATAGACACAGTCTCTGAGCCACGCCACCGTTACCATCTGTACACAGGACCTTTGTTCATGATGGTCTCATAGTGCACAGGGTGGCAGATGGCAGCATAACAGTCACTAGCAGGAGAGCATACTCTGTGCCTGCCAAAAAGAGGACCGGGAAAACCTGAGAGGCACAGCCCACAAAGGAGCTGTAGTGGCTGTTTGTCAGGGTGTTCATGATGCACGTGGAGACAGTGGTGGAAATGTAGCAGATGCCAATCAAAGACAAGATCTTCAGGAAGAAGTACATGGGGGAATGGGGCTGCTGGTCAAGGGAGGTGAGAGTGACAATGAGCAGGTCCCCAGCAGAGCTGCCAGGTAAACCTGAAAGAACACAGAGACAAAGGGTCTCTATACACCTGGTCATTAGAGATTCCCATGAGCAGAAATTCAGTCACAAAGTCGCATTGCTTCATTTCTCAGGCAAGAGTTTTTTCTGTGGAAGAAAATATATCAGAGGCTCAATCAGTTGTGTTCATTCCATTTACTCTGCTTTCTCTCAGTTCTTCACATGACGTGATCTAGAGTGATAGGTGGCTCATCAGAGCAAAAACGCAGTACACAGTTTCTTCTGTTGTGATATTTATGGAGAGAAAATTTAAATATGAATGGTGTTAAGGGCATTATCATGAGAAAGAAAAATGTAGCCAAATGGTGCCTATTGTCTCTCCAGAAACAGGAAGGATGTTGTCTCCATTCTGATCAGAGTGGTTATAGTTACAAAGCCTTGGGAAGCAATATGACTAGAATGTATCTAACATCTTCCAGAGGAATTGAAATTAAATGCAAAATATGTGTTTCCTTTGATTACATCCAGGTAATCTTGAGGAATAATCTTGAATTTCACTCTTGACAAAACACTAATGTACACACACATGCAAAAATATGGTGGTCTGAGAACACAAAATTAAGGATGTTCTTCAGCAGATCCTGTACATTTATTAGTCTATCAAAGAGAGAAAACATGGAAGGGAAATAAATTACCTCACCAAATAATTAAGTGAGCAGATAGAAATATACAAATTATTCTTCTCTCAAGCCAGAAGTAGCAGCTGAGATATCTACTATGAAAATGATCGCATTCCATTTTTGGCTCTCCATTCTCCTGTTAGATTGTCAAGGAGGAAATCAGAAGAGGCGGTGAACACCGAGAGATGGGGCATGATTTTCTGTTTCATCCCTTAGTTCTATGTCCTCATTAGAGTGGCGCAATAGTCTGTGTGAGGTACAAACTCTTCACAAGGACTCTTACACTTAGCAGTGGCTGTGGATTCCTTATCTCAACAGCTGAAGTACCAGCACAATTCCTGTGGGGTCCTGTCGGCTGCCACTTTCCCTGAGATGTTACAGTACTGGCTCAAGGTCATTCCTCCTTTGCTCACACAGATCTCCATTATGTAATTAGGATGGGAACTAAGGAGGAGAATGCTCATCATTTTCTCCAAAAAGAAATTCATCCCTCAGGAAGTAGAGGGAAATCTTAATCATTTTTCAGTAGCATATCTGATTCAAATATATGAAGTCAGTAGATACTTTGACCCAGTAGAGCACACGGCTTACCATCTAGGATGCCCTGAATGTGATCACTAGCACCACAGAGGACGACACTGAAGCAGCTTCGTGATGTTCGCCTGTACTGTGTGCTTCTCTGTCTCTTCTCTCCACTTCCTCTTGCTGCTAAAAAAATTAATGAATGCGGGACAGGTGGTGGCACAGTTGGTTAAGTGTGCAAGGACCCATGTTCAAGCCTCTGGTCTCCCACCTGCAGGGGGTAAGCTTCATAAATGGTGAAGCAAGGCTCCAGGTATATCTACCTCTTCCTCTCTCTACTTTCTTCTCCTATCTGAATTTCTCTTTAACTCTACCCAATAATAAACAGAAATATAGGGTTGTTTTTTTTTTTTTACTTTTTTTTTAAATAATGAATGCAGTTTATTGTGGATGATGGCTCATTATGTGAGAGTGCTTGGAATGGTACCATGATTAGAAGAAAGTATGCAATTGGAACACTTAAAGAAAAATATCTGTATCCTCTTTTCAGAGAGAGGCAGAGAGAGAGAAAGACAGAGTGTCAGAGAAAGAGACAGAAAGACCACAGGACCAATGCTTCCTTCAGTGTGCTGGAGGCATGCTCAAATTTGGAAACATTGTGTGGCAGTGCAATACAATGCCTTAAGTGAGCTACCTCTCAGAAACTTATTTTTTCCATTTTGGAGTTTTGATTTCTCAAGTAGGCTTTCTCAGTCTCACTTATTTCACTAATGATTATGTGTCCCCCACTCTGCTAATCTATGTTGTCCGAGGTCCAGCTTCCTTGAGATTGACTAGTGTAGCTATCTAATTATGCAGCGCAACTTTTATTCATGTCTGTGTTATGGATGCTTCATCTGTTCCTAAACTTGGGTAGTGCTTATAATGCTGCCATATACGTGGCATATCATCTTTTTTCTAAAAGAGCCAAACTTTATTGGATGATTCAAGAATTATCTCATTTATTACATATATGATGGGGAATTTCACATGATGCAGAGAAAAGAGCAGAGAGACAAGTCAAAGCAGCACTATAGTATGTAGTGCTGGCTATCAGAACTCAAACTCAGGTAAGAAAGTCCAGTGTTCTACCTGTTGTCTTAATTTGCATGTCTCTGATTATCAGTGACCTAGAGCAGTTTTTCATATATTTGTTAGCCTTCTGGATCACCTCTGTAGTGAATGTTTTGTTCATATCGTCTGTCCATTTTTGGATGGGGTCATTTTATTTTTTTTTGGTGCTAAGTTTGCTGAGCTCTTTATATATTTTGGTGATTAGTTTCTTGTCTGATGTATGGCATGTGAAGATCTTCTCCCATTCTGTGAGGGATCTCTCTGTTTGTTTAATAGTTTCTTTGGGTGTGCAGAAGCTTTTCAATTTGATATAGTCCTATTGGTTTGTTTCTGCTTTAGTCTTCCTTGCAATTGGGTTTGATTCATCAAAGATGTATTTGATGAATCAAAGGAACGTGTTTTACCAATGTTTTCCTCTAAGTATTTGATTGTTTGGTTGTTTTTGGTCTGACATCGACGTCTTTGATCCATTTGGAGTTGATTTTTGTTTCTGGTGAGATAAACTGGTTCAATTTCATTCTTCTGCATGTTTCAACCCAGTTTTCCCAGCACCATTTATTGTAGAGAGCCTCCTTCTTCCATTTAATCCTTTGGGCCCCCTTATCAAAGATTAGATGTCCATAGGTGTGGGGATTTATTTCTGGGATTTCAATTCTGTTCCACACGTCTGTGTGCCTATTTTTGTTCCAGTACCATGTTGTTTTGAAGATGATGGCTTTAAAGTATAGTTTAAGGTCTGGGAGTGTGAAGCCTCCATTTCTGTTTCTTTTCCTCAAGATGGTTTTGGCAATTCTAGGTGTTTTCAGGTTCCAGATAATTGATTGTAGTGTTTGTTCTATTCTCTTAAAGAAGCTTGGTGGAATTTTGATGGGTATTGCATTACATTTGTATATGACTCTGGGGAGAATATTCATTTGATGATATTTATTCTTCCAATCCATGAGCATGGAATATCTTTCCATTTCTTGGTATCAATTTCTATTTCCTTGAGTAGCGACTCATAGTTTTCAGAATATAAGTCTTTCTCTTCTGTGGTCATCTTGATTCCTAGCTATTTGATTGATTTTGCTGAAACAGTAAATGGGAGTGATTTCTGGATGTCTTCTACTTCTTCAGATTTAGTGTTTGCATAAAGAAATGCCACTGATTTTTGTACATTGATTTTGTATCCTGATATCTTGCTATATTGCCCAATAACTTCCAGTAGTTTACTGCTGGATTCGGTAGGTTTTCCTATGTATACTATCATATCATCTGCAAATTGACGTCTTCCCTTTCATTCTGAGGACAGGCCTGTCTAGTTCCCGATCTGAGGGGGAATGCTTTCAGCTTCAGTCCATTGAGTATGATGTTGGCTGTAGGTTTGCTATATATAGACTCCACTATGTTGAGTAATTTCCCATCTATTCCCATGTTTTGTAGAGTTTTGAGCATTAATGGTGTTGGATTTTGTCAAAGGCTTTCTCTGCATCTCTTGAGATAATCATGTGGGTTTTGGCTTTGCTTTTATTGATGTGGTGAATGACATTGATTGACTTATGGATGTTAAAGGAGCCTTGCATTCCTGGGATGATTCCCACCTGGTCATGAATGACAATCTGTTTGATATGTTGCTGTATCCGGTTGGCCAAGATCTTGTTTAATATTTTGGCATGTATGTTCATCAGCGATATAGGTCTGTAGTTTTCCTTTTTTGTTGTGTCCCTATCAGCTTTTGGTCTTAGGGTGATGTTGGCTTCATAGAAGGTGGAAGGAAGTATTCCTGTTTCTTCAGTCTTGTGGAAAAGCTAACTGTTTCCTGAAAGTTTTGTAGAATTTGTTTTTGAAGCCATCTGGTCCAGGGCTTTTGTTGTTGGGGAGATTCTTATTAAGGGTTTCAATTTCTTTGTGTGTGATTGGTGCATTTAGATTTTTTAGTTCTTCTTGGTTCTGTTTTGGAAGGGCATATGCTTCTAGGAATTGTTCCATTTCTTCCAGATTCTCTAGCATAGTGGTGTGTAGTTCTTCATCGAAGTTTGTTGTTTTTGACGGGTTATGTTGTTTTCAATGGGCTGGCTTCACAGGCGGGTAACAGACGACCAGGGACTCATGGTTGAGCTGTAGGCAGTATCTGTTTATTCATGCTGGACGCAGCACAATCTAACACGAGCTAAGCTAAACTCAAGGTACAGTACTGTAAAACTCACAATGCTGTCTTTATATATACTTGCCAAGTAAGGTGGAAACAAGATGTGACATAGAGAGAGTGGAGAGAAAAGTGACTGGTGAAAATCAGAGTGTGACAAAGAGGGGGCAGATTAGGCGAGAATCCTATCACTGAACCACAAATGCCCTGGAGGGAGGATGGAACTTGTTAACAGTGGTTATGTAAATAGAATGAAGTGGTTTTGTAAATAGAATAGTGTTAAGCAGGGGGGATTTAAACCAAATGAAACAGAAGGGGTCTCATACATACCAACAATTCCCCCTTTCTTTTTAACTAATGGCCATTGTGGGGTGAACAGAAACGTATATTGTACAGGCGTTTTCAAAAGAACTGGCATAAGACATGGAAAACAAAATAGGTGAGCAGCAATAACAAATGTGATGTCAGGGGGAACGTTTCTTGCCTCAAAGGGCAAGGCTTAGCAGGCGAAGTGGCATTTCTTGCCTCTGGGAATGCTTCATGCCTCTGGGGGCATCTCTTGCCTCAAAGTGTGTTTCCTGCCTCTGTGGGCATCTCTTGCCTCTTGGGGCGCTTCATGCCTCTGTGGGCATAACCTAATAAGGAGGGGGAGTTTTCTGCCTCTGGGGAAGAGCCTGCAGGCAAGGGGACATGGTCTATAAAGTCTCAAGGCAATTGGCTGAAATTAGTCTTTGAGAAACACAGCAGCGTGTACCAGTAAGTCCGATGGAGGTGTCAGTCCAAAGTAGCTGACCACAGAAGAAAATGCCAGAGGATGAAATGCTGCACGTCTGTCTCGATGGGGAATGTCAGCCACCAGAATTCTGCTTTTCTGTAGAGAGTGATCTTTGGAGTCTGTGAATCTGTTTCTTCAGGACGTGCCAGGTCTCATCATTGATTTCCAGGGGCGATGTCAGAGAACAAGATCCAAATGGATTTCCAGGAATTCCATTTGAGTAGATGCTTTTTCATGTGAAGATTTTGATAGCTGAAATTCACTTACTTGTCAAACAAAACTTGTAGCAGATTAGAAGTTTACTATAATTGATAACTCCATTATAATTGGAAGTCCTTTCTAGTATGATTTTAAGGTTGTTTAAACAGTTTAAACTCAATAAAATGTGGAAAGGAAAAACAGAAGAACCAAGGTTAAAAGCCTCAGGCATGAGAATAATTAACATAATCATTGCACTATCTGCCCCACCCATAACTCATACCGTTTTGAGGATTAAACATTTCAGATTTATGCCAAGATAAAAAAAGAAATTAAGGGAGGAAAAAACAAGTTTTTTGGATTGTTTCTGGATATCTCTAGAAATCATGTCTGCGTCCAGCATTTTTTTTTAAGTCAATGTCAAACAAAAATTCAGTCATTCAAATCATTCTCTTATGAAACGCAACTTGAACCAGCTTATCAAGATCTCACCATGTAGGATTAAGAGTCCCCAGAGGGCGTCCTAGTCCAAAAAGCTCCTCGAAATTCCATTTAGGGTGTTTCTGACTGTTCCTGCTGGATTGCTTCAGGCACCCATTTTTAAAAGCGTCTTCCCACTGAAGAAATAATCCAATCAGGAGAGTAGAACTAACCATGTGTCTCCATACTTGGGAACTGCCAGGGTACTCGAGAATGTTCTTCAAATTAGAGTAGTCCTTCTCCACGGGAAACATTTGAGAAGAAGTCCAGAAAGTTCCAGGGAAATCCCCATGCATATCCCAATGTCTATGACCACAGTCATAAAGAACCAAACTGTGGCCCGGAGCAAAATGTAGTCCTTTTCCTCAGGAAACATGGGAGAGGGAATCCAGAAAGTCTAAGGAGAAATCTCAGTTCATCTCCCAAGCTCTATGATCCCAGTCAAAAGAAACCAAAGTTCCCGGTCAGGGAAACAAAGTTTGGCCCAGAGCAAAATGTTCCAGAGACAGAGTAACTGTCTCATGATGAAACAGTAGAGGCTTTGGCAAACCTCTTCATAAGTAGAAGAGAAGACCATAGTGCATAGGTAGGCAAAGTCTTCACTTATCTGGGAGTTGCACAGGTCTGGTCCCACGTTGTTGCGCCATATGTTGTTTTCGACGGGTTATGTTGTTTTCAATGGGCTGGCTTCACAGGCGGGTAACAGACGACCAGGGACTCATGGTTGAGCTGTAGGCAGTATCTCTTTATTCATGCAGGATGCAGCACAATCTAAGATGAGCTAAGCTAAACTCAAGGTACAGTACTGTAAAACTCACAATGCTGTCTTTATATATACTTGCCAAGTAAGGTGGAAACAGGATGTGACATAGAGAGAGTGGAGAGAAAAGTGACTGGTGAAAATCAGAGTGTGACAAAGAGGGGGCAGATTAGGCGAGAATCCTATCACTGAACCACAAATGCCCTGGAGGGAGGGTGGAACTTGTTAACAGTGGTTATGTAAATAGAATGAAGTGGTTATGTAAATAGAATAGTGTTAAGCAGGGGGGATTTAAACCAAATGAAACAGAAGGGGTCTCATGCATACCAACAGAAGTTTCGCATGATTCTTTGGATTTCTGTGGTGTCACTTGTGATATCTCCTCCATCGTTTACAATTCTATGAATTTGAGTCTTCTCTCTTTTTTGTTTGGTGAGTCTGGCTAGGGGTTTGTCAATTTTGTTTAATCTTTAAAAGAACTAACATGTGGCTTCACTGATCTTTTGTATGGTTCTCTTATTTTCGATGTTGTTTATTTATGCTCTAAGTTTAGTGATTTCTGTCCTTCTTGTTGCTTTAGGGTTCCTTTGTTCCTCTTCCTCTAAGTGCTTGAGGTGTGCAGTAAGGTCGTTCATTTGAGCTTTTTCTTGTTGTTTAATATGTGATTGTATGGCTATAGGTTTCCCTCACAGTACTGCTTTAGCTGTGTCCCAAATATTTTGATAGGTTGTGTCTTCATTTTCATTTGTTTCCAGGAACATTTGAATTTCTTGCTTGAATGACTGTCTGACCCAGTGGTTCTTAAGGAGTGTGTTGTTTAGTTTCCAAATTCTGTGACTTTTCATAATTTTCTGTTTGTTGTTAAATGTTAGTTTTACTCCACTGTGGTATGAGGGGATACTTGGGATGATTTCAATGCTCTTGAATTTATTGTTGCTGGCTTTGTGGCCTAACATTTCGTCTATCCTTGAGGATGTGTTATGTGCACTTGAAAAGAAGGTGCATTCCTGTTTTTTAGGGTGAAGGACTCTGGAAATGTCCAAGAGGTCTAGTCTGTCTATCTCTCCATTTAATTCTCTTGTATCTTTTTTGATTCTCTTCTTTGTTGATATGTCTAAGTGTGAGAGTGGTGTATTGAAGTCTCCCACTCTTATTGTATTACTATTGATGTATTTTTGAAATTCTTTCAGTAAGTGCTTGATGTATTTAGATGGTCCCTCATTGTGTGCATAGATGTTAAAAATTGTTAAGTCTTCTTGGCTGATTGATCCTCTAATCATTATGTGATGTCCTTGCCTATCTTTTATTACTTTAATTGATTTAAAATCTATTGTGTCTGAGATGACAATGGTTTGTCCATCAATTTTCTGTGGTCCGTTGGCCTGTAAGATAGTTTTCCATCCTTTCACTTTAAGTCTGTGTTTATCTTGTTGTGTCAGATGGGATTCTTGCAAGCAGCATATGGTTGGATTATGTTTTCTGATCCATCCCCCCACTCTGTGCCTTTTGATGGGTGAGTTTAAGCCATTGAAATGTATTGATATTATGGATTTAATGTATCGTAGTGCCATTGTTGAAAACATTTTTTGTTTGTACTGATATATTGCAAGTATTATAGTGATGTTCTTATTTATAAGAGGTCTTTTAGAACCCCTTATATGTCCGGTTTGGTGATGGTTGCCTCCTTTAACTGTTGTTTGTCTAAGAAGGTTTTGATCCCTCCATCTAGTTTGAATGAAAGTCTAGCAGGATATATTATCCTTGGTTGAAGCCCTTTTTCATTCAGGGCTCGATAGATATCTTGCCATTCTCTTCTGGCTTTGGGAGTCTGAGTGGTGATGTCTGCAGATAATCTTATCGGTTTTCCCCTGCATGTGACTTTTTGTTTCTCTCTAGCAGCCCTTAGGATCCTTTCTTTATCCTTACTCCTTTTAATTGTAACCTTGATGTGTCTTGGAGACTTCAGGTCTGAGTGGATTCTGTTTGGAACTCTCTGTGCCTCTTGAATCTTGATGTCCTTTCTGTTATTCAGGTCTGGGAAGTTTTCTTCTATTATTTCCTCTAGAATGTTTGCTTCCCCTTGCTCTCTTTCTTCCTCTGGCTGGTCAATTATACAAATGTTACTTATTTTGAAATCATCCCATATGTCTCTGTTGTTGTCTTCAGTGTCTCTCAATCTCTTTTTGAGTTCTTTCACCTCTTTTGTCATTTTCTCTAACTCATGCTCTGTCGGACTAATCTGTTTTCTGCCAATGTTAGTCTGCTTTCCCTTGCCTCAGCTTCTTCCCTCATTACAGCTATTTCAGCTTTCAGTTCTCTAATTGCATCAAGATAATCAGTATTTCCCTTGGGGGTCTCAACTGTTGTTTCTCTGATACTGCCATTCATTTCTTCCAATGTTGTAATTAAAAAGCAGAGAAAGGAAATATTTTTGATTAAATTATTTTTAATTTAATTTAATATAAATTTCTTAATTAGCTAGGATGAGTAGGTAGGGAAGAGTCTGTAGAGGAGGTAGGAGTAAGGACACAAGTTCCTCCCACAATAGATAAGATGCCCTCTACCCTATTAATGAAAGATACCCTAAGAGTTAATTCTGATCAACCTAAGGGGGGGAGATATATGCTTTTATATAATATTAATAATAAAATATAAAATTGACTGGGTAAAAAAAAAACCCTGTCCCAGATTACCTCAAACCTTGTGATCAGAGGCAGCTGATTGTTAAGAGAAAAAAAAATTTAAAAAAATCCTCAGGACTAGACAAGTATAGCTGAAATAGACAGTTATGCTAATCTGGTATCCACTGTATATTCTAAGGGTAGCTAAAGGAGGAAGGGAAGTTGAGCAGAGATACTCGAAGTGAGAGTCCACTCTGAGTCAGAATTCTTCCCCAAAATAATTGCCAAATGTGTATCAGTGAATTCAAAAAAGCACACTGTTTGGTGGTGTGGGGGATAGGGCCTGTGGCTTTGGAAGCTGTAGGATTAAGGAAGAAAGGATGACAAGAATGAGAAAAAGAAAAGAAAAAGAAAGAGAGAGAGAGAAAAAGAAAAAGATAAGAAAAAAACATTAATAAAAGAGTGTTGAGAGGAAAGAGTTTTTTATTTATTTATTTTTAATTATTTAATTAGCTATGCCCATTGGGGTGGGGTGGTTGGCTACTTAGAAAGAAAAAAGGCCAGAGGTTTCAGACAGGAATAGACTTAGAATGAATGATAATCCCTGGTGGGACAGGAATCTTGGTAAAGAAAGAAGCTCAGCCAGGGAGCCTGCTAGGAGGTGGTCCCCAAGATGGGTTATGGGGGGGTTGCGGGGGTAGGAGAAGGAGGTGTGCTTTGGGATTAATAATTTAAAAGAAAAAAAAATGGTTTCCCTTTTTTTTACTCTGTCTTTTAACCCAAATTAAGTTATAGTCACTCCTTGGTGTCACCGCTAGGACCCCTTATTGACTGGCCTACTAAAGGCAGAAAATCCTACCGTTTCCAGAAGATGAGGTCAGAGCTCTAGCCAATAGAGGCTTCTCAGTCTGCCATCTTCCGGGAACCTCAGTTTCTATCTTTCTTTCCCTTCTCTGTCTTCCACTCCTCTCTCCATTACTCTCTGTCCTACCCAACAACAACAGCATCAATAACTTTAAAAAAAACAAGGGAAACAAAAGGGAATAAGTAAAAAATATATTTAAAAAAAGAATAGGAAAGCTATCAAGGTAGGGGACTGGATATGGAGTTGTGGTGGGAATTGTGTGGACTTCTACCCCTCTTATCCTATGGTTTTGTCAGTATTTCCTTTCTATAAATAAAAAAAGGGGGAAATCATAAGGACATCATCAAATATGGTTAGAGCCAATATGTAAATCCTATAAAGTCACAGGAGGAAAAATATTCAGCTGTGCTTATATACAAACAATTAACAGAAAAGAATTGAGGGCTCAGAGCCACACAGAAGAGAGTAAAAAGTACAATATACATAGGAATAAGCTTTACTAGGGAAATAAAAGAACTGCTCACTAAAAGTTGAAGACACTGATAAAGGATGTGGCACTTTGGGGTATGCATCTCCAGAGAAAAAGCCATCATTAGAATAAAAACATGTCACTTGAAAAATAGTTCAACTGTACCAGACCGAGATGAGCAGTGGTCCACGACTAGGTATGCCCCCCATAGAAGATTAATGGTAGAGATACCCCTCAGCCAAAGTCTAAAACAATTCTGGGTATGACCTCCCCTGAGAACATGACGATACTAAGCATTGCATAAGGAAGAAGGTCCCTCATGGTGCAGGGGTCTCAGAAAGATTATAAGAGGGAAAAAAAGAATCACAGTGCCTTTGTAAAACAGCAGGCTGCAGAGAGCCAAGCAGTGTATACTAATCTGGAGGATGGGTGGGTTAGGCCCCAGGTTGATGCACCAGATGTCGGGTTACATCACAGGGGAGACAAGTGACCAGGGACTCATGGCTAAGCAGGAGTGCAATGAAATGCCTTTATTGATCAGAGAAAATGCCTTTATATCTTTTGAAATGGAAGTGGCAAGTGGGAAAAGAAATACAGGTCCAAGAAGGATAATAGAGAACCTAATGGGTGTTATATTGTTACATGGGAAACTGGGGGGTGTTATGCATGCACAAACTATTGTATTTACAGTTGGATGTAAAACATTGATTTCCCAATACAGAAATTTTTAAAAAGTAAGCAACGGACTTTAATAGACGTGGCTGAAAATATGTGATAGGAGAGTGAAAAGGTCCTCCGCATCCCTTATGGAATTGACAGTCAATTTCACCATAAGACATCTTCTCACATCGGCTAAAGTCACCGCTATCAAAACCAAAAGATGACATATGCTGGCAAGGTTTAGATCTGATAAGCCTTTGCTTTGCTTGAATGAATGAAATATTGTTCAACTAGTATAAAAAAAAAACAGATTCAATGTTTTCTATAGACAATGAAAAGAGAAGTAAAATTTGGTTCAGGAATTCTGCTTCCAGGTATGTGTCCCCAAAACCTGAAGCCAGGATCCTGATGTCTTCATTTCTATCTTCACTGTAGCATTGTTCACAGTAGATATCTAGTCTGAATGAATAAACAGGATTTAATGTATTATTCAGTCTTATTCTATGGACTATCTTTCAATCTTAAAAAAAAAAAAACAGAACTTTTGCAGTGTCAACAATAGCAATAGACTTGCAGAGCATTATGCGAAGGTATACAGGCTGAGTCAGTTCTAGAAATCTAGTGTACAACATGAATAATTTATGTAGCAGAACAACGGTATTTAGGACTGACTTTTCAGATGTGACTACCATTAACTGTAAGTCAATAAGGGGCAGGCTGGTGGCACATCTGCTTGAGCACACATATCACTGCACTGTGGTTCCAGGCCCTCACCACCTTCGGGTGAAAGCTGCTTGACTGGAGAAACAGGTCTGCAGGTCTTTCTTCTCCCTCTCTATCTTTCCTGCCCAACTCCACTCAAACTGTCCTATCTAAAAAAAAAAAGGTGTGGGAGGGGAAGGAAAAATGGCTGGCTGGAGCAGAGGTGAGTTCTTAGTGCAGGACTAGCAGAAACTTGGTGGCAGTTTAAAAAAAAAAAGGAATTTGTAAAAATTCTGTGACCACTTCAAAGTTACAAACACATTTCAAATGCTTAAGGCAACACTTGAATCTGTTTAAATAACCAACCACCCAGCCCACCCAGTTCATACACTTTATTTTGTTTCCCTTCCATAGTTTTGATTGGTTGTTTTGCCTGGCCCATAGCCAGAGCACAGCATCTTCTTGTCTCCAAAACCAGGCTGTTTTTGTTATTATTATTATTTTATTTTTCCCTGGAATTAAATGTTAACCATAATTTAAGATTTCCTTTTTCGGAACTTTGTGTATTTCTGTCATCGGTCCAAAATCTGCATGCAAAGTGTGGTCTCAGTTGAACAAACAAGTGAAAGGGCATGTTTCATTTGTAACGAGGACATGGTCTCTGGCTTATAGAGTGTGCCTGGTTTAAACCAGTATGGAAGCAAGTTGTATTATACAAATATCAGTCCTGCTTTAGTCCCCGTGGAGGCAAAGGGAATCTCTCTGTAAAAACAATTCCTGAATACTAAACACTCCCAAAACTTTGCTATTAATTACATGGGACTCTAGGTAAGGGACTTTTATTTGAGATTGCATTTAACTAAATTGTATCAGTATCTACTCTGAACAACTTGATCTTGATGAGGTCGAGAGTCATGTCAAATATAAAATGACAATTATCACCCATAGAGCATTCCCTTCCACAAAGTAGGCTCTTCAAATCACTGCTCATCCTAGGCTAAATATGGGCCTCGGCTCACATCAATTTGATCTTCATGGATTAGCAGCTCAAATGTGCATCACACACATGGCGAAGCAGTACAATATCAAGTGAGATTTTCTGTCTCTGCCCAAATGACTCTTTAAACCAATGAGGAAGAAATATAACATTTGTATTAGAAAATAAAAGTTCTATAAAATGAACAACATATAAGATCTACTGGGGAGCCCACAAACTGCCCCCTTGTGAGTTGCTCTATTTTCATGGCTTATTCCACATGCCTTCCTTAGAACATGTAACCTGACCTTAACCTCCAAGTCCATTCTTCTTACCATCTACCTGCTTCAGACCTTAGAGAGAGCACTTCCTTTCCAAGATCCCAGATCCAGTGCCACATGGCTGCTCAAGAAAGGTCAAGCTGAAGTCCCCAGAGAAAGGGAAGGCAGATGTCAGCAAGTCCAGAAAGATGGTACCCAACCTTTGCTCTTTACCAGGAAGAGTTCCTGGGAGTCATCAGTAGGTTTGCTGGCAGGTGAGCTCAGCCCCCTGCTCTGAGTGGATAGGGCCTCAGGGGCTGGGCCACTCCCCCTGAAGCCTGTGGTACAGATGGAAGAATCGCTGCCAAACAGGGGGAAAGAATAAATGGTGTCTGAATATTGGGCCTGGCTTGGAAATGTGTCAGAAGAAAGCTGAATTTCCCTGATGCCTCCATTTCTCAGAAAATGAACCTGACAGTGAGGAAGCCTGTGACTGCACCTCTTGCTAGTGAGCCTATTTGTGCAGAGAAAGAACAAAAGAAAAAGTTTGGTTGGTGGTATGTAGTCACATTCTCCCATATGGTTAAAAGAATTACCACTTTGTCTCAGTGGATTATGTATGGCTCATTCAAATATCCCTGCAACTTACCTAGTATGTGTCTGGGAGAAGGCCCATGACCATAAAGTTCTCCTCTCAGGTCCCAGTGGAATGAAGACATCAAAACTTACCTGGTTACCTCCAACCACAGTTGCTAATTAAAATCATCCTGATCACCCACTAGAGCAGTTGCATCAGGCAGTAGGAAATATCTTTGTTCAGTAACCGCAGTGAGTTCTGAGAAATGACAGCAATTCAAAGACACAACCTCATGGATAACTCCCTGAGCATTTGGGCCACTCTTGAGATGGCTAAGGACTGGGATCCAAACAGACACATGTGGATTCCTCTCTGTAATAAACTTAGTGCCCCTTGACATTTTTTTCAATTATTTATATAGTGGAAATATTGACAAGACCATAGGATAAGAGGGTTACAGTTCTCATCTGCTCAACTCTGTATCCCACCCCCTGCCTTGGATGTTATCCTATTCTTTACCCCTCTGGGAATATGGACCCAGGGCTATTAAGGGGCACAGAATGTAGAAGGTGTGGCTTCTATAATTGTTTCCCCACTCTACATGGGTATTGGCAGTTCAATCCTTACTCCCAGCCTCTCTCTCTCTCTTTCCCTAGTGGGGCAGGGATCTGGGGAGGTGGGGCTCCAGGATACATTGGTGGGGTCATATGCCCAGGGAAGTCAGGCTGGAGCCCCTTGACATTTTTGACAGACAAATGAAATACTCAATGATGATTCCTTTTTACACTTTTGAGCTTGACTATTAAGAGTATAAGTCAACAGTTGTATTTTCAGTGCTCAAAATAGAAGTGTTAGTGGTTTTCCCTTGGTCATGGAATGCCCTGTCCATCTTCCAACACATTCTGATTCTACTTATTTATTCGGACTTAGTGTTTGCAGAAAGGAATTCCCACTGATTTTTTCCCTTGTTCATTTTGTAACCTGACACCTTATTCTATTTCCAAATAATTCTCATAAGCTTTTGCTGGATTAATTAGGGTTTTCTTTGTATCCTGTCACATCATATGCAGATAGTCACAGTTTGACTTCTTCTTTTCCAGTCAATGTCTTTAATTCGTTCCTCTGGCCTGATTGACATTGCAAGAAATTCCAACATTATGTGGAATAATAACAATCATAGGAAAGGTACATCCTTACTATCTGCCCTAAGTGGAAATGCTTTCAGTTTCTCACAATGTAGTATGAAGTTGCCTATTGGTTTGTTGTATATGGACACCACTAAGTTAAGGAAAATTCCATCTATTTCATTTTTGAAGTTCTGATTATGAAAGGATGTTGGGTTTTATCTAAGGCTTTATCTGCATCTGTTGAGATAATCATGTGGTTACAGTTTTATTATTTTTTAATTGATGCAATAGATCATATTGACTTATTTACATATACTGAACCAAAGTTCTGAAAAGTTGGTTTGAAACATGCAGACAAGTAGAAGTGAACCACTACACACACACCACACACACACACACACACATATGCAAATAAACTTTAAATGAATTGCGGACCTAGGTTTTAGGCCAGAATCTATCAAGGACTTAGAGGAAAATATTGGCAGAACATACTTCCATCTAAAGTTTATAGGCATCTTCTGTAATACAAATCCAATTGCCAGAGAAAGACTAAAGCAAAGAGCAACAAGCATAACAACAACAAAAGGGACTCCCTAAAATGAAAAGCTTCTACACAGCAAAGGGAAGCACCTCCCCAACAAAGCGACTCCTTTCAGAAGAGGACATGATCTTTGCAGGCCATACATCAGACAAAAGACTCATAATCAATTATATCAAGAGCTCCCCAAATTCAGCAATGAACAAAGAACCTCCTAACAGATGAGGAGGACTGAATGTCAGGAACATCAAGGACTAGGCAGCACTTGCATGTCAGGGGTAGGAAAACAGGCTTGCTGAAGCCTGTATATTAGACAAGCAGGGAAAAAGGTGAGGGTTTCACAGATTTCGTCATGACTCTTGGCATGGCTGCACAGTCATAAGGTCAGAGAGATCAAAGCAAGCCCCTTAGCTTATCAAGTTGGATCAGAGTGTCTGCAAGAGCCGGCTCCTCCCTAGTAAGCCAGAGTGTGACTAGCAGGACTGAACTGGTGCTTAGGCCTGTGGCCCGTGAGCTGCAGTAGCTCTCTGCTGGGGTGTGATCCTCTAGTTGGCCTGACTTGGGGGCTTGGAGGGCAGTGATCTGTCAGTGGACCTGGATGCATCTTTGGCTTGTCTCTGAGTTCCTTTGAAGCTTACCAGAGAACAGAGAGAAGTGGGCTGTGAACTGTCTGCATGACTTCGCTGCTTCCTGCAGAAACCTGTCTCAGTGTTTTGACCAATTCCATTGTCAGTCAACCTGAAAATGGTGGATGGGTGCAGCATGATAGAACTGCATTTTCTGTGAGGAAATCTCTCCCTAGGCTCCCTAGGAGGCAGCAATTCTAGAATGGTAAGCACAAAAAGGTCACCACTCGCTGAATGCTCAGATGCCACTACTATTATGATTGTGTCAGTGTAGTTTCTCAGAGGACAGCCAGCTTTGTGAACACTCATAGGCTGTCTTCAAAGAAGTGCCTGATTGTGGTGTGGATGTCCTGTCAGAAGTGATCTGCTGAGTGTTTCTCGGAGTCAAGTCAGACTGCGAAGCACAGATGGACAGGTGGCTGTAGCCTGTGAGCTCATGTCTCGATAACACCAAGCCTCATCAGAGTTTCTCTAGTTTCAGGTCCCTTCCAACTGAAATACTAAATTGAACAATTGTCCACAGTCTTTCATTCCTTTTATAACCTCAGGTTGCCCTGGACGTGGAAAGCACTATTAGATAAGTTGATATGTGAGGGAGAGGCTATGTCTGCAGGAAGTGAGCTCACAGTTCTCATGCCTGGTGTGAGTAGAACATGGAACCCCTGTAACCAGGCGGGTACATTGGCCCCTACCCAGTTCATTTCACTGGAATCTTTCCTGCGTGAAAATGTTCTCATGCTGTTTTCCCAGTTTCTGGAGAAATAGGCACCAGAACACCCCCGAACAGAGTCCAGAAAGAAATTGCTTTTTAAATTGGATATTATGTGTTCCTTGCTGTGCCTGCACTCAGGTAAAACTGTGTGTCCTAGAGTAATCCGGATCAGGATTCCTCTCTGAGCTCTCCAAGGACAGCTTCCCTTGCAGTTCTTTCTCTCTCTCTCTCTCTCTCTCTCTCTCTCTGTGTGTGTGTGTGTGTGTGTGTGTGTGTGTGTGTGTCTGTATGTGCATCTGTATGTCTATGTGTCTGTTTAGGGGCTGGGTGTGGGGAGGAAAATCCCATGAGGACTGTTGAGGTGAGGCCTAGGCAGGTGGTGGTTGAACCCGCGGTTTTTCATGATCATTGCCCAAGACAGGAGGGTAGGATTGAAGCAGTGCTCTGGAGCCTCTAGATGAGCTTATAGAGCCCAGGCCCTCAAGCTGCCAATTTCCCTCCTTGGTGTGAGTGTGTCTGGAGTGGAATGATGGAGCTCTGAGTGAGAACCAGCAGGGACAGCCAGATGGGCTGCAGGCTCTGTGCCTGGCTCCAGGCAGTGAGGTAGGAGCTGCTCTGTGGGGATATCTACTCCATGTTCTTCAGTCAAGGCAGGTGCAGGTTGCAGGTGCCTCTATCCGCCTTCCTCCCTCTCTTCCTTCTCCTTTTCGATTTCTCTTTGCCCTTCAACTCAACCAAGAAATGGGAGACATGGCCAGTAGTAGGTATGGATTTCTGTCATGCTGCCACTGACTCCACACTGATAACACTGGTGTCAAGAAAACATTGAGAGAAGTGTTCCGGGAGGTGGCGCAGTCGTAAAGCTTGGACTCTCAAACATGAGGTCCCGAGTTTGATCACTGGCAGCACATGTGGCAGAGTCATGTCTAGTTCTTTCTCTCTCCTCCTATCTTTCTCATAAAAATAAAATCTTAAAAAAAGAAAATTGAGACAGAGAGAGAGAGAGAGAGGAGACAGAGATTTCCTCAGGCTAATTAGTTTGTGTATATTTAGTTTGTAGTTGACTAGAGATGGACCTGCTCTAATGTGCTGTCTGCTGTCTTCTGTAGGCAGAGGAGGAGGAGGAGGAGGTGTGTGTACCCTCCAGCCTGTGTGTGGAGCAGCCGAAGGCAGTTGTTCAGGCCAAGGGTGAGCCCAGAGTTTACGTGGAGCAGCTGGCTGGCCAGGAGGCCCCCATCCTCCAAGAGGTACCTGGTCCCTTCTCTGATCTCACTGGGGATGTGATTTGGGTGGTGGTTTATTCTGCACCGCGTTTAGCATGTTCTCATGTCTCTGCATTTTGGTTGATGAAGTCCTTCTGAGTCCTGTTCAGTGCCATTTCCCCTGAGATTAGGAGGCTGCTGCAATGACACCCTCATGCAGGGTTTTGAAATCCCTACTTGCCATTTCCCTCCAGTCTGTCAGATGTTCACTGTCATCCTCTGTCAGTGCTTTCAACAGCGGGGATTAGAATGTGTCTGAATATAGATTTTACTCACATTATTGGCAATGCAAATGGCTCCAAGACCTGCTATGTTGTGATGTTTTTCTCTGACTGAGGAGAATGAGGAAGAGCATATAAAGAAACTTGTTTGCCTGCAGGTGGAGCAGCTGAAGCCAAAGGAGGAGGAGGAGGAGGAGGAGGAGGAGGAGGAGGAGGAGGAGGAGGAGGAGGAGGAGGAGGACGAGGACGAGGAGGAGGAGCAGGATGAGGAGGAAAAACCTGAGTGTGTGAGGTTGGAGGAGTTATTGCTGGAGGAAGAAGAGGAGGAAGAGGAGTTGGTGTGTAGGGCGAAGGAAGAGGAGGAGGAAGAGGAAATGGTGTGGATGGTATTGGAAGAGGAGCAGGAGAAGGAGAAGGAGCAGGAAGAGGCAGAGGAGGAGGAGGCGGAGGAGGAGGAGGAGGAAGAGGAGGAGGAAGAAGAAGAAGAAGAGAAAATGGTGTGGATGGTGTTGGAGCAGGAGGAGGCAGAAGAGAACATGTTATGGATGGTATCGGAGGAAGAGGAGGAGGAGCTGGAGGAGGAAGAGGAGGAGGAGGAAGAGGAGGAGGTGGAGGAAGAAGAAGAGAAAATGGTTTGGATGGTATTGGAGGAGCAAGGGGAAGAGGAAGAGGATGAGTTGAAAGAGGAAGAGGAAGAGGAGGTAGAAGAGGAAGAGGAGGAGGAGATAGAGGAGGAGGAGGTTAAAGAGGAAGAGGAGGAGGAGGAGTTGGAGGAGGAGGAGGAGATGGAGGAGGAGATGGAGGACATTGAAGAGGAAGAGGAGGAACTCATGAATAACATCAAAGAAGACCAGCCAGTGGTGGTGGCGGAGCATGTCAAAGTAAAGGATGCTTGCACAGGGATCAACGAATATTTTTTAACAGCTTCGGAAGAGGAATTTTCTAGCGAGGTGAGTGACAAATTGACTGGAAGGAGGGGGCTGTGCTCATGGGGCTGCCCTGCTTGCTGGGGGAAGCTAATGTGGAGTTTGGATGACGGTCTGTGCAGTACCTTCTCCACAACTGTTCTTACACCTCTGGTTTGTCAAGTGTACAAATATCTAAATCTGTGACCAGCGTGCTATGCTGAGAGTCTCTGCTTCTGAGATGGTAAAAATGTTAACAGGGTTTTGTTTTTTTTCTTTTGAGCTTCTATGAATATTCTTGGGTGGGTCACACAGATACTTTCTTAGAGGAGGTGCAGAGGGAACACGCTGAACAAAGGTTTTTCTTCAACTTCGATAGACACATGTGTCTGAGCTTCCAGCAGCCAAGGCAGCAGTGGCTCACCAAAAAGAAGTAGCAGAGTTCTCCAGTGCAAGCTTTTTTCTTAAAGAAAGCACCAGCTAGATGATCTGCTGGAGGCTGATGCTTTCCTCTCTGTTAGCAGGATGAAGAACACTACCACAATTCAGACTCTGAAGACACCGAATCCTCGGAGGGCCAGGTAGATGCAGAGAACCTACTCTGGCTTCTCTCCCTCCTGGAGGAACGAGACCCCCTGGTGGAGGTTGTGACCACACTCAAGATTTCCTCCATTTATGAGGTGATGCCGGGGTTTCCTTTGGGGATTGTGATTTAATTTTGCCTTGTTCCTAGACCTTGTTCACAGTGGCTCTTATACAGGTTCACTTCAGCCCGTGAGGTAGCTCAAATTTTCTTTAAGGTTGTTTTTGAGGGATACTGACTAACTCTCCCACATATCTTTTTCTTATTTATATTTACACAAAGGCCAAATATCTTACTTAGAGAGAAGTTAGATCATTTGCATTTTGTGTCTATTTACAAGTAATGTATTGACTGGGGAGAGAGAGAAAAATCAAGAGGAAAGAGAGATTTAAAGAAGCAAAGAGTAGGATACCTGCAGCATTTGATACCTTTTGTAAAACTTCCTCTCACAGCTGGGGATCAAGGATTTCAACCTGTGTCATGGACCATGGGAATGTATGGGCTCTTACTGGTATGCCACCATCCCACAGCCTGTTTTGCAACACCCTGAGATTTCATTTTCCCCGAAATCATTTCCCTCCATGGAGAGAGGGATTTCTTTGAGTTCTAGACCCATCAAGTCTGTTTAGGAGTCTCATGACTGCCCGATTAGTGCCCCAGCTGGAGGAACAGCCTGATAGTGACTAAAGAGTCATCGTGAAAATATGCCAGTCTGTTGCCCATATTCAGCTTTAGCAGTGCTTGCTTTGCTAAGGTTAGCTTTGGCGTGAGTGAGAGAGCTGTAATAGGAAGTAGGTGATGAGGGTATCTAAGTTTATGTGGACACTATTTCATTATACACTTGATACTGACTCACTACAGACTATTGTGTATTTTTGCCTTTAGGCCTATATTTTGCCCTAATTTATGAATACATGTTAATATATGCTCAATCTGGTAGGCCCTGGCCTATATCTAGCTTTTGGTATGTCATTAGGAAGTGAAGCTCCTGGAATGGACTTAGAGAATACAATGAAAGCAAAGGTCTCACCCGAGTTTTGAGGGTGAAGGGTTGGCAATCCATGCCTTACGTCTCTGTACCAAGTCTGAGGTGAAGCATGCTGAGATGGTACTCATTGCATTGATCAGGTTGGAATAGGTGGATGCAATATCATTTAGCCTCATTGGAGAGAAGCATGCAGGGAAGTGAGCCCCACCCAGAGGTAGCAGGATTGGGAGAAACATAGGCTCTATAGAGGAAAGGGAGATTCCTGTTGTCCTAGGGTTTAAGAAGACTACCCTATGGTTTTGTTAATTTATCCTCTCTTAAATAATTTTTTTTAAAAAGAAGACAATAGTTATTTATTGCAATAATCACATTGTTTGGCAAATGGGTAAACTTTGAAAAATCCCTTTGTTTGGATTTGCTATATCATACACACCAGCACCATAATTTATTGCCTTTGACATTATTTGCATATAGCGATGCTACCAGCTTCTTTTGTTCTCCCTGGACAAAGCTTATAAGAGAGTCAACCTATCAAAGACTCAGCCTATGTATTCAAAAGACGCAGTCTGTGCCCTAAATAGTTTGAGACATCCAATCAATTTTCCCCTCTCAGACTAATTAAATAGTGATTTAAATGACTACAAATTGATAGGAGTGTACATAACACAATTCCCACCCCCCCCAAAGTCAGTGTCACATCCTCTCGCTCCGCTCACCCCCCAGTCTCATGAAGTTGAAGATCCACCCTCACCCTCCACTCAGAGCTTTTACTTTAGTGTCCTACTACAAATTTAGTCAGATCTTGATTTGAGTTTCCATTTCTGTTCTTCTTTCTCAACTTCTGTTTATGAGTGGGATCATCCCATACTCGTCTTTATCTTTTTGACTTAGCTGACTTAACATAATTTCTTCTGGCTTCATGCAAGATGGGTCAGAGTAGGTGTGTTGACTATTGTTTATAGCTGCGTAGTATTCCACTGTGTATGTAGACCACAGCTTTCTCAGCCATTCATCTGCTGTTGGGTACTTGGGTTGCTTCCAGGATGTAGCTCTTATGAATTGTGCTGCTAGGAACATAGGTGTACACATATCTTTTTGGCTGGGTGTTATGGTGTCCATCGGGTATGTCCCCAGCAGAGGGATTACTCGGTCATATGGAAGGTCCATGTCTAGCCTTGTGAGAGTGCTCCAGACTGCTCTCCAGAGAGGCTGGACCAATTTACAATCCCACCAATAGTGCAGAAAGGTTCCACTGTCCCCACACTCTACTCTCTCCAGCATTTGTTGCTGCTGTCCTTTTTGATGTATGCCATTCTCACAGGAGTGAGGTAGTATCTCAATGTTGTCTTTATTTGCATTTCCCTGACAATCAGAAACCTGGAGCTATTTTTCATATGTTTGTTAGCATTTTGGATGATCTCTGTCGTGAATCTTTTGTTCTTATTCTCTGCCCACTTTTTAACGGGGTCATTTGCTTTTTTGGTGCTAAGTTTGCTCAGCTCTTTGTATACTTTGGTGATTAGTCTCTTGTCTGATGTTTGCATGTGATGATCTTCTCCCATGGTGAGGAGTCTCTTTGTTTGTGTGATAGTTTCTTTGGCTGTGCAGAAACTTTTGAATTGGATGTATTCCTACTGGCTTGTTTCTGCTTTAGTCTTCCTTGCAGTTGGCTTGGTTTCATCAAAGATATCCTTGAGGTCTAGGTAGGAAAGTGTTCCACCAATGCTTTCCTCTAAGTGTCTGATAGTTTCTGGTCTAACGCCCGGGCCCTTGATTCATTTGGAGTTGATTTCTGTTTCTGGTGAGATAAGGTGGTTCAATTTCATTCTTCTGCATGTTACAACCCTGTTTTCCCAGCACCATTTATTGAAGTGAGCCTCCTTCCTCCATGTAATCCTTTGGGCCCCCCCCTTTTCAAAGATTAGATGTCCATAGTTGTGGGGGTTAGTTCTGGGCTTTCAATTCTGTTCCACTAGTCTGTGTGCCTATTTTTGTTCCAGTACCAGGCAGTTCTGATGATGATGGCCTTATAATATAGCTTGAGATATGGCAGTGTGATGCCTCCATTTCTATTTCTTTTCCTAAGATTGTTAAGGCAATTCTAGGTGTTTTCTTGTTCCAGATAAATGACTGTAGTTTTTTTTTAATAGTATTTTTTTAATATTTATTTTATTTATTTATTCCCTTTTGTTGCCCTTGTTGTTTTATTGTTGTAGTTATTATTGTTGTTGTCGTTGTTGAATGGGACAGAGAGAAATGGAGAGAGGAGGGGAAGACAGAGAGGAGGAGAGAAAGATAGACACCTGCAGACCTGCTTCACCACCTGTGAAGCGGCTCCCCTGCAGTTTAGGAGCCGGCCTCGAACCGGGAATCTTATGCTGGTCCTTGTGCTTTGTGCCACCTGATCTTAACTCGCTGCGCTACAGCCCAACTCCCCATGACTGTAGTTTTTATCCTATTCTCTTAAGAGGAAGTATGGTGTAACTTTGCTGGACATTGCATTACATTTGTATATGGCTCTAGGGAGAATATTCATTTTGAATATATTGAGTCTTCCAATCCATGAGCATGGGAGGTCATCTATTTCTTGGTATCAGTGTCTATTTCCTTGAATAGGGACTCATAGTCATAAAGATGAAAGCTCATCTGGGAGCCTGCTAGGACCAGCTCTCCAAGCCCTGGGGAGTGGTTATCTGGTGGAGGGGAGGGATGGCTTCAACAATAATCAGAAAATGTCTTTTCTTTTTCCTCCATTTCCTAACCCAACTAGAGTCACAGGACCCCTCCTTGGTGTCACAGGTAGGACTTCTTGTTCACCGTCCTGCTCACAGCCCCATATCCTACCCTATCCGGCCCCTGATGTAAGAGCTCATACCAGCAGCTGCCTCCAAGTCACCCTCTTGGCTCCGCCCATTTCTCTCCTTTTCTCACAACCCATTCCCCATTGATTTCTGGCTGTCTCTATCAAATAAATAGGAAAATACAATTTTAAACATTCTTAATTTACATGTTTATATCATGATGCCTTCTTTTTCATTGTTAAGTGTTTTGAATAGTGATAAATGATTGACACCAAAACACAAAGTTTAGCTTTCAGGAAAATTCAAATCATTGGAACCAGGCGGTAGCACATCTGCTTAAGCACACACATTACAGTATGCATGATTCCAGGTTCAAACGCCTGATCCCCACCGGAAAGGGGAAAGCTTCACGAATGGTGGGGCAGTTCTGCAGGTGTCTCTGTCCCACCTTATCTACCCTTCCCCCTCTCAATTCCTCTCTTCTCTATCTAATAATAAATAAAAACCCTTTAAATAGTTAAAAAAGAAAAGAAAATTCATATCATTTACCTCATCCAAAGCTCTGCGTAGCACCCACCCTCTTCCTGGCACTGCACTGTGAGCTCCAGGTGTCTGTTTTGTCCATCACTCTCACAGACATCCTGTGGGATTTGACTGAGATTGTCACCCCAGCTCACAGACCAACAGGAGCTGGCCTAGAGGTCATGCACTGCACCAAGGTGACATGACATAGCAGCCACTACTAAGTGCACAGGCAGGAACTGGATCTCAAAGGTGAAGAAAGCGTATTTTGACTCCTAACAGAATTCAGTCATGATAGACTGTAATATGACCTTTACTTAGCAGGACTGATGTTTTTTTTGCTGTTGTGTTTATTTAATGTATCTGTCAAATGGAAAATATCAACAAAACTATAGGATAAGAGGGGTAAAGATTCCACATATTTCCTACTACCAGAGTTCTGTTTCCTGTACCCTCCATTGGAAGCTTTCCTATTTATTCTTTATGTCTCTGGGCGTATGGATCCAGTATCATTGTCGGATGGAGAGGTAGAAGGTCTGGCTTCTGTAATAGCTTGTCCACTAACCATGGACATTGGCAGGTCAGCCCATACTCCTAGCATGTTTCTATCTTTCACTATTGGGGCAGGGCTCTGGGGAGGTGGGGTCCCAGTGTACATTGGTAAGGTTTTCTCCCTGGAAGAGTCAGGTTGACAACATGATAGCATCTTCAATTTGGTGTCTGAAATAGCATTGAGATACAAAGAAGAACATTTTTTAAAAATAATCTGGAATATAAAGACAGAAATATAGGAGCTAAGATTTGAGATTTCCATCTTGGAAAGAATTATTAGAAATAATTTTTCGAAATATTCCAAGGGGCCCATGACATTACTGATGATTGCCGGAGCCTGAGAGCTAACATGCAGGTCAGCCAAAGGTATAACCTTGGAGGTGGCATCAGGGTAGAAAATAGAACTAGAAAGCTGCATCAGGAAAGAGAGTAGCTCCCAAGCTGGTGCTTTTTTTTTCCTTCTGTCAATAAGATTTATAAAAAAGTCTGATTTTGACATAAAACATTTCTCATTATTTTATGTGGAGACTATTTTTGGACCATTAGACTGAGCAAGCTAAATTCACCTCTTAGACCTCTGATAAGTGATGCCCAGGTTTGAACTTGATGAAATTACCAATCCTGTACTCTAGACTGGATGAAATTTCCAGCAGGAAGTTCATTTGTTTGAAAACATCTCCAAGGACTCTTCTGTAAATCAGATCTCTTTGGTAGGAGGTGGTAGGTGTTTTTGTATGTAGAAATCAATCCTGTGAAGGTACTTTTTCTTGGAAACATAGATTCAGAAGCAGCCACGAAAGCTGCCATGCATTTCCTTGAAGGATTCACTAGAAGAATGTGCCTTGATTTCATTCTAGTCCGTTGAAATGGGACTGCCCAGAAGATCACTAACACCGTGATGCTTTGCTCTGATCTTGTAGACTGAAGAGGAACGAGGACCACCAAGACGACGTGGGGAGGTCCATACAGGACTGTCCTTCTCCTTTCTCCTTCAGAACAGACACATTGGCATGCAGTTAGAATTATCCATCACTGCACGCAGAATTGCAGAGAGGGTGTGTTTCTTTCTTTGGTGATGTATGGGGGAGCAGAGGTGTTCATTTTGAGGGAGATTTAGTTCCTGTATCTGGTTTCCCATTGACCATAACTCTGGGCATTCAGGGTTGAGGGAGTTTGAACAGAGGTTATGCAAACAGGCTCCAATGACCCAGCTTCAAAGCCCTGAATTAGTTAAACAAACAAAAATACTTAATGGTAAATCATTCTTTCCTTGTCTGAAAAAACAAACAAGATTATCAAAAATAATTTTATCCTGTTACAGTAGTTTTGAATACACACACACACACACACACACAAACACACACACACACACACAGGTGTACACAGCTCACCTTCTTGTATATGGTGCTGTGTTTGGACTTGGAACTTAGGTATGTTCTTCAGGTTAGGTCTTTGCCACAGCACTGATCTATCTCCTTGGTTGAAAAATTATTATGAGACTTCTTTGAACATATTAAGGAAAGCACTGTGCCCTGTGATAGTTGCACATTGACATCAATATGAAGAACATAGACATGCATTCTTAGAATGAAAAGTTGCCATACATTAGTTCTTCCATCCACAATGATTTCATGTCTGCAGCATATATTTTATGTATTGTATTAAATGGGCATGAGTGGGAAGTGTTTTGACTTCTGTTCTATTTTTGTAGACTGAGAATGCAAGTCTTGAAGACACTCCAGATGAGGAAGGACCAACATTTCCTCTGGCACTGCCAGCATGCCCTCACGAGGGTGACAAGCGGGATGAAAATCATCCTGCGTAATAAAAAGGACATCTCTACAACCCAAATAAGTAAATTTAATGAGTCAGTGTCTTCATTTAAAGTTTTAGATAAAGAGAGAAATGGAGAAATGAAGGAAGTGGCATCATCACTACTTATAGAATTCCTGGAAATATGAAGCTGACTTGTTCTCTGAATTTGACTGTTTAAAGATAATTGCTCCACTCAGCAATATCCCTATTAGAATAGATGTGATTATTTGATTGCCAATAACAATTGCTAATAATATAGATCATACATTAATTCTTATAAGAATATAAAAACTATTCTCATAAGTATAATTATAGTGGCAGTATTGACGTGTCCATCTTTGAGAGATTAAACTTTGAATTAAGTGGTGAAAATGAACTGAAGGAAGGCTGGCAGTAGAACAGTGGGTTAAGCAGAAATGGCACAAAGTGTGAGGAACAGTGTAAGGAAACCAGTTCGAGCCCATGGCTCCTCACCTGCAGGGCAGTCATTTCACAGGCAGTGAAGTAGATTTGCAGGTGTCTGTCCATCTCTCCCTCACTCTGTCTTCCCCTCCACTCTATTTCTCTTTGTCCTATCCAACAAAAAGAACGGCATTAATAATAACAAGGGCAACCAAAATGGGAAAAAATAGCCTCCAGTAGTAGTGGGTTTGTAGTGCAGGCACCAAGCACCACCAGTAACCCTGGAGGCAAAAAATATAAATAAATGAGACTGAAAAATATACATTGATATTGCACCAAAGTAAAAGACTCTGGAGTGTGTGGCAGGGAAAATACAGGTGCTAGCAAAGGATGAGAGGGGACCCACTGGGAGTTGTACTGTTATGTGGAAAACTGAGAAATGTTATGCATGTACAAACTATTATGTCTACTGTCAACTGTAAAACATTAATCTTCCAAAAAAGAAATTAAAAAATTTAAAAATGTATGGAACACAAATGAAAAAGAGAAATATAATAATCTTTGCAAAAATAATTTTTCTCAGGAGGCAAGATTTGTAAAAATGATAACCGGTTCTATAATGAAATACTTAAATTTAAATCTATAGTGAAATATTCCCACGAGGGAATGGGGCCAGAGCTAAATAAACAAAATAATGGAAAAACAAATGATTGTATATCAGGGTTCCAATGACATCAAATACAATGTTTAGAATATTTCTTCTTTTTAATTCTTTTAATTTTATTTTTTATTTTATTTATCTGTTTATTTTTTATTTATTTTTATTTTATTTATTTAGTCCCTTGTGTTGCCCTTGTTGCTTTATTGTTGTAGTTATTAATGTAGTTGTCGTTGTTGGATAGTACAGAGAGAAATGGAGAGAGGAGGGGAACACAGAGAGGAGGAGAGAAAGATAGACACCTGCAGACCTGCTACACCACCTGTGAAGTGACTCCCCTGAAGCTGGGGAGCCAGGCTTCGAATGGGATCCTTATGCCAGTCCTTGTGCTTTGTGCCACCTGCGCTTAACCCGCTGCGCTACAGACCGACTCCCTCTTTTTAATTTTTTAAGTCTTTATTCATTGATTTATTGAATAACCAGAAGTTGAGAGGGACGGTGGTTATAGAGAGGGAGAAAGACAGAGAGACGCCTGCAGCACTGCTTCCCCATTCTTGAAGCTTTCCCCCTGCAGGTGGACACAGGGGACTCTAACCTGGCTCCTTGCGACATGTAACTAAATGTGAGCTCAACCAGATGTGCCACCATTGAATCCTATGACTAGAATACTTCAGCCAATAGGAAATTGCAAATACACTGTATTGCCTGCCCATCTAACCAAAGACATGCAGCACCCATGTAGGTGAAACCCCAAACTCACAGGTATATGATACCTGGGTGTATTTGCAGCCATTATTACAGCCCAATTTATTTGCTACACAATAGACATTCATCATAAATATCTGTAAAATTCACATTGCAACTGTCATTTTCTGTCCAAAAACTGCAAAGTGCCGTCTTCATGTCCCTGTTTCTCAGACTATAAATGACAGGATTCAGGTTGGGAGGTAACACAGAATACATCACAGACATAAAGAGATTCAGTGATGATGGAGAATAGGCAGCTGAACTTAAATATGCCAAAAATGTGGAAAAGAGGAATTAAATCACGACAGTGAGGTGGGGAAAGCAGGGGGAGAAGGATTTTAACCTGCCTTGGTCAGAAGGTATTCTCCGAACTGCAGAGAAAAGATGAACATAGGAAATGACCATGAAAATGAAGCAAACAAAAACAAACAGCTAGCTACAATAAATGCATATTCTAGAATTTCATCCCCAAAACAAGTGTGAGCAGAGAGAGACATCACAGAAGAACTGAGGCAGTACATTGGGGCCACAGAAACAGGTAGAAAATGTTCCTATCTCATGGAGGGATCTATAGACACAGTCTCTGAGCCACGCCACCTTTGTTCATGATGGTCTCATAGTGCACAGGGTGGCAGATGGCAGCATAACAGTCACTAGCAGGAGAGCATACTCTGTGCCTGCCAAAAAGAGGACCGGGAAAACCTGAGAGGCACAGCCCACAAAGGAGCTGGAGTGGCTGTTGGTCAGGGTGTTCATGATGCACGTGGAGACAGTGGTGGAAATGTAGCAAATGACAATCAAAGACAAGATCTTCAGGAAGAAGTACATGGGGGAATGGGGCTGCTGGTCAAGGGAGGTGAGAGTGACAATGAGCAGGTCCCCAGCAGAGCTGCCAGGTAAACCCGAAAGAACACAGAGGCAAAGGGTCTCTGTACACCTGGTCATTAGAGATTCCCA
Organism: Erinaceus europaeus; assembly: GCF_950295315.1. Taxonomy (NCBI): domain Eukaryota; kingdom Metazoa; phylum Chordata; class Mammalia; order Eulipotyphla; family Erinaceidae; genus Erinaceus; species Erinaceus europaeus. Next base: position 16,655,519 of record NC_080170.1, read on the forward strand.
TGAGCAGAAATTCAGTCACAAAAGTCACATTGCTTCATTTCTCAGGCAAGAGTTTTTTCTGTGGAAGAAAATATATCAGAGGCTCAATCAGTTGTGTTCATTCCATTTACTCTGCTTTCTCTCAATTCTTCACATGACATGATCTAGAGTGATAGGTGTCTCATCAGAGCAAAAACGCAGTACACAGTTTCTTCTGTTGTGATATTTATGGAGAGAAAATTTAAATATGAATGGTGTTAAGGGCAATATCATGAGAAAGAAAAATGTAGCCAAATGGTGCCTATTGTCTCTCCAGAAACAGGAAGGATGTTGTCTCCATTCTGATCAGAGTGGTTATAGTTACAAAGCCTTGGGAAGCAATATGACTAGAATGTATCTAACATCTTCCAGAGCAATTGAAATTAAATGCAAAATATGTGTTTCCTTTGATTACATCCAGGTACTCTTGAGGAATAATCATGAATTTCACTCTTGACAAAACACTAATGTACACACACATGCAAAAATATGGTGGTCTGAGAACACAAAATTAAGGATGTTCTTCAGCAGATCCTGTACATTTCTTAGTCTATCAAAGAGAGAAAACATGGAAGGGAAATATATTACCTCACAAAATAATTAAGTGAGCAGATAGAAATATGCAAATTCTTCTTCTCTCAAGCCAGAAGTAGCAGCCGAGATATCTACTATGAAAATGATCGCATTCCATTTTCGGCTCTCCATTCTCCTGTTAGATTGTCAAGGAGGAAATCAGAAGAGGCGGTGAACACCGAGAGATGGGGCATGATTTTCTGTTTCATCCCTTAGTTCTATGTCCTCATTAGAGTGGCGCAATAGTCTGTGTGAGGTACAAACTCTTCACAAGGACACTTACACTTAGCAGTGGCTGTGGATTCCTTATCTCAGCAGCTGAAGTACCAGCACAATTCCTGTGGGGTCCTGTCGGCTGCCACTTTCCTTGAGATGTTACAGCACTGGGTCAAGGTCATTCCTCCTTTGCTCACACAGATCTCCATTATGTAATTAGGATGGGAACTAAGGAGGAGAATGCTCATTATTTTCTCCAAAAAGAAATTCATCCCTCAGGAAGTAGAGGGAAATCTTAATCATTTTTCAGTAGCATATCTGATTCAAATATATGAAGTCAGTAGATACTTTGACCCAGTAGAGCACACGGCTTACCATCTAGGATGCCCTGAATGTGATCACTAGCACCACTGAGGACAACACTGAAGCAGCTTCGTGATGTTCGACTGTGCTGTGTGCTTCTCTGTCTCTTCTCTCCACTTCCTCTTGCTGCTAAAAAATTAATGAATGGGGGACAGGTGGTGGCATAGTTGGTTAAGTGTGCAAGGACCCATGTTCAAGCCTCTGGTCCCCCACCTGCAGGGGGTAAGCTTCCTAAATGGTGAAGCAAGGCTGCAGGTATATCTACCTCTTCCTCTCTCTACTTTCTTCTCCTATCTGAATTTCTCATTAATTCTACCCAATAATAAACAGAAATATAGGGTTGTTTTTTTTTACTTTTATTTTAAATAATGAATGCAGTTTATTGTGGGTGATGGCTCATTATGTGAGAGTGCTTGGAATGGTATCATGATTAGAAGAAAGTATGCAATTGGAACACTTAAAGAAAAATATTTGTATCCTCTTTTCAGATAGAGAGGCAGAGAGAGAGAAAGACAGAGTGTCAGATAAAGAGACAGAAAGACCACAGGACCAAAGCTTACTTCAGTGTGCTGGAGGCATGCTCAAATTTGGCAACATTGTGTGGCAGTGCAATACAATGCCTTAAGTGAGCTACCTCTCAGAAACTTATTTTTTCCATTTTGGAGTTTTGATTTCTCAAGTAGGCTTTCTCAGTCTCACTTATTTCACTAATGATTATGTGTCCCCCACTCTGCTAATCTATGTTGTCAGAGGTCTAGCTTCCTTGAGATTGACTAGTGTAGCTATCTATTTATGCAGCGCAACTTTTATTCATGTCTGTGTTATGGATGCTTCATCTGTTCCTAAACTTGGGTAGTGCTAATAATGCTGCCATATACGTGGCATATCATCTTTTTTCTAAAAGAGCCAAACTTTATTGGATGATTCAAGAATTATCTCATTTATTACATATATGATGGGGAATTTCACATGATGCAGAGAAAAGAGCAGAGAGACAAGTCAAAGCAGCACTATAGTATGTAGTGCTGGTTATCAGAACTCAAACTCAGGTAAGAAAGTCCAGTGTTCTACCTGTTGAACTATTTTTCAAGTGACATGTTTTTCTTCTAATGATGGCTTTATCTCTGGAGATGCATACCCCAAAGTGCCACATCCTTTATCACTGTCTTCAGCTTTTAGTGAGCAGTTCTTTTATTTCCCTAGTAAAACTTATTCCTATGTATATTGTACTTTTTAACTCTCTTCTGTGTGGCTCTGAGCCCTCAATTCTTTTCTGTTAATTGTTTGTACATAATCACAGCTGAATATTTTTCCTCCTGTGACTTTATAGGATTTACATATTGGCTCTAACCATATTTGATGATGTCCTTATGATTTCCCCCCTTTTTTTTATTTATAGAAAGGAAATACTGACAAAACCGTAGGATAAGAGGGGTAGAAGTCCACACAATTCCCACCACAACAACTCCATATCCAGTCCCCTACCTTGATAGCTTTCCTATTCTTTTTTTAAATATATTTTTTACTTATTCCCTTATGTTTCCCTTTTTTTTTTATAGTTATTGATGCTGTTGTTGTTGGGTAGGACAGAGAGTAATGGAGAGAGGAGTGGAAGACAGAGAAGGGAAAGAAAGATAGAAACTGAGGTTCCCGGAAGATGGCAGACTGAGAAGCTGCTATTGGCTCGAGCTCTGACCACATCTTCTGGAAACGGTAGGATTTTCTGCCTTTAGTAGGCCAGTCAATAAGGGGTCCTAGCAGTGACACTAGGGAGTGACTATAACTTAATTTGGGTTAAAAGACAGAGTAAAAAAAAAGGGAAACCATTTTTTTCTTTTAAATTATTAATCCCAAAGCACACCTCCTTCTCCTACCCCTGCAACCCCCCCATAACCCATCTCTTGGGACCACCTCCTAGCAGGCTCCCTGGCTGAGCTTCTGTCTTTACCAATATTCCTGTCCCACCAGGGATTATCATTCATTCTAAGTCTATTCCTGTCTGAAACCTCTGGCCTTTTTTCTTTCTAAGTAGCCAACCACCCCACCCCAATGCACATAGCTAATTAAATAATTAAAAATAAATAAAGAAAAAAACTCTTTCCTCTCACCACTCTTTTATTAATGTTTTTTTTCTTATCTTTTCTTTTTCTCTCTCTCTATTTCTTTTCCTTTTCTCATTCTTGTCATCCTTTCTTCCTTAATCCTACGGCTTCCAAAGCCACAGGCCCTATCCCCCACACCACCAAACAGTGTGCTTTTTTGAATTCACTGATACACATTTGGCAATTAGTTTGGGGAAGAATTCTGACTCAGAGTGGACTCTCACTGTGAGTATCTCCGCTCAACTTCCCTTCCTCCTTTAGCTGCCCTTAGAATATACAGTGGATACCTGATTAGCATAACTGTCTATTTCAGCTATACTTGTCTAGTCCTGAGGATTTTTAAAAAATTTTTTTTCTCTTAACAATCAGCTGCCTCTGATCACAAGGTTTGAGGTAATCTGGGACAGGGTTTTTTTTTTACCCAGCTCAATTTTATATTTTATTATTAATATTATATAAAAGCATATATCTCCCCCCCTTAGGTTGATCAGAATTAACTCTTAGGGTATCTTTCATTAGTAGGGTAGAGGGCATCTTATCTATTGTGGGAGGAACTTGTGTCCTTACTCCTACCTCCTCTACAGACTCTCCCCTACCTACTCATCCTAGCTAATTAAGAAATTTATATTAAATTAAATTAAAAATAATTTAATCAAAAATCTTTCCTTTCACTGCTTTTTAATTACAACATTGGAGGAAATGAATGGCAGTATCAGAGAAACAACAGTTGAGACCCCCAAGGAAAATACTGATTATCTTGATGCAATTAGAGAACTGAAAGCTGAAATAGCTGTAATGAAGGAAGAAGCTGAGGCAAGGGAAAGCAGACTAACATAGGCAGAAAACAGATTAGTCCGACAGAGCATGAGTTAGAGAAAATGACAAAAGAGGTGAAAGAACTCAAAAAGAGAATGAGAGACACTGAAGACAACAACAGAGACATATGGGATGATATCAAAATAAGTAACATTTGTATAATTGGCCAGCCAGAGAAAGAAAGAGAGCAAAGGGAAGCAAACATTCTAGAGGAAATAATAGAAGAAAACTTCCCAGACCTGAATAACAGAAAGGACATCAAGATTCAAGAGGCACAGAGAGTTCCAAACAGAATCCACTCAGACCTGAAGTCTCCAAGACACATCAAGGTTACAATTAAAAGGAGTAAGGATAAAGAAAGGATCCTAAGGGCTGCTAGAGAGAAACAAAAAGTCACATGCAGGGGAAAACCGATAAGATTATCTGCAGACATCACCACTCAGACTCCCAAAGCCAGAAGAGAATGGCAAGATATCTATCGAGCCCTGAATGAAAAAGGGCTTCAACCAAGGATAATATATCCTGCTAGACTTTCATTCAAACTAGATGGAGGGATCAAAACCCTCTTAGACAAACAACAGTTAAAGGAGGCAACCATCACCAAACCGGACATATAAGGGGTTCTAAAAGACCTCTTATAAATAAGAACATCACTATAATACTTGCAATATATCAGTACAAACAAAAAATGTTTTCAACAATGGCACTACGATACATTAAATCCATAATATCAATACATTTCAATGGCTTAAACTCACCCATCAAAAGGCACAGAGTGGGGGGATGGATCAGAAAACATAATCCAACCATATGCTGCTTGCAAGAATCCCATCTGACACAACAAGATAAACACATACTTAAAGTGAAAGGATGGAAAACTATCTTACAGGTCAACGGACCACAGAAAAGGAATGGAACAACCATTGTCATCTCAGACACAATAGATTTTAAATCAATTAAAGTAATAAAAGATAGGCAAGGACATCACATAATGATTAGAGGATCAATCAGCCAAGAAGACTTAACAATTATTAACATCTATGCACACAATGAGGGACCATCTAAATACATCAAGCACTTACTGAAAGAATTTCAAAAATACATCAATAGTAATACAATAAGAGTGGGAGACTTCAATACACCACTCTCACACTTAGACATATCAACAAAGAAGAGACTCAAAAAAGATACAAGAGAATTAAATGGAGAGATAGACAGACTAGACCTCTTGGACATTTCCAGAGTCCTTCACCCCAAAAAACAGGAATGCACCTTCGTTTCAAGTGCACATAACACATACTCAAGGATAGACAAAATGTTAGGCCACAAAGCCAGCAACAATGAATTAAGGAGCATTGAAGTCATCCCAAGCATCTCCTCATACAACAGTGGAGTAAAACTAACATTTAACAACAAACAGAAAATTATGAAAAGTCACAGAATTTGGAAACTAAACAACACACTCCTTAAGAACCACTGGGTCAGACAGTCATTCAAGCAAGAAATTCAAATGTTCCTGGAAACAAATGAAAATGAAGACACAACCTATCAAAATATTTGGGACACAGCTAAAGCAGTACTGTGAGGGAAACTTATAGCCATACAATCACATATTAAACAACAAGAAAAAGCTCAAATGAACGACCTTACTGCACACCTCAAGCACTTAGAGGAAGAGGAACAAAGGAACCCTAAAGCAACTAGAAGGACAGAAATCACTAAAATTAGAGCATAAATAAACAACATCGAAAATAAGAGAACCATACAAAAGATCAGTGAAGCCACATGTTGGTGCTTTTAAAGATTAAACAAAATTGACAAACCCCTAGCCAGACTCACCAAACAAAAAAGAGAGAAGACTCAAATTCATAGAATTGTAAACGATGGAGGAGATATCACAAGTGACACCACAGAAATCCAAAGAATCATGCGAAACTTCTGTTGGTATGCATGAGACCCCTTCTGTTTCATTTGGTTTAAATCCCCCCTGCTTAACACTATTCTATTTACATAACCACTTCATTCTATTTACATAACCAGTGTTAACAAGTTCCACCCTCCCTCCAGGGCATTTGTGGTTCAGTGATAGGATTCTCGCCTAATCTGCCCCCTCTTTGTCACACTCTGTTTTTCACCAGTCACTTTTCTCTCCACTCTCTCTATGTCACATCCTGTTTCCACCTTACTTGGCAAGTATATATAAAGACAGCATTGTGAGTTTTACAGTACTGTACCTTGAGATTAGCTTAGCTCATCTTAGATTGTGCTGCGCCCTGCATGAATAAAGAGATATTGCCTACAACTCAACCATGAGTCCCTGGTCGTCTGTTACCCGCCTGTGAACCCAGCCCATCGAAAACAACATAACCCGTCGAAAACAACAAACTTCGATGGAGAACTACACACCACTATGCTAGAGAATCTGGAAGAAATGGAACAATTCCAAGAAGCATATGCCCTTCCAAAACAGAACCAAGAAGAACTAAAAAATCTCAATGCACCAATCACAGACAAAGAAATTGAAACCCTTATTAAGAATCTCCCCAACAACAAAAGTCCTGTACCAGATGGCTTCAAAAACAAATTCTACAAAACTTTCAGGAAACAGTTAGCTTTTCCACAAGACTGAAGAAACAGGAATACTTCCTTCCACCTTCTATGAAGCCAACATCACCCTGAGACCAAAAGCTGATAGGGACACAACAAAAAAGGAAAACTACAGACCTATATCGCTGATGAACATACATGCCAATATATTAAACAAGATATTGGCCAACCGGATACAGCAACATATCAAACAGATTGTCATTCATGACCAGGTGGGAATCATCCCAGGAATGCAAGGCTCCTTTAACATCCATAAGTCAATCAATGTCATTCATCACATCAATAAAAGCAAAGCCAAAACCCACATGATTATCTCAAGAGATGCAGAGAAAGCCTTTGACAAAATCCAACACCATTAATGCTCAAAACTCTACAAAACATGGGAATAGATGGGAAATTACTCAACATAGTGGAGTCTATATATAGCAAACCTACAGCCAACATCATACTCAATGGACTGAAGCTGAAAGCATTCCCCCTCAGATCGGGAACTAGACAGGCCTGTCCTCTGACACCATTACTCTTCAACATAGTACTGTAAATTCTTACCATAGCAATCAGGCAAGAGAAGGAAATCAAAGGAATACAGAATGGAAGGGAAGACATCAAGCTCTCACTATTTGCAGATGATATGATAGTATGCATAGAAAAACCTACAGAATCCAGCAGTAAACTACTGGAAGTTATTAGGCAATATAGCAAGATATCAGGCTAAAAATCAATGTACAAAAACCAGTGGCATTTCTTTATGCAAACACTAAATCTGAAGAAGTAGAAGACATCCAGAAATCACTCCCATTTACTGTTTCAGCAAAATCAATCAAATAGCTAGGAATCAAGACGACCACAGAAGAGAAAGACTTATATTCTGAAAACTATGAGTCACTACTCAAGGAAATAGAAACTGATACCAAGAAATGGAAAGATATTCCATGCTCATGGATTGGAAGAATAAATATCATCAAATGAATATTCTCCCCAGAGCCATATACAAATGTAATGCAATACCCATCAAAGTTCCACCAAACTACTTTAACAGCATAGAACAAACACTACAATCAATTATCTGGAACCTGAAAACACCTAGAATTGCCAAAACCATCTTGAGGAAAAGAAACAGAAATGGAGGCTTCACACTCCCAGACCTTAAAGTATACTTTAAAGCCATCATCTGCAAAACAACACTGTACTGGAACAAAAATAGGCACACAGACGTGTGGAACAGAATTGAAATCCCAGAAATAAATCCCCACACCTATGGACATCTAATATTTGATAAGGGGGCCCAAAGGATTAAATGGAAGAAGGAGGCTCTCTTCAATAAATGGTGCTGGGAAAACTGGGTTGAAACATGCAGAAGAATGAAATTGAACCAGTTTATCTCACCAGAAACAAAAATCAACTCCAAATGGATCAAAGACATCGATGACAGACCAGAAACAATCAAACAATCAAATACTTAGAGGAAAACATTGGTAAAACACGTTCCTTTGATTCATCAAAGACATGTTTGATGAATCAAACCCAATTGCACGGAAGACTAATGGAGAAACAAACCAATAGGACTATATCAAATTGAAAAGCTTCTGCACACCCAAAGAAACTATTAAACAAACAGAGAGACCCCTCACAGAATGGGAGAAGATCTTCACATGCCATACATCAGACAAGAAACTAATCACCAAAATATATAAAGAGCTCAGCAAACTTTGCACCAAAAAAAAAAATAAATAAATAAAATGACCCCATCCAAAAATGGACAGAGGATATGAACAAAACATTCACTACAGAGAAGATCCAGAAGGCTAACAAATATATGAAAACTGCTCTAGGTCACTGATAGTCAGAGAAATGCAAATTAAGACAACACTAGGATACCACCTCATGCCTGTAAGAATGGCATACATCAAAAAGGACAGCAACAACAAATGCTGGAGAGGTTGTGGGGACAAAGAGTCCACATATCAAATACACAGCCTATATAATAAAAAGATTCAGTTTGTGTTTTGAAAAACTTTGAGACATACAATTGATTTCTCCCCTCTCTTATTAATTAACTAGTGATTTATATGTCTATATTTTGCTAGGAGTTTACATATATTTTTAATATGTAGGCTGTGAAATTGATATGGAGATTCTCTCAAAAGCCTAGCCCAAGTAGATCAGAAGCAATCAATAGCAGAGCTATATACAAGACACTGGGTACAGTACAGCAAACCCTAACAAAAAGACTTTTCAAAGTTAACCCAATTACCAATTAATGTGAAGATAACATTAACTATCGATTGTCTTTTTGAACCCTTAGACAGCAGGACCTCACATCTCCTCTATAGAGCCTGTACTTCCCCCAGTCCTGGAAGCCTTGGATAGGGCCCACTTTCCAGTATGTCTCTCCCAATCCATATCAAATAATATTGCATCACAACCTAATCAACACAGCGATTGCCACCTCAACATGCTTCACTTCAGACTGAGTCCAGAGACTTCACGTGTGGAATGACAACCCTTCAGCTACATTAATCGGGTGAGACCTTTCCTTTCATAGTACACTCTAATTCCATCTCAGGTGGTTCACTTTCTAACAAAGTCCCAAAACCTAGATATACACCATTTTCTGTGTGAGAGAGCATATGTTCATACCTATCCATAAACTACTGCAAAATATATACCTGAAAGCAGAAGTACACTAGAGTATGCGGTGAGTATCCCCCTAACACGTCCTCTCCACTATCCCAAGTTTTGGGTCCATGATTGCTCAACAATTTGTTAGGCTTTGTATGTTAACTCTCATTTCAGTCTCCAGGTTCCAGATGTCATCAGGATGCTGGCCAGGCTTCCCTGGACTGAAGACCCCACCAATATGTCCTGGAGCTCCGCTTTCCCAGAGACCCACCCTATTAGGGAAAGAGAGAGGCAGACTGCGAGTATGGACCGACCAGTCAACGCCCATGTTCAGCGGGGAAGCAATTACAGAAGCCAGACCTTCCACCTTCCACATCCCAAAATGTCCCTGGGTCCATGCTCCCAGAGGGATAGAGAGTAGGAAAGCTATCAGGGGAGGGGGTGGGATATGGAGATTGGGTAGTGGGAATTGTGTGGAGTTGTACCCCTCCTACCCTATGGTTTTGTTAATTAATCCTTTCCTAAATAAAAAATAAAAAAATAGAGATAGAAACCCACAGATCTGCTTCACTGTTTGTGAAGCAACACCTCTCCATGTGGGGAGCCTGAGGATCCTACCCAAATCCTTATTGCTGGTTCTTGTGCTTCACACCACAAACCCACTGTGTTACCACCCAATTCCCAACTTTCCTATTCTTTAACCCTCTGGGAGTATGGACCCAGGGTCATTCTGGGGAGCAGAAGGTGGAAGGTCTGGCTTCCGTAATTGCTTCCCCGATGAACATGGGTGTTGACAGTTGGATCCATACTCCCAGCCTGTCTCTCTCATTCCTTAGTGGGGGAGGGCTCAGGGGAAGTAGAGCTCTAGGACACATTGGTGGGATTGTCTGTCCAGGGTAGTCTGCTTGACACCATGGTAGCATCTGGAACCTGGTGGCTGAAAAGAGAGTTAACATATAAAGCTAAACAAACTGTTGACTAATCATGAACCTAAAGGCCAGAATAGGGGAGATGAAGGGTTGGCGGGAGGGTCTCCATTTGGTAGACAGCTAGTAGGCATATTTTCGTTCTATTCCAAAGGACCTGTGGCTAGAGTAGTCAGTCAATGTAAAATCCCTGAGTTGAGAGTGAGGGTGGATGTTCGGTTTCACTGGGCAGGGAGTGGGAGAAAGAAGATGGCATGGGACATGGTCTTTTGGTGGTGGAAATGGTGGTTATGTACACTTCTATTCATTGGTAGTCCTCAGGGGGTTTTATACCTATAATATACGGTCATTTGAAAACAGAACAAGTTGCTTTTTCTTTCTGCTTTGTAAATGTCACATTCTTTTATATTTGATGAAACCTTTAAGTCTTACTTCCTATACTATGGTAAAACTAGTTGCCCTGATGTCTGGTGATTCCAGTGGACAAATAGGAATCCCTGCTTCACAAGTCCTATGCCTTAACACAGTATGAGTTGTTTTAGCCTGTCATTAACATTTGGGGGCGAACAATTTTCATGTTAACCATGAACTGCATTGAACCCACTATAAATTGTTGATTTTTATCATGTTCTCCAAGAGTACTGAATTTCATTCATCGATTGCCTTCTTTACTTCACTGCGTCCATCATATAATTGTTGTCCTTATTTTGTCAAATGTATATTCACATAAGTGTTCTGTGTGTTCAACTATTCTTGAATTATTGGAATAAACCCCTCTTGAACATGGGCTATGATCCAGTTCAATACTGGGTTTTTCTTAAAGCCATAAAATATAAGTTAGAACAACTAGGATAATTTAGAAAAGGACAACTCTTTTTGATCAAGACATGGAATTATTAATTTCTTAATTATAGCAGTGGTGATGTCTGACTGAATAAAAGTCCTCTCATTCTTTTTTATTAAATTTTTTAAATATTTTATTTATTTACTCCCTTTTGTTGCCCTTGTTGTTTTACTGTTGTAGTTATTATTGTTGTTGAGGTTGATGGATAGGACCGAGAGAAATGGAGAGAGGAGGGGAAGACAGAGAGGAGGAGCCAAAGTTAGACACCTGCAGACCTGCTTCACCTCCTGTGAAGGGACTCCCCTGCTTTCCTATTTTTTATCCTTCTGAGAGTGTGGACCCAGGGTCATTATGGAGTGCACAAAGGTGAAAGACTTGGCTTCTATAACTGCTACACTGCTGGATATGGGCATTGTATTTGGTCATTGTGAGTGGTTTTGGTGAAGGTAAAGATAGTATTCTAAATAAATTTGGTTGACTTTTTAATTTCTACATGTGGAAACTTTTATAAAAATTGTGTTACTACCATTAATTATCCTGGTAAAATTCACTCGTTAAGCCACCTGGTCCTGAATTTTCCTTTATTCAGTGCTTACTGATTACAGCTTCAAGCTCCTGGTTCAACCTCTGCCTCAGCTCTCATCTATGCAACCACTGAGCTTGTCTTTCACCCTGCAGATTAGCCATTGTCATGACCATGAGTGCAATCATTATGGGGGACCTTGTGTGTCTCTCCAACTCATCACGATGCCTTGGAGATTTCCTCTTGGATTGGCTACACCAAGACTTCGTGGCTTTTATTGATGAATCATTTTTCTGTCAATGAATTTTCCAAGATTTGAAGAAATCATTATCAAGAGTTGATGCAACAACTGTTGATAGGTTTATTTCACTGTTTAGATGAGTGTTGTTTTATAAATACATAGAAATATTGTGTTGATTATTTTTATTTTTATTTATTTATTTTTATTTTATTTATTTATTCCCTTTTGTTGCCCTTATTGGTTTATTGTTGTAGTTGTTATTGTTGTTGTCATTGTTGGATAGAACAGAGAGAAATGGAGAGAGGAGGGGAAGACAGAGAAGAGGAGAGAAATATAGACACCTGCAGACCTGCTTCACTGCCTGTGAAGCGACTCCCCCTGCAGGTGGGGAGCCGGAGCTCGAACCGGGATCCTTATGCCGGTCCTTGTTCTTTGCGCCACCTGCGCTTAACCCGCTGCGCTACAGCCCGACTCCCGTTATTTTTATTTTTATCAAACCATTGCTCAGCTCAAATGCATGGGGATGTAGGAGACTGAACCAGTGACTTCGACATCTCAGTCATGAAGGTTTTTCTTTCGTAAAACTGTATTGTTATCTCCCCATCCCTAAAATTATGTTTTATCTTTAAATATTTCCTTTTTAATAAGTGTTTTATTTTTCATTTATTTGTTCCCTTTGTTGTTGTCCTTGTTTCTTATTGTTTTAGTTGTTATTATTATTATTGTTGTTATCACTGTTGGATAGGACAGAGAGAAATGAAAATAAGAAGGCAAGGCAGAGAGGGGTAGAGAAAGACAGACACCTGTGGACCTGCTTGACTGCCTGTGAAGCAACTCCCCTGCAGGTGGGGAGCCAAGGGCTCTAACAGGCATCCTTAGGCCAGTCCTTGCTCTTCACACCACCTGTGCTTAACTCACTACACTACTGCCTGACTCCCAGATATTTCCTTTTAATTTTTAATCACAGAAATATAAAGTCAGACTGGCAGACAGAGACTAGAGCCGTGCTCATCTATGGTTTATGGTAGTACTAGGGATTGAGGCTGGGACCTCAGAGCCTCACACATGTAACTTTTGTGCAGGAACAATGTGCTGCCTCTACAGTTCAGAAATATTTTTTAAATGTGTACAAAGGATTGGAATAGAACCAACTGGATGATTGCAGTGTTTGTGAATGATATCGAAGTGTGTATATAGTTAATTACCTTGTTACAGTCGAAAAAAATTTGATTAAATTCTTATCCAGCATATATTTTTTCCATTTTATTGTGGGGTTAATGGTTTACAGCATAAGTGTCTACACGTGGCCACATCTCCCCCCACAGGTGATAGCTGTCTAAAGAATACTTTCATTCCCAACCTAAGCCCCCAAACTCCTCCAGCTCCAAATTCCATTCCTTCTCTAGAATCCCTTGCTTTGGTGCAGCACACCACCCTTAGTCTGAATTCCATGCTCTGTTCTTCTATCTGACACTGTTTTCAGAGGTACACCCACTTGTGAAGTCACCCAGTGCTCTTCCTTCTCTTCCTGATTCATCCCACCCCGCACTTCCCCTCATTTCATCAAAGGGGAGCAAAATTTAGCATTTTTCATTTTCACTTATTTATTCTAATCTTATTTAGTTTTATTAGTGATGTAATAAATATCAGCAAGAATGTAAGATAACAGGAGTACAATCCCATGTATGGACATTTCCCACCACAAGAGTTCTATATCCCATCCCCTCCATTGGAAATTTTTTTGTTTTATAATTCCTATGGGAGTATAAACCAAAATTCTTTTTTTTCTTTTTGCCTCCAGGGTTATTTATTGGTGGTGTCTGGTGTCTGCCCTATGAATCCACTGCTCCTGGAGGCTATTTTTCCCCTTTTGCTGCCCCTGTTGTTTATTGTGGTTGTTCTTATTATTGTTGTTATTGCTGTTATCGTTGTTGGATAGGACAGAGATAAACTGAGACAGAGGGACACAGAGAGGGGGAGAGAAAGAAAGACACCTGCAGACTGGCTTCACCACTTCTGAAGCGAAGCCCCTGCAGGTGGGGAACAGGGGTCTCGAACTGGGATCCTTACGCCTATGCAGAATGTGAAAGGTCTGGCATTTGTAATTGCTTCACCACAGACCATGGGTGTTGGCAGATCGATTCATACCCCCAACCTGTCTCTATATTTCTGGTGTGAGTGGAGGGCTCTCTGGGGAAGTGAGGTTCCAGTACACATTGGTGATGTCATCTGCCCTTTGAAAATTGTATTTATTTTGTCTTTCATTTTTTAACGAGAGAGAGAGAGTGAGGAGAGAGAAGATGGAGAGAGAGAGAATGAGAGAGAGAGAATTACTAGACCACTGCTCTACTCTGGCTTATCCTAGTGCAGGTGATTGGACCAGAGATCTTAGAGTCTCAGGCATGAAATTCTTTCACATAATCATTATGCTTATCCTCAGTCCCCAAAATTTCAATCTTTATATGAGAAAAAAATTATGCAGAAATGTTTTAGTGCAGATGAATTGGCAAAATCAAGTGAATCACATAGTCTACTCACAGACATGTCATTCATAGTCAGTCCACCATAGTCATCTTTATAACATTAGCAACACCATATCACTGTCACCAGCTGCAGCTCCACCAATATCACTGTGATCCACAGAACATCTAAAGAGAAAAAGCAAGGAAAACTCATATAGGAAGATAGGAGATGTGTAAACTGTGTACAGTGAAATAAGATAGAAAAGATAGTAAGCATAAGATGAGGGAAATGGCTATACTCCTTTGGAATACAACTGCAAGAGGCCTACTAGCTATCTTCAGAATGGAGAACCCAAATCTTCATCTGCACTATTCTAGCCTGTAGGTTCATGATTAGTCAGCAATTTGTTTGGCTTTACATGTTAACTGTTTTTTCAGCCACCACGTTCCAGATGTTACCATGATGCCTACCGGACTTGCCTGGACATACAACATCACCAATGAGGCCGACTTTCCCAGAGCCACACCCTGTAGGGAAAGAGAGAGGTGGGCTGGAAATATGGATCAAACTTTCAAAGGCCAAGTTCAGTGGGGAAGCAATTACAGAAGCCAGACCTTCCAGCTTCTGCATCCCACAATGACCCTGGGTCCATGCTCCCAGATGGTTAAAGAATAGGAAAGCTATAAGGGGAGGGGATGGGATACAGAGTTCCGGAGGCGGGAATTGTGTAGAGTTGTACCCCACTTATCTGGTGTTTTTTTTATAAGTGTTTCCTTTTTACAAATAAAAATTTATGAATAAAAAGATAAGGGAAATGATCAAGTGAGTAAAAAAGAAGAAGAATTTAAGATAGAAAAAGAAGAGGGAAACAGGCTGAGTGGTACAGCATCTGCTTGAGCACAAGAATACACAGGTTTGAGCCCTTGATGCTAACTTGCTGAGGGACAGCTTTATGAGACGTGAAGCAGTGTTGCAGGTCTCTCTCTCTCTCTCTCTCTCTCTCTCTATCTCTCTCTCTCTGTCTCACTTTCTCCCTCTCTCTCTTCCCCTCTCTCTCTCTCAGCTTCGTTCCTTTTGCTCTAAATTTCTGACTGTCTCCACCCAATAAATGAATATAGTCAGAATTATTAAAGAAGGGGAAATGGTTAGGATAATGAAATAAGAACTAAAATAGTTGAAATGACTTCCAGTTGAGGATAGGATGCAGTACAGATAATGGATGGTGGATTTGATTCTGAATTTGAGCTGCCAAGTTCAATTCCTAGATTCATAGGGCAGAGTGATGCTCTCACCCAACCATTCTATCTTGTATTGTTAACGTTTGTAAACAAAATATTTTGCCATAACATGTATAATAATCATAAATAAATATTAAATTCGTTTAAATTAAGACAAAATTTTACATGTGTACAAATTACTGTATTTTAGGTTTAGTGTAAACTATTAAGCCCCCAATAAAGGAATGAAAAGACACACATTTAACATTAACAAACTATTTATTTTATTTTATTTATTTATTTTTTATTTTTTTATTTAAGAAAGGATTAATGAACAAAACCATAAGGTAGGAGGGGTACAACTCCACACAATTCCCACCACCCAATCTCCATAACCCACCCCCTCCCATGATAGCTTTACCATTCTCTAACCCTCTAGGAGCATGGACCCAGGGTCATTGAGTGTTGCAGAAGGTAGAAGGTCTGGCTTCTGTAATTGCTTCCCCGCTGAACATGGGCGTTGACTGGTCGGTCCATACTCAATTATCGTCCATAGAGCATTCCCTTCCACAAAGTAGGCTCTTCAAATCACTGCTCATCCTAGGCTAAATATGGGCCTCGGCTCACATCAATTTGATCTTCATGGATTAGCAGCTCAAATGTGCATCACACACATGGCGAAGCAGTACAATATCAAGTGAGATTTTCTGTCTCTGCCCAAATGACTCTTTCAACCAATGAGGAAGAAATATAACATTTGTATTAGAAAATAAAAGTTCTATAAAATGAACAACATATAAGATCTACTGGGGAGCCCACAAACTGCCCCCTTGTGAGTTGCTCTATTTTCATGGCTTATTCCACATGCCTTCCTTAGAACATGTAACCTGACCTTAACCTCCAAGTCCATTCTTCTTACCATCTACCTGCTTCAGACCTTAGAGAGAGCACTTCCTTTCCAAGATCCCAGATCCAGTGCCACATGGCTGCTCAAGAAAGGTCAAGCTGAAGTCCCCAGAGAAAGGGAAGGCAGATGTCAGCAAGTCCAGAAAGATGGTACCCAACCTTTGTTCTTTACCAGGAAGAGTTCCTGGGAGTCATCAGTGGGTGTGCTGGCAGGTGAGCTCAGCCCCCTGCTCTGAGTGGATAGGGCCTCAGGGCTGGGCCACTCCCCCTGAAGCCTGTGGTACAGATGGAAGAATCGCTGCCAAACAGGGGGAAAGAATAAATGTTGTCTGAATATTGGGCCTGGCTTGGAAATGTGTCAGAAGAAAGCTGAATTTCCCTGATGCCTCCATTTCTCAGAAAATGAACCTGACAGTGAGGAAGCCTGTGACTGCACCTCTTGCTAGGGAGCCTATTTGTGCAGAGAAAGAACAAAAGAAAAAGTTTGGTTGGTGGTATGTAGTCACATTCTCCCATATGGTTAAAAGAATTACCACTTTGTCTCAGTGGATTATGTATGGCTCATTCAAATATCCCTGCAACTTACCTAGCATGTGTCTGGGAGAAGGCCCATGACCATAAAGTTCTCCTCTCAGGTCCCAGTGGAATGAAGACATCAAAACTTACCTGGTTAGCTCCAACCACAGTTGCTAATTAAAACCATCCTGATCACCCACTAGAGCAGTTGCATCAGGCAGTAGGAAGTATCTTTGTTCAGTAACCGCAGTGAGTTCTGAGAAATGACAGCAATTCAAAGACACAACCTCATGGATAACTCCCTGAGCATTTGGGCCACTCTTGAGATGGCTAAGGACTGGGATCCAAACAGACACATGTGGATTCCTCTCTGTAATAAACTTCGTGCCCCTTGACATTTTTTTCAATTATTTATATAGTGGAAATATTGACAAGACCATAGGATAAGAGGGTTACAGTTCTCATCTGCTCAACTCTGTATCCCACCCCCTGCCTTGAATGTTATCCTATTCTTTACCCCTCTGGTAATATGGACCCAGGGCTAGTAAGGGGCACAGAATGTAGAAGGTGTGGCTTCTATAATTGTTTCCCCACTCTACATGGGTATTGGCAGTTCAATCCTTACTCCCAGCCTCTCTCTCTCTCTCTTTCCCTAGTGGAGCAGGGATCTGGGGAGGTGGGGCTCCAGGATACATTGGTGGGGTCATATGCCCAGGGAAGTCAGGCTGGAGCCCCTTGACATTTTTGACAGACAAATGAAATACTCAATGATGATTTCTTTTTACACTCTTGAGCTTGACTACTAAGAGCATAAGTCAACAGTTGCATTTTCAGTGCTCAAAATAGAAGTGTTAGTGGTTTTCCCTTGGTCATGGAATGCCCTGTCCATCTTCCAACACATTCTGATTCTACTTACTTATTTGGACTTAGTGTTTGCAGAAAGGAATTCCCACTGATTTTTTCCCATGTTCATTTTGTTACCTGACACCTTATTCTATTTCCAAATAATTCTCATAAGGTTTTGCTGGATTAATTAGGGTTTTCTTTGTATCCTATCACATCATATGCAGATAGTCACAGTTTGACTTCTTCTTTTCCAGTCAGTGTCTTTAATTCGTTCCTCTGGCCAGATTGACATTGCAAGAAATTCCAACATTATGTGGAATAATAACAATCATAGGAAACGTACATCCCTACTATCTGCCCTAAGTGGAAATGCTTTCAGTTTCTCACAATGTCGTATGAAGTTGCCTATTGGTTTGTTGTATATGGACACCACTAAGTTAAGGAAAATTCCATCTATTTCATTTTTGAAGTTCTGATTATGAAAGGATGTTGGGTTTTATCTAAGGCTTTATCTGCATCTGTTGAGATAATCATGTGGTTACAGTTTTATTATTTTTTAATTGATGCAATAGATCATATTGACTTATTTACATATACTGAACCAAAGTTCTCAAAAGTTGGTTTGAAACATGCAGACAAGTAGAAGTGAACCACTACACACACACACCACACACACACACACACACACATATGCAAATAAACTTTAAATGAATTGCGGACCTAGGTTTTAGGCCAGAATCTATCAAGGACTTAGAGGAAAATATTGGCAGAACATACTTCCATCTAAAGTTTATAGGCATCTTCTGTAATACAAATCCAATTGCCAGAGAAAGACTAAAGCAAAGAGCGACAAGCATAACAACAACAAAAGGGACTCCCTAAAATGAAAAGCTTCTACACAGCAAAGGGAAGCACCTCCCCAACAAAGCGACTCCTTTCAGAAGAGGACATGATCTTTGCAGGCCATACATCAGACAAAAGACTCATAATCAATTATATCAAGAGCTCCCCAAATTCAGCAAAGAACAAAGAACCTCCTAACAGAAGAGGAGGACTGAATGTCAGGAACATCAAGGACTAGGCAGCACTTGCATGTCAGGGGTAGGAAAACAGGCTTGCTGAAGCCTGTATATTAGACAAGCAGGGAAAAAGGTGAGGGTCTCACAGATTTCGTCATGACTCTTGGCATGGCTGCACAGTCACAAGGTCAGAGAGATCAAAGCAAGCCCCTTAGCTTATCAAGTTGCATCAGAGTGTCTGCAAGAGCTGGCTCCTCCCTAGTAAGCCAGAGTGTGACTAGCAGGACTGAACTTAGGTGCTTAGGCCTGTGGCCCGTGAGCTGCAGTAGCTCTCTGCTGGGGTGTGATCCTCTAGTTGGCCTGACTTGGGGGCTTGGAGGGCAGTGATCTGTCAGTGGACCTGGATGCATCTTCGGCTTGTCTCTGAGTTCCTTTGAAGCTTACCAGAGAACAGAGAGAAGTGGGCTGTGAACTGTCTGCATGACTTCGCTGCTTCCTGCAGAAACCTGTCTCAGTGTTTTGACCAATTCCACTGTCAATCAGCCTGAAAATGGTGGATGGGTGCAGCATGACAGAACTGCATTTTCTGTGAGGAAATCTCTCCCTAGGCTCCCTAGGAGGCAGCAATTCTAGAATGGTAAGCACAAAAAGGTCACCACTCGCTGAAGGCTCAGATGCCACTACTATTATGATTGTGTCAGTGTAGTTTCTCAGAGGACAGCCAGCTTTGTGAACACTCATAGGCTGTCTTCAAAGAAGTGCCTGATTATGGTGTGGATGTCCTGTCAGAAGTGATCTGCTGAGTGTTTCTCGGAGTCAAGTCAGACTGCGAAGCACAGATGGACAGGTGGCTGTAGCCTGTGAGCTCATGTCTCGATAACACCAAGCCTCATCAGAGTTTCTCTAGTTTCAGGTCCCTTCCAACTGAAATACTGGATTGAACAATTGTCCACAGTCTTTCATTCCTTTTATAACCTCAGGTTGCCCTGGACGTGGAAAGCACTATTAGATAAGTTGATATGTGAGGGAGAGGCTATGTCTGCAGGAAGTGAGCTCACAGTTCTCATGCCTGGTGTGAGTAGAACATGGAACCCCTGTAACCAGGCGGGTACATTGGCCCCTACCCAGTTCATTTCACTGGAATCTTTCCTGCGTGAAAATGTTCTCATGCTGTTTTCCCAGTTTCTGGAGAAATAGGCACCAGAACACCCCCGAACAGAGTCCTGAAAGAAATTGCTTTTTAAATTGGATATTATGTCTTCCTTGCTGTGCCTGCACTCAGGTAAAACTGTGTGTCCTAGAGTAATCCGGATCAGGATTCCTCTCTGAGCTCTCCAAGGACAGCTTCCCTTGCAGTTCTCTCTCTCTCTCTCTCTCTCTCTCTCTCTCTCTCTCTCTCTGTGTGTGTGTGTGTGTGTGTGTGTGTGTGTGTGTGTGCATCTGTATGTCTATGTGTCTGTTTAGGGGCTGGGTGTGGGGAGGAAAATCCCATGAGGACTGTTGAGGTGAGGCCGAGGCAGGTGGTGGTTGAACCCGCGGTCTTTCATGATCATTGCCCAAGACAGGAGGGTAGGATTGAAGCAGTGCTCTGGAGCCTCTAGATGAGCTTATGGAGCCCAGGCCCTCAAGCTGCCAATTTCCCTCCTTGGTGTGAGTGTGTCTGGAGTGGAATGATGGAGCTCTGAGTGAGAACCAGCAGGGACAGCCAGATGGGCTGCAGGCTCTGTGCCTGGCTCCAGGCAGAGAGGTAGGAGCTGCTCTGTGGGGATATCTACTCCATGTTCTTCAGTCAAGGCAGGTGCAGGTTGCAGGTGCCTCTATCCGCCTTCCTCCCTCTCTTCCTTCTCCTTTTTGATTTCTCTTTGCCCTTCAACTCAACCAAGAAATGGCAGACATGGCCAGTAGTAGGTATGGATTTCTGTCATGCTGCCACTGACTCCACACTGATAACACTGGTGTCAAGAAAACATTGAGAGAGGTGTTCCGGGAGGTGGCGCAGTCGTAAAGCTTGGACTCTCAAACATGAGGTCCCGAGTTTGATCACTGGCAGCACATGTGGCAGAGTCATGTCTAGTTCTTTCTCTCTCCTCCTATCTTTCTCATAAAAATAAAATCTTAAAAAAAGAAAATTGAGACAGAGAGAGAGAGAGGAGACAGAGATTTCCTCAGGCTAATTAGTTTGTGTATATTTAGTTTGTAGTTGACTAGAGATGGACCTGCTCTAATGTGCTGTGTGCTGTCTTCTGTAGGCAGAGGAGGAGGAGGAGGAGGTGTGTGTACCCTCAAGCCTGTGTGTGGAGCAGCCGAAGGCAGTTGCTCAGGCCAAGGGTGAGCCCAGAGTTTACGTGGAGCAGCTGGCTGGCCAGGAGGCCCCCATCCTCCAAGAGGTACCTGGTCCCTTCTCTGATCTCACTGGGGATGTGATTTGGGTGGTGGTTTATTCTGCACCCCGTTTACCATGTTCTCATGTCACTGCATTTTGGTTGATGAAGTCCTTCTGAGTCCTGTTCAGTGCCATTTCCCCTGAGATTAGGAGGCTGCTGCAATGACACCCTCATGCAGGGCTTTGAAATCCCTACTTGCCATTTCCCTCCAGTCTGTCAGATGTTCACTGTCATCCTCTGTCAGTGCTTTCAACAGCGGGGATTAGAGTGTGTCTGAATGTAGATTTTACTCACATTATTGGCAATGGAAATGGCTCCAAGACCTGCTATGTTGTGATGTTTTGCTCTGACTGAGGAGAATGAGGAGGAGCATCTAAAGAAACTTGTTTGCCTGCAGGTGGAGCAGCTGAAGCCAAAGGAGGAGGAGGAGGAGGAGGAGGAGGAGGAGGAGGAGGAGGAGGAGGAGGAGGAGGAGGAGGAGGATGAGGAGGAAAAACCTGAGTGTGTGAGGTTGGAGGAGTTATTGCTGGAGGAAGAGGAGGAAGAGGAGGTGGTGTGTAGGGCGAAGGAAGAGGAGGAGGAAGAGGAAATGGTGTGGATGGTATTGGAAGAGGAGCAGGAGAAGGAGAAGGAGCAGGAAGAGGCAGAGGAGGAGGAGGCGGAGGAGGAGGAGGAGGAAGAAGAAGAAGAAGAGAAAATGGTGTGGATGGTGTTGGAGCAGGAGGAGGCAGAAGAGAAAATGTTATGGATGGTATCTGAGGAAGAGGAGGAGGAGCTGGAGGAAGAAGAGGAGGAGGAGGAAGAAGAGGAGGAGGAGGAAGAAGAAGAGAAAATGGTTTGGATGGTATTGGAGGAGCAAGGGGAAGAGGAGGAGGAGGAGTTGGAAGAGGAAGAGGAAGAGGAGGTAGAAGAGGAAGAGGAGGAGGAGATAGAGGAGGAGGAGATGGAGGAGGAGGAGGAGATGGAGGACATTGAAGAGGATGAGGAGGAACTCATGAATAACATCAAAGAAGACCAGCCAGTGGTGGTGGCGGAGCATGTCAAAGTACAGGATGCTTGCACAGGGATCGACGAATATTTTTTAACAGCTTCGGAAGAGGAATTTTCTAGCGAGGTGAGTGACAAATTGACTGGAAGGAGGGGCCTGTGCTCATGGGGCTGCCCTGCTTGCTGGGGGAAGCTCATGTGGAGTTTGGATGACGGTCTGTGCAGTACCTTCTCCACAACTGTTCTTACACCTCTGGTTTGTCAAGTGTACAAATATCTAAATCTGTGACCAGCCTGCTATGCTGAGAGTCTCTGCTTCTGAGATGGTAAAAATGTTAACAGGGTTTTGTTTTTTTCTTTTGAGCTTCTATGAATATTTCTGGGTGGGTCACACAGATGCTTGCTTAGAGGAGGTGCAGAGGGAACACGCTGAACAAAGGTTTTTCTTCAACTTCGATAGACACATGTGTCTGAGCTTCCAGCAGCCAAGGCAGCAGTGGCTCACCAAAAAGAAGTAGTAGAGTTCTCCAGTGCAAGCTTTTTTCTTAAAGAAAGCACCAGCTAGATGATCTGCTGGAGGCTGATGCTTTCCTGTCTGTTAGCAGGATGAAGAACACTACCTCAATTCAGACTCTGAAGACACCGAATCCTCAGAGGGCCAGGTAGATGCAGAGAACCTACTCTGGCTTCTCTCCCTTCTGGAGGAACGAGACCCCCTGGTGGAGGTTGTGACCACACTCAAGATTTCCTCCATTTATGAGGTGATGCCGGGGTTTCCTTTGGGGATTGTGATTTAATTTTGCCTTGTTCCTAGACCTTGTTCACAGTGGCTCTTATACAGGTTCACTTCAGCCCGTGAGATAGCTCAAATTTTCTTTAAGGTTGTTTTTGAGGGATACTGACTAACTCTCCCACATATCTTTTTCTTATTTATATTTACACAAAGGCCAAATATCTTACTTAGAGAGAAGTTAGATCATATGCATTTTGTGTCTATTTACAAGTAATGTATTGACTGAGGAGAGAGAGAAAAATCAAGAGGAAAGAGAGATTTAAAGAAGCAAAGAGTAGGATACCTGCAGCATTTGATACCTTTTGTAAAACTTCCTCTCACAGCTGGGGATCAAGGATTTCAACGTGTGTCATGGACCATGGGAATGTATGGGCTCTTACTGGTATGCCACCATCCCACAGCCTGTTTTGCAACACCCTGAGATTTCATTTTCCCCGAAATCATTTCCCTCCATGGAGAGAGGGATTTCTTTGAGTTCTAGACCCATCAAGTCTGTTTAGGAGTCTCAGGACTGCCCGATTAGTTCCCCAGCTGGAGGAACAGCCTGATAGTGACTAAAGAGTCATCGTGAAAATATGCCAGTCTGTTGCCCATATTCATCTTTTGCAGTCCTTGCTTTGCTAAGGTTAGCTTTGGCGTGAGTGAGAGAGCTGTAATAGGAAGTAGGTGATGAGGGTATCTAAGTCTATGTGGACACTATTTCATTATACACTTGATACTGACTCACTACAGACTATTGTGTATTTTTGCCTTTAGGCCTATATTTTGCCCTAATTTATGAATACATGTTAATATATGCTCAATCTGGTAGGCCCTGGCCTATATCTAGCTTTTGGTATGTCATTAGGAAGTGAAGCTCCTGGAATGGACTTAGAGAATACAATGAAAGCAAAGGTCTCACCCGAGTGATGAGGGTGAAGGGTTGGCAATCCATGCCTTACGTCTCTGTACCAAGTCTGAGGTGAAGCATGCTGAGATGGTACTCATTGCATTGATCAGGTTGGAATCGGTGGATGCAATATCATTTAGCCTCATTGGAGAGAAGCATGCAGGGAAGTGAGCCCCACCCAGAGGTAGCAGGATTGGGAGAAACATAGGCTCTATAGAGGAAAGGGAGATTCCTGTTGTCCTAGGGTTTAAGAAGACTACCCTATGGTTTTGTTAATTTATCCTCTCTTAAATAATTTTTTTTAAAAAGAAGACAATAGTTATTTATTGCAATAATCACATTGTTTGGCAAATGGGTAAACTTTGAAAAATCCCTTTGTTTGGATTTGCTATATCATACACACCAGCACCATAATTTATTGCCTTTGACATTATTTGCATATAGCGATGCTACCAGCTTCTTTTGTTCTCCCTGGACAAAGCTTATAAGAGAGTCAACCTATCAAAGACTCAGCCTATGTATTCAAAAGACGCAGTCTGTGCCCTAAATAATTTGAGACATCCAATCAATTTTCCCCCTCAGACTAATTAAATAGTGATTTAAATGACTACATATTGATAGGAGTGTACATAACACAATTCCCACTCCCCCCCAAAAGTCAGTGTCACATCCTCTCACTCCGCTCACCCCCCAGTCTCATGAAGTTGAAGATCTACCCTCACCCTCCACTCAGGGCTTTTACTTTAGTGCCCTAAATTTACAAATTTAGTCAGATCTTGATTTGAGTTTCCCTTTCTGTTCTTCTTTCTCAACTTCTGTTTATGAGTGGGATCATCCCATACTCGTCTTTATCTTTTTGACTTAGCTGACTTAACATAATTTCTTCTGGCTTCATGCAAGATGGGTCAGAGTAGGTGTGTTGACTGTTGTTTATAGCTGTGTAGTATTCCACTGTGTATGTAGACCACAGCTTTCTCAGCCATTCATCTGTTGTTGGGTATTTGGGTTGCTTCCAGGATGTAGCTCTTATGAATTGTGCTGCTAGGAACATAGGGGTACACATATCTTTTTGGCTGGGTGTTATGGTGTCCATCGGGTATGTCCCCAGCAGAGGGATTACTCGGTCATATGGAAGGTCCATGTCTAGCCTTGTGAGAGTGCTCCAGACTGCTCTCCAGAGAGGCTGGACCAATTTACAATCCCACCAGTAGTGCAGAAAGGTTCCACTGTCCCCACACTCTACTCTCTCCAGCATTTGTTGCTGCTGTCCTTTTTGATGTATGCCATTCTCACAGGAGTGAGGTAGTATCTCAATGTCGTCTTTATTTGCATTTCCCTGACAATCAGAAACCTGGTGCTATTTTTCATATGTTTGTTAGCATTTTGGATGATCTCTGTCGTGAATCTTTTGTTCTTATTCTCTGCCCACTTTTTAACGGGGTCATTTGCTTTTTTGGTGCTAAGTTTGCTCAGCTCTTTGTATACTTTGGTGATTAGTCTCTTGTCTGATGTTTGCATGTGATGATCTTCTCCCATGGTGAGGAGTCTCTTTGTTTGTGTGATAGTTTCTTTGGCTGTGCAGAAACTTTTCAATTGGATGTATTCCTACTGGTTTGTTTCTGCTTTAGTCTTCCTTGCAGTTGGCTTGGTTTCATCAAAGATATCCTTGAGGTCTAGGTAGGAAAGTGTTCCACCAATGCTTTCCTCTAAGTGCCTGATAGTTTCTGGTCTAACGCCCGGGCCCTTGATTCATTTGGAGTTGATTTCTGTTTCTGGTGAGATAAGGTGGTTCAATTTCATTCTTCTGCATGTTACAACCCTGTTTTCCCAGCACCATTTATTAAAGTGAGCCTTCTTCCTCCATGTAATCCTTTGGGCCCCCTTATCAAAGATTAGATGTCCATAGTTGTGGGGGTTAGTTCTGGGCTTTCAATTCTGTTCCACTAGTCTGTGTGCCTATTTTTGTTCCAGTACCAGGCAGTTCTGATGATGATGGCCTTATAATATAGCTTGAGATATGGCAGTGTGATGCCTCCATTTCTATTTCTTTTCCTAAGATTGTTAAGGCAATTCTAGGTGTTTTCTGGTTCCAGATAAATGACTGTAGTTTTTTTTAATAGTATTTTGTTTTTTAATATTTATTTTATTTATTTATTCCCTTTTGTTGCCCTTGTTGTTTTATTGTTGTAGTTACTATTGTTGTTGTCGTTGTTGGATGGGACAGAGAGAAATGGAGAGAGGAGGGGAAGACAGAGAAGAGGAGAGAAAGATAGACACCTGCAGAACTGCTTCACCACCTGTGAAGCGGCTCCCCTGCAGTTGAGGATCCGGCCTCGAACCGGGAATCTTATGCTGGTCCTTGTGCTTTGTGCCACCTGCTACAGCCCGACTCCCCATGACTGTAGTTTTTATCCTATTCTCTTAAGAGGAAGTATGGTGTAACTTTGCTGGACATTGCATTACATTTGTATATGGCTCTAGGGAGAATATTCATTTTGAATATATTGAGTCTTCCAATCCATGAGCATGGGATGTCTTTCTATTTCTTGGTATCAGTGTCTATTTCCTTGAATAGGGACTCATAGTCATAAAGATGAAAGCTCATCTGGGAGCCTGCTAGGACCAGCTCTCCAAGCCCTGGGGAGTGGTTATCTGTTGGAGGGGAGGGATGGCTTCAACAATAATCAGAAAATGTCTTTTCTTTTTCCTCCATTTCCTAACCCAACTAGAGTCACAGGACCCCTCCTTGGTGTCACAGGTAGGACTTCTTGTTCACCGTCCTGCTCACAGCCCCATATCCTACCCTATCCGGCCCCTGATGTAAGAGCTCATACCAGCAGCTGCCTCCAAGTCACCATCTTGGCTCCGCCCATTTCTCTCCTTTTCTCACAACCCATTCCCCATTGATTTCTGGCTGTCTCTATCAAATAAATAGGAAAATACAATTTTAAACATTTGTAATTTACATGTTTATATCATGATGCCTTCTTTTTCATTGTTAAGTGTTTTGAATAGAGAGAAATGATTGACACCAAGACACAAAGTATAGCTTACAGGAAAATTCAAATCATTGGAGCCAGGCGGTAGCACATCTGCATAAGCACACACATTACAGTATGCATGATTCCAGGTTCAAACGCCTGATCCCCACCGGATCAGGGGATCCGGGGAAAAGGGGAAAAAAAAGGGGAAAGCTTCACGAATGGTGGGGCAGTTCTGCAGGTGTCTCTGTCCCACCTTATCTCCCCTTCCCCTCTCAATTCCTCTCTTCTCTATCTAATAATAAATAAAAACCCTTTAAATAGTTAAAAAAGAAAAGAAAATTCATATCATTTACCTCATCCAAAGCTCTGCGTAGCACCCACCCTCTTACTGGCACTGCACTGTGAGCTCCAGGTGTCTGTTTTGTCCATCACTCTCACAGACATCCTGTGGGATTTGACTGAGATTGTCACCCCAGCTCACAGACCAACAGGAGCTGGCCTAGAGGTCATGCACTGCACCAAGGTGACATGACATAGCAGCCACTACTAAGTGCACAGGCAGGAACTGGATCTCAAAGGTGAAGAAAGCGTATTTTGACTCCTAACAGAATTCAGTCATGATAGACTGTAATATGTCCTTTACTTAGCAGGACTGATGTTTTTTTGCTGTTGTGTTTATTTAATGTATCTGTCAAATGGAAAATATCAACAAAACTATAGGATAAGAGAGGTAAAGATTCCACATATTTCCCACTACCAGAGTTCTGTTTCCCGTCCCCTCCATTGGAAGCTTTCCTATTCTTTATGTCTCTGGGCGTATGGATCCAGTATCATTGTCGGATGGAGAGGTAGAAGGTCTGGCTTCTGTAATAGCTTGTCCACTAACCATGGACATTGGCAGGTCAGCCCATACTCCTAGCATGTTTCTATCTTTCACTATTGGGGCAGGGCTCTGGGGAGGTGGGGTCCCAGTGTACATTGGTAAGGTTTTCTCCCTGGAAGAGTCAGGTTGACAACATGATAGCATCTTCAATTTGGTGTCTGAAATAGCATTGAGATACAAAGAAGAACATTTTTTTAAAATAATCTGGAATATAAAGACAGAAATATAGGAGCTAAGATTTGAGATTTCCATCTTGGAAAGAATTATTAGAAATAATTTTTTGAAATATTCCAAGGGGCCCATGACATTACTGATGATTGCCGGAGCCTGAGAGCTAACATGCAGGTCAGCCAAAGGTATAACCTTGGAGGTGGCATCAGGGTAGAAAATAGAACTAGAAAGCTGCATCAGGAAAGAGAGTAGCTCCCAAGCTGGTGCTTTTTTTCCCCTTCTGTCAATAAGATTTATAAAAAAGTCTGATTTTGACATAAAACATTTCTCATTATTTTATGTGGAGACGATTTTTGGACCATTAGACTGAGCAAGCTAAATTCACCTCTTAGACCTCTGATAAGTGATGCTCAGGTTTGAACTTGATGAAATTACCAATCCTGTACTCTAGACTGGAAGAAATTTCCAGCAGGAAGTTCATTTGTTTGAAAACATCTCCAAGGACTCTTCTGTAAATCAGATCTCTTTGGTAGGAGGTGGTAGGTGTTTTTGTATGTAGAAATCAATCCTGTGAAGGTACTTTTACTTGGAAACATAGATTCAGAAGCAGCCACGAAAGCTGTCATGCATGTCCTTGAAGGATTCACTAGAAAAATGTGCCTTGATTTCATTCTAGTCCGTTGAAATGGGACTGCCCAGAAGATCACTAACACCGTGATGCTTTGCTCTGATCTTGTAGACTGAAGAGGAACGAGGACCACCAAGACGACGTGGAGAGGTCCATACAGGACTGTCCTTCTCCTTTCTCCTTCAGAACAGACACACTGGCATGCAGTTAGAATTATCCATCACTGCACGCAGAATTGCAGAGAGGGTGCGTTTCTTTCTTTGGTGATGTATGGGGGAGCAGAGGTGTTCATTTTGAGGGAGATTTAGTTCCTGTATCTGGTTTCCCATTGACCATAACTCTGGGCATTCAGGGTTGAGGGAGTTTGAACAGAGGTTATGCAAACAGGCTCCAATGACCCAGCTTCAAAGCCCTGAATTAGTTAAACAAACAAAAACACTTAATGGTAAATCATTCTTTCCTTGTGTGAAAAAACAAACAAGATTATCAAAAATAATTTTATCCTGTTACAGTAGTTTTGAATACACACACACACACACACACACACACACACACAGGTGTACACAGCTCACCTTCTTGTATATGGTGCTGTGTTTGGACTTGGAACTTAGGTATGTTCTTCAGGTTAGGTCTTTGCCACAGCACTGATCTATCTCCTTGGTTGAAAATTTATTATGAGACTTCTTTGAACATATTAAGGCAAGCACTGTGCCCTGTGATAGTTGCACATTGACATCAATATGAAGAACATAGACATGCATTCTTAGAATGAAAAGTTGCCATACATTAGTTCTTCCATCCACAATGATTTCATGTCTGCAGCATATATTTTATGTGTTGTATTAAATGGGCATGAGTGGGAAGTGTTTTGACTTCTGTTCTATTTTTGTAGACTGAGAATGCAAGTCTTGAAGACACTCCAGATGAGGAAGGACCAACATTTCCTCTGGCACTGCCAGCATGCCCTCACGAGGGTGACAAGCGGGATCAAAATCATCCTGCGTAATAAAAAGGACATCTCTACAACCCAAATAAGTAAATTTAATGAGTCAGTGTCTTCATTTAAAGTTTTAGATAAAGAGAGAAATGGAGAAATGAAGGAAGTGGCATCATCACTACTTATAGAATTCCTGGAAATATGAAGCTGACTTGTTCTCTGAATTTGACTGTTTAAAGATAATTGCTCCACTCAGCAATATCCCTATTAGTATAGATGTGATTATTTGATTGCCAATAACAATTGCTAATAATATAGATCATACATTAATTCTTATAAGAAGAATATAAAAACTATTCTCATAAGTATAATTATAGTGGCAGTATTGACGTGTCCATCTTTGAGAGATTAAACTTTGAATTAAGTGGTGAAAATGAACTGAAGGAAGGCTGGCAGTAGAACAGTGGGTTAAGCAGAAATGTCACAAAGTGTGAGGAACAGTGTAAGGAAACCAGTTCGAGCCCATGGCTCCTCACCTGCATTGCAGTCATTTCACAGGCAGTGAAGTAGATTTGCAGGTGTCTGTCCACCTCTCCCTCACTCTGTCTTCCCCTCCACTCTATTTCTCTTTGTCCTATCCAACAAAAAGAACAGCATTAATAATAACAATAAGGGCAACCAAAATGGGAAAAAATAGCCTCCAGTAGTAGTGGGTTTGTAGTGCAGGCACCAAACACCACCAGTAACCCTGAAGGCAAAAAAATAAATAAATGAGACTGAAAAATATACATTGATATTGCACCAAAGTAAAAGACTCTGGAGTGTGTGGCAGGGAAAATACAGGTGCTAGCAAAGGATGACAAGGGACCCACTGGGAGTTGTACCGTTATGTGGAAA
The DNA here is from genome assembly GCF_950295315.1 of Erinaceus europaeus. Taxonomy (NCBI): domain Eukaryota; kingdom Metazoa; phylum Chordata; class Mammalia; order Eulipotyphla; family Erinaceidae; genus Erinaceus; species Erinaceus europaeus. Next base: position 16,685,890 of record NC_080170.1, read on the forward strand.
ACTGAGAAATGTTATGCATGTACAAACTATTATGTCTACTGTCAACTGTAAAACATTAATCTTCCAAAAAAGAAATTAAAAAATTTAAAAATGTATGGAACACAAATGAAAAAGAGAAATATAATAATCTTGGCAAAAATAATTTTTCTCAGGAGGCAAGATTTGTAAAAATGATAACCGGTTCTATAATGAAAAACTTAAATTTAAATTTATAGTGAAATAGTACCACGAGGGAATGGGGCCAGAGCTAAATAAACAAAATAATGGAAAAACAAATGATTGTATATCAGGGTTCCAATGACATCAAATACAATGTTTAGAATATTTCTTCTTTTTAATTCTTTTAATTTTATTTTTTATTTTATTTATCTGTTTATTTTTTATTTATTTTTATTTTATTTATTTAGTCCCTTGTGTTGCCCTTGTTGCTTTATTGTTGTAGTTATTAATGTTATTGTCGTTGTTGGATAGTACAGAGAGAAATGGAGAGAGGAGGGGAACACAGAGAGGAAGAGAGAAAGATAGACACCTGCAGACCTGCTACACCACCTGTGAAGTGACTCCCCTGAAGCTGGGGAGCCAGGCTTCGAATGGGATCCTTATGCCAGTCCTTGTGCTTTGTGCCACCTGCGCTTAACCCGCTGCACTACAGACCGACTCCCTCTTTTTAATTTTTTAAGTCTTTATTCATTGATTTATTGAATAACCAGAAGTTGAGAGGGACGGTGGTTATAGAGAGGGAGAAAGACAGAGAGACGCCTGCAGCACTGCTTCCCCATTCTTGAAGCTTTACCCTGAAGGTGGACACAGGGGACTCTAACCTGGCTCCTTGCGACATGTAACATGTGAGCTCAACCAGATGTGCCACCGTTGAATCCTATGACTAGAATACTTCAGTCAATAGGAAATTGCAAATACACTGTATTGCCTGCCCATCTAACCAAAGACATGCAGCACCCATGTAGGTGAAACCCCAAACTCACAGGTATATGATACCTGTGTGTATTTGCAGCCATTATTACAGCCCAATTTATTTGCTACACAATAGACATTCATCATAAATATTTGTAAAATTCACATTGCAGCTGTCATTTTCTGTCCAAAAACTGCAAAGTGCCGTCTTCATGTCCCTGTTTCTCAGACTATAAATGACAGGATTCAGGCTGGGAGGTAACACAGAATACATCACAGACATAAAGAGATTCAGTGATGATGGAGAATAGGTAGCTGAACTAAAATATGCCAAAAATGTGGAAAAGAGGAATTAAATCACCACAGTGAGGTGGGGAAAGCAGGGGGAGAAGGATTTCAACCTGCCTTGGTCAGAAGGTATTCTCCGAACTGCAGAGAAAAGATGAACACAGGAAATGACCATGAAAATGAAGCAAACAAAAACAAAGAGCTAGCTACAATAAATGCATATTCTAGAATTTCATCCCCAAAACAAGTATGAGCAGGGAGAGACATCACAGAAGAACTGAGGCACTACATTGGGGCCACAGAAACAAGTTGAGAATGTCCTTGCCTCATGGAGGGATCTATAGACACAGTCTCTGAGCCACGCCACCGTTACCATCTGTACACAGGACCTTTGTTCATGATGGTCTCATAGTGCACAGGGTGGCAGATGGCAGCATAACAGTCACTAGCAGGAGAGCATACTCTGTGCCTGCCAAAAAGAGGACCGGGAAAACCTGAGAGGCACAGCCCACAAAGGAGCTGGAGTGGCTGTTTGTCAGGGTGTTCATGATGCACGTGGAGACAGTGGTGGAAATGTAGCAGATGCCAATCAAAGACAAGATCTTCAGGAAGAAGTACATGGGGGAATGGGGCTGCTGGTCAAGGGAGGTGAGAGTGACAATGAGCAGGTCCCCAGCAGAGCTGCCAGGTAAACCTGAAAGAAAACAGAGACAAAGGGTCTCTATACACCTGGTCATTAGAGATTCCCATGAGCAGAAATTCAGTCACAAAGTCACATTGCTTCATTTCTCAGGCAAGAGTTTTTTCTGTGGAAGAAAATATATCAGAGGCTCAATCAGTTGTGTTCATTCCATTTACTCTGCTTTCTCTCAGTTCTTCACATGACGTGATCTAGAGTGATAGGTGGCTCATCAGAGCAAAAACGCAGTACACAGTTTCTTCTGTTGTGATATTTATGGAGAGAAAATTTAAATATGAATGGTGTTAAGGCCAATATCATGAGAAAGAAAAATGTAGCCAAATGGTGCCTATTGTCTCTCCAGAAACAGGAAGGATGTTGTCTCCATTCTGATCAGAGTGGTTATAGTTACAAAGCCTTGGGAAGCAATATGACTAGAATGTATCTAACATCTTCCAGAGGAATTGAAATTAAATGCAAAATATGTGTTTCCTTTGATTACATCCAGGTAATCTTGAGGAATAATCTTGAATTTCACTCTTGACAAAACACTAATGTACACACACATGCAAAAATATGGTGGTCTGAGAACACAAAATTAAGGATGTTCTTCAGCAGATCCTGTACATTTATTAGTCTATCAAAGAGAGAAAACATGGAAGGGAAATAAATTACCTCACCAAATAATTAAGTGAGCAGATAGAAATATACAAATTATTCTTCTCTCAAGCCAGAAGTAGCAGCTGAGATATCTACTATGAAAATGATCGCATTCCATTTTTGGCTCTCCATTCTCCTGTTAGATTGTCAAGGAGGAAATCAGAAGAGGCGGTGAACACCGAGAGATGGGGCATGATTTTCTGTTTCATCCCTTAGTTCTATGTCCTCATTAGAGTGGCGCAATAGTCTGTGTGAGGTACAAACTCTTCACAAGGACTCTTACACTTAGCAGTGGCTGTGGATTCCTTATCTCAACAGCTGAAGTACCAGCACAATTCCTGTGGGGTCCTGTCGGCTGCCACTTTCCCTGAGATGTTACAGTACTGGCTCAAGGTCATTCCTCCTTTGCTCACACAGATCTCCATTATGTAATTAGGATGGGAACTAAGGAGGAGAATGCTCATCATTTTCTCCAAAAAGAAATTCATCCCTCAGGAAGTAGAGGGAAATCTTAATCATTTTTCAGTAGCATATCTGATTCAAATATATGAAGTCAGTAGATACTTTGACCCAGTAGAGCACACGGCTTACCATCTAGGATGCCCTGAATGTGATCACTAGCACCACAGAGGACGACACTGAAGCAGCTTCGTGATGTTCGCCTGTACTGTGTGCTTCTCTGTCTCTTCTCTCCACTTCCTCTTGCTGCTAAAAAAATTAATGAATGCGGGACAGGTGGTGGCACAGTTGGTTAAGTGTGCAAGGACCCATGTTCAAGCCTCTGGTCTCCCACCTGCAGGGGGTATGCTTCATAAATGGTGAAGCAAGGCTCCAGGTATATCTACCTCTTCCTCTCTCTACTTTCTTCTCCTATCTGAATTTCTCTTTAACTCTACCAAATAATAAACAGAAATATAGGGTTGTTTTTTTTTTTACTTTTTTTTTAAATAATGAATGCAGTTTATTGTGGATGATGGCTCATTATGTGAGAGTGCTTGGAATGGTACCATGATTAGAAGAAAGTATGCAATTGGAACACTTAAAGAAAAATATCTGTATCCTCTTTTCAGAGAGAGGCAGAGAGAGAGAAAGACAGAGTGTCAGAGAAAGAGACAGAAAGACCACAGGACCAATGCTTCCTTCAGTGTGCTGGAGGCATGCTCAAATTTGGAAACATTGTGTGGCAGTGCAATACAATGCCTTAAGTGAGCTACCTCTCAGAAACTTATTTTTTCCATTTTGGAGTTTTGATTTCTCAAGTAGGCTTTCTCAGCCTCACTTATTTCACTAATGATTATGTGTCCACCACTCTGCTAATCTATGTTGTCCGAGGTCCAGCTTCCTTGAGATTGACTAGTGTAGCTATCTATTTATGCAGCGCAACTTTTATTCATGTCTGTGTTATGGATGCTTCATCTGTTCCTAAACTTGGGTAGTCCTTATAATGCTGCCATATACGTGGCATATCATCTTTTTTCTAAAAGAGACAAACTTTATTGGATGATTCAAGAATTATCTCATTTATTACATATATGATGGGGAATTTCACATGATGCAGAGAAAAGAGCAGAGAGACAAGTCAAAGCAGCACTATAGTATGTAGTGCTGGTTATCAGAACTCAAACTCAGGTAAGAAAGTCCAGTGTTCTACCTGTTGTCTTAATTTGCATGTCTCTGATTATCAGTGACCTAGAGCAGTTTTTCATATATTTGTTAGCCTTCTGGATCACCACTGTAGTGAATGTTTTGTTCATATCCTCTGTCCATTTTTGGATGGGGTCATTTTATTTTTTTTTGGTGCTAAGTTTGCTGAGCTCTTTATATATTTTGGTGATTAGTTTCTTGTCTGATGTATGGCATGTGAAGATCTTCTCCCATTCTGTGAGGGATCTCTCTGTTTGTTTAATAGTTTCTTTGGGTGTGCAGAAGCTTTTCAATTTGATATAGTCCTATTGGTTTGTTTCTGCTTTAGTCTTCCTTGCAATTGGGATTGATTCATCAAAGATGTCTTTGATGAATCAAAGGAACGTGTTTTACCAATGTTTTCCTCTAAGTATTTGATTGTTTGGTTGTTTTTGGTCTGACATCGACGTCTTTGATCCATTTGGAGTTGATTTTTGTTTCTGGTGAGATAAACTGGTTCAATTTCATTCTTCTGCATGTTTCAACCCAGTTTTCCCAGCACCATTTATTGAAGAGAGCCTCCTTCTTCCATTTAATCCTTTGGGCCCCCTTATCAAAGATTAGATGTCCATAGGTGTGGGGATTTATTTCTGGGATTTCAATTCTGTTCCACACGTCTGTGTGCCTATTTTTGTTCCAGTACCGTGTTGTTTTGAAGTTGATGGCTTTAAAGTATAGTTTAAGGTCTGGGAGTGTGAAGCCTCCATTTCTGTTTCTTTTCCTCAAGATGGTTTTGGCAATTCTAGGTGTTTTCAGGTTCCAGATAATTGATTGTAGTGTTTGTTCTATTCTCTTAAAGAAGCTTGGTGGAACTTTGATGGGTATTGCATTACATTTGTATATGACTCTGGGGAGAATATTCATTTGATGATATTTATTCTTCCAATCCATGAGCATGGAATATCTTTCCATTTCTTGGTATCAATTTCTATTTCCTTGAGTAGCGACTCATAGTTTTCAGAATATAAGTCTTTCTCTTCAGTGGTCATCTTGATTCCTAGCTATTTGATTGATTTTGCTGAAACAGTAAATGGGAGTGATTTCTGGATGTCTTCTACTTCTTCAGATTTAGTGTTTGCATAAAGAAATGCCACTGATTTTTGTACATTGATTTTGTATCCTGATATCTTGCTATATTGCCCAATAACTTCCAGTAGTTTACTGCTGGATTCGGTAGGTTTTCGTATGTATACTATCATATCATCTGCAAATTGACGTCTTCCCTTTCATTCTGAGGACAGGCCTGTCTAGTTCCCGATCTGAGGGGGAATGCTTTCAGCTTCAGTCCATTGAGTATGATGTTGGCTGTAGGTTTGCTATATATAGACTCCACTATGTTGAGTAATTTCCCATCTATTCCCATGTTTTGTAGAGTTTTGAGCATTAATGGTGTTGGATTTTGTCAAAGGCTTTCTCTGCATCTCTTGAGATAATCATGTGGGTTTTGGCTTTGCTTTTATTGATGTGGTGAATGACATTGATTGACTTATGGATGTTAAAGGAGCCTTGCATTCCTGGGATGATTCCCACCTGGTCATGAATGACAATCTGTTTGATATGTTGCTGTATCCGGTTGGCCAAGATCTTGTTTAATATTTTGGCATGTATGTTCATCAGTGATATAGGTCTGTAGTTTTCCTTTTTTGTTGTGTCCCTATCAGCTTTTGGTCTTAGGGTGATGTTGGCTTCATAGAAGGTGGAAGGAAGTATTCCTGTTTCTTCAGTCTTGTGGAAAAGCTAACTGTTTCCTGAAAGTTTTGTAGAATTTGTTTTTGAAGCCATCTGGTCCAGGGCTTTTGTTGTTGGGGAGATTCTTATTAAGGGTTTCAATTTCTTTGTCTGTGATTGGTGCATTTAGATTTTTTAGTTCTTCTTGGTTCTGTTTTGGAAGGGCATATGCTTCTAGGAATTGTTCCATTTCTTCCAGATTCTCTAGCATAGTGGTGTGTAGTTCTTCATCGAAGTTTGTTGTTTTTGACGGGTTATGTTGTTTTCAATGGGCTGGCTTCACAGGCGGGTAACAGACGACCAGGGACTCATGGTTGAGCTGTAGGCAGTATCTGTTTATTCATGCTGGACGCAGCACAATCTAACACGAGCTAAGCTAAACTCAAGGTACAGTACTGTAAAACTCACAATGCTGTCTTTATATATACTTGCCAAGTAAGGTGGAAACAAGATGTGACATAGAGAGAGTGGAGAGAAAAGTGACTGGTGAAAATCAGAGTGTGACAAAGAGGGGGCAGATTAGGCGAGAATCCTATCACTGAACCACAAATGCCCTGGAGGGAGGGTGGAACTTGTTAACAGTGGTTATGTAAATAGAATGAAGTGGTTATGTAAATAGAATAGTGTTAAGCAGGGGGGATTTAAACCAAATGAAACAGAAGGGGTCTCATGCATACCAACAGAAGTTTCGCATGATTCTTTGGATTTCTGTGGTGTCACTTGTGATATCTCCTCCATCGTTTACAATTCTATGAATTTGAGTCTTCTCTCTTTTTTGTTTGGTGAGTCTGGCTAGGGGTTTGTCAATTTTGTTTAATCTTTAAAAGAACTAACATGTGGCTTCACTGATCTTTTGTATGGTTCTCTTATTTTCGATGTTGTTTATTTATGCTCTAATTTTAGTGATTTCTGTCCTTCTTGTTGCTTTAGGGTTCCTTTGTTCCTCTTCCTCTAAGTGCTTGAGGTGTGCAGTAAGGTCGTTCATTTGAGCTTTTTCTTGTTGTTTAATATGTGATTGTATGGCTATAGGTTTCCCTCACAGTACTGCTTTAGCTGTGTCCCAAATATTTTGATAGGTTGTGTCTTCATTTTCATTTGTTTCCAGGAACATTTGAATTTCTTGCTTGAATGACTGTCTGACCCAGTGGTTCTTAAGGAGTGTGTTGTTTAGTTTCCAAATTCTGTGACTTTTCATAATTTTCTGTTTGTAGTTAAATGTTAGTTTTACTCCACTGTGGTATGAGGAGATACTTGGGATGATTTCAATGCTCTTGAATTTATTGTTGCTGGCTTTGTGGCCTAACATTTCGTCTATCCTTGAGGATGTGTTATGTGCACTTGAAAAGAAGGTGCATTCCTGTTTTTTAGGGTGAAGGACTCTGGAAATGTCCAAGAGGTCTAGTCTGTCTATCTCTCCATTTAATTCTCTTGTATCTTTTTTGAGTCTCTTCTTTGTTGATATGTCTAAGTGTGAGAGTGGTGTATTGAAGTCTCCCACTCTTATTGTATTACTATTGATGTATTTTTGAAATTCTTTCAGTAAGTGCTTGATGTATTTAGATGGTCCCTCATTGTGTGCATAGATGTTAATAATTGTTAAGTCTTCTTGGCTGATTGATCCTCTAATCATTATGTGATGTCCTTGCCTATCTTTTATTACTTTAATTGATTTAAAATCTATTGTGTCTGAGATGACAATGGTTTGTCCATCAATTTTCTGTGGTCCGTTGGCCTGTAAGATAGTTTTCCATCCTTTCACTTTAAGTCTGTGTTTATCTTGTTGTGTCAGATGGGATTCTTGCAAGCAGCATATGGTTGGATTATGTTTTCTGATCCATCCCCCCACTCTGTGCCTTTTGATGGGTGAGTTTAAGCCATTGAAATGTATTGATATTATGGATTTAATGTATCGTAGTGCCATTGTTGAAAACATTTTTTGTTTGTACTGATATATTGCAAGTATTATAGTGATGTTCTTATTTATAAGAGGTCTTTTAGAACCCCTTATATGTCCGGTTTGGTGATGGTTGCCTCCTTTAACTGTTGTTTGTCTAAGAAGGTTTTGATCCCTCCATCTAGTTTGAATGAAAGTCTAGCAGGATATATTATCCTTGGTTGAAGCCCTTTTTCATTCAGGGCTCGATAGATATCTTGCCATTCTCTTCTGGCTTTGGGAGTCTGAGTGGTGATGTCTGCAGATAATCTTATCGGTTTTCCCCTGCATGTGACTTTTTGTTTCTCTCTAGCAGCCCTTAGGATCCTTTCTTTATCCTTACTCCTTTTAATTGTAACCTTGATGTGTCTTGGAGACTTCAGGTCTGAGTGGATTCTGTTTGGAACTCTCTGTGCCTCTTGAATCTTGATGTCCTTTCTGTTATTCAGGTCTGGGAAGTTTTCTTCTATTATTTCCTCTAGAATGTTTGCTTACCCTTGCTCTCTTTCTTCCTCTGGCTGGTCAAATATACAAATGTTACTTATTTTGAAATCATCCCATATGTCTCTGTTGTTGTCTTCAGTGTCTCTCAATCTCTTTTTGAGTTCTTTCACCTCTTTTGTCATTTTCTCTAACTCATGCTCTGTCGGACTAATCTGTTTTCTGCCAATGTTAGTCTGCTTTCCCTTGCCTCAGCTTCTTCCCTCATTACAGCTATTTCAGCTTTCAGTTCTCTAATTGCATCAAGATAATCAGTATTTCCCTTGGGGGTCTCAACTGTTGTTTCTCTGATACTGCCATTCATTTCCTCCAATGTTGTAATTAAAAAGCAGAGAAAGGAAATATTTTTGATTACATTATTTTTAATTTAATTTAATATAAATTTCTTAATTAGCTAGGATGAGTAGGTAGGGAAGAGTCTGTAGAGGAGGTAGGAGTAAGGACACAAGTTCCTCCCACAATAGATAAGATGCCCTCTACCCTATTAATGAAAGATACCCTAAGAGTTAATTCTGATCAACCTAAGGGGGGGAGATATATGCTTTTATATAATATTAATAATAAAATATAAAATTGACTGGGTAAAAAAAAAACCCTGTCCCAGATTACCTCAAACCTTGTGATCAGAGGCAGCTGATTGTTAAGAGAAAAAAAAATTTAAAAAAATCCTCAGGACTAGACAAGTATAGCTGAAATAGACAGTTATGCTAATCTGGTATCCACTGTATATTCTAAGGGTAGCTAAAGGAGGAAGGGAAGTTGAGCAGAGATACTCGCAGTGAGAGTCCACTCTGAGTCAGAATTCTTCCCCAAAATAATTGCCAAATGTGTATCAGTGAATTCAAAAAAGCACACTGTTTGGTGGTGTGGGGGATAGGGCCTGTGGCTTTGGAAGCTGTAGGATTAAGGAAGAAAGGATGACAAGAATGAGAAAAAGAAAAGAAAAAGAAAGAGAGAGAGAGAAAAAGAAAAAGATAAGAAAAAAACATTAATAAAAGAGTGGTGAGAGGAAAGAGTTTTTTCTTTATTTATTTTTAATTATTTAATTAGCTATGCCCATTGGGGTGGGGTGGTTGGCTACTTAGAAAGAAAAAAGGCCAGAGGTTTCAGACAGGAATAGACTTAGAATGAATGATAATCCCTGGTGGGACAGGAATCTTGGTAAAGAAAGAAGCTCAGCCAGGGAGCCTGCTAGGAGGTGGTCCCCAGAGATGGGTTATGGGGGGGTTGCGGGGGTAGGAGAAGGAGGTGTGCTTTGGGATTAATAATTTAAAAGAAAAAAAAATGGTTTCCCTTTTTTTTACTCTGTCTTTTAACCCAAATTAAGTTATAGTCACTCCTTGGTGTTCCCACTAGGACCCCTTATTGACTGGCCTACTAAAGGCAGAAAATCCTACCGTTTCCAGAAGATGTGGTCAGAGCTCTAGCCAATAGAAGCTTCTCAGTCTGCCATCTTCCGGGAACCTCAGTTTCTATCTTTCTTTCCCTTCTCTGTCTTCCACTCCTCTCTCCATTACTCTCTGTACTACCCAACAACAACAGCATCAATAACTTTAAAAAAAACAAGGGAAACAAAAGGGAATAAGTAAAAAATATATTTAAAAAAAGAATAGGAAAGCTATCAAGGTAGGGGACTGGATATGGAGTTGTGGTGGGAATTGTGTGGACTTCTACCCCTCTTATCCTATGGTTTTGTCAGTATTTCCTTTCTATAAATAAAAAAAGGGGGAAATCATAAGGACATCATCAAATATGGTTAGAGCCAATATGTAAATCCTATAAAGTCACAGGAGGAAAAATATTCAGCTGTGCTTATATACAAACAATTAACAGAAAAGAATTGAGGGCTCAGAGCCACACAGAAGAGAGTAAAAAGTACAATATACATAGGAATAAGTTTTACTAGGGAAATAAAAGAACTGCTCACTAAAAGTTGAAGACACTGATAAAGGATGTGGCACTTTGGTGTATGCATTTCCAGAGAAAAAGCCATCATTAGAAGAAAAACATGTCACTTGAAAAATAGTTCAACTGTACCAGACCGAGATGAGCAGTGGTCCACGACTAGGCAAAGATCCGTATGCCCCCCATAGAAGATTAATGGTAGAGATAGCCCTCAGCCAAAGTCTAAAACAATTCTGGGTATGACCTCCCCTGAGAACATGACGATACTAAGCATTGCATAAGGAAGAAGGTCCCTCATGGTGCAGGGGTCTCAGAAAGATTATAAGAGGGAAAAAAAGAATCACAGTGCCTTTGTAAAACAGCAGGCTGCAGAGAGCCAAGCAGTGTATACTAATCTGGAGGATGGGTGGGTTAGGCCCCAGGTTGATGCACCAGATGTCGGCTTACATCACAGGGGAGACAAGTGACCAGGGACTCATGGCTAAGCAGGAGTGCAATGAAATGCCTTTATTGATCAGAGAAAATGCCTTTATATCTTTTGAAATGGAAGTGGCAAGTGGGAAAAGAAATATAGGTCCAAGAAGGATAATAGAGAACCTAATGGGTGTTATATTGTTACATGGGAAACTGGGGGGTGTTATGCATGCACAAACTATTGTATTTACAGTTGAATGTAAAACATTGATTTCCCAATACAGAAATTTTTAAAAAGTAAGCAACGGACTTTAATAGACGTGGCTGAAAATATGTGATAGGAGAGTGAAAAGGTCCTCCGCATCCCTTATGGAATTGACAGTCAATTTCACCATAAGACATCTTCTCACATCGGCTAAAGTCACCGCTATCAAAACCAAAAGATGACATATGCTGGCAAGGTTTAGATCTGATAAGCCTTTGCTTTGCTTGAATGAATGAAATATTGTTCAACTAGTATAAAAAAAAAACAGATTCAATGTTTTCTATAGACAATGAAAAGAGAAGTAAAATTTGGTTCAGGAATTCTGCTTCCAGGTATGTGTCCCCAAAACCTGAAGCCAGGATCCTGATGTCTTCATTTCTATCTTCACTGTAGCATTGTTCACAGTAGATATCTAGTCTGAATGAATAAACAGGATTTAATGTATTATTCAGTCTTATTCTATGGACTATCTTTCAATCTTAAAAAAAAAAAAAACAGAACTTTTGCAGTGTCAACAATAGCAATAGACTTGCAGAGCATTATGCGAAGGTATACAGGCTGAGTCAGTTCTAGAAATCTAGTGTACAACATGAATAATTTATGTAGCAGAACAAAGGTATTTAGGACTGACTTTTCAGATGTGACTACCATTAACTGTAAGTCAATAAGGGGCAGGCTGGTGGCACATCTGCTTGAGCACACATATCACTGCACTGTGGTTCCAGGCCCTCACCACCTTCGGGTGAAAGCTGCTTGACTGGAGAAACAGGTCTGCAGGTCTTTCTTCTCCCTCTCTATCTTTCCTGCCCAACTCCACTCAAACTGTCCTATCTAAAAAAAAAAAAGGTGTGGGCGGGGAAGGAAAAATGGCTGGCTGGAGCAGAGGTGAGTTCTTAGTGCAGGACTAGCAGAAACTTGGTGGCAGTTTAAAAAAAAAAGGAATTTGTAAAAATTCTGTGACCACTTCAAAGTTACAAACACATTTCAAATGCGTAAGGCAACACTTGAATCTGTTTAAATAACCAACCACCCAGCCCACCCAGTTCATACACTTTATTTTGTTTCCCTTCCATAGTTTTGATTGGTTGTTTTGCCTGGCCCATAGCCAGAGCACAGCATCTTCTTGTCTCCAAAACCAGGCTGTTTTTGTTATTATTATTATTTTATTTTTCCCTGGAATTAAATGTTAACCATAATTTAAGATTTCCTTTTTCGGAACTTTGTGTATTTCTGTCATCGGTCCAAAATCTGCATGCAAAGTGTGGTCTCAGTTGAACAAACAAGTGAAAGGGCATGTTTCATTTGTAACGAGGACATGGTCTCTGGCTTATAGAGTGTGCCTGGTTTAAACCAGTATGGAAGCAAGTTGTATTATACAAATATCAGTCCTGCTTTAGTCCCCGTGGAGGCAAAGGGAATCTCTCAGTAAAAACAATTCCTGAATACTAAACACTCCCAAAACTTTGCTATTAATTACATGGGACTCTAGGTAAGGGACTTTTATTTGAGATTGCATTTAACTAAATTGTATCAGTATCTACTCTGAACAACTTGATCTTGATGAGGTCGAGAGTCATGTCAAATATAAAATGACAATTATCACCCATAGAGCATTCCCTTCCACAAAGTAGGCTCTTCAAATCACTGCTCATCCTAGGCTAAATATGGGCCTCGGCTCACATCAATTTGATCTTCATGGATTAGCAGCTCAAATGTGCATCACACACATGGCGAAGCAGTACAATATCAAGTGAGATTTTCTGTCTCTGCCCAAATGACTCTTTCAACCAATGAGGAAGAAATATAACATTTGTATTAGAAAATAAAAGTTCTATAAAATGAACAACATATAAGATCTACTGGGGAGCCCACAAACTGCCCCCTTGTGAGTTGCTCTATTTTCATGGCTTATTCCACATGCCTTCCTTAGAACATGTAACCTGACCTTAACCTCCAAGTCCATTCTTCTTACCATCTACCTGCTTCAGACCTTAGAGAGAGCACTTCCTTTCCAAGATCCCAGATCCAGTGCCACATGGCTGCTCAAGAAAGGTCAAGCTGAAGTCCCCAGAGAAAGGGAAGGCAGATGTCAGCAAGTCCAGAAAGATGGTACCCAACCTTTGCTCTTTACCAGGAAGAGTTCCTGGGAGTCATCAGTGGGTTTGCTGGCAGGTGAGCTCAGCCCCCTGCTCTGAGTGGATAGGGCCTCAGGGGCTGGGCCACTCCCCCTGAAGCCTGTGGTACAGATGGAAGAATCGCTGCCAAACAGGGGGAAAGAATAAATGGTGTCTGAATATTGGGCCTGGCTTGGAAATGTGTCAGAAGAAAGCTGAATTTCCCTGATGCCTCCATTTCTCAGAAAATGAACCTGACAGTGAGGAAGCCTGTGACTGCACCTCTTGCTAGTGAGCCTATTTGTGCAGAGAAAGAACAAAAGAAAAAGTTTGGTTGGTGGTATGTAGTCACATTCTCCCATATGGTTGAAAGAATTACCACTTTGTCTCAGTGGATTATGTATGGCTCATTCAAATATCCCTGCAACTTACCTAGTATGTGTCTGGGAGAAGGCCCATGACCATAAAGTTCTCCTCTCAGGTCCCAGTGGAATGAAGACATCAAAACTTACCTGGTTACCTCCAACCACAGTTGCTAATTAAAATCATCCTATCACCCACTAGAGCAGTTGCATCAGGCAGTAGGAAATATCTTTGTTCAGTAACCGCAGTGAGTTCTGAGAAATGACAGCAATTCAAAGACACAACCTCATGGATAACTCCCTGAGCATTTGGGCCACTCTTGAGATGGCTAACGACTGGGATCCAAACAGACACATGTGGATTCCTCTCTGTAATAAACTTCGTGCCCCTTGACATTTTTTTCAATTATTTATATAGTGGAAATATTGACAAGACCATAGGATAAGAGGGTTACAGTTCTCATCTGCTCAACTCTGTATCCCACCCCCTGCCTTGGATGTTATCCTATTCTTTACCCCTCTGGGAATATGGACCCAGGGCTATTAAGCGGCGCAGAATGTAGAAGGTGTGGCTTCTATAATTGTTTCCCCACTCTACATGGGTATTGGCAGTTCAATCCTTACTCCCAGCCTCTCTCTCTCTCTTTCCCTAGTGGGGCAGGGATCTGGGGAGGTGGGGCTCCAGGATACATTGGTGGGGTCATATGCCCAGGGAAGTCAGGCTGGAGCCCCTTGACATTTTTGACAGACAAATGAAATACTCAATGATGATTCCTTTTTACACTTTTGAGCTTGACTATTAAGAGTATAAGTCAACAGTTGTATTTTCAGTGCTCAAAATAGAAGTGTTAGTGGTTTTCCCTTGGTCATGGAATGCCCTGTCCATCTTCCAACACATTCTGATTCTACTTATTTATTCGGACTTAGTGTTTGCAGAAAGGAATTCCCACTGATTTTTTCCCTTGTTCATTTTGTAACCTGACACCTTATTCTATTTCCAAATAATTCTCATAAGCTTTTGCTGGATTAATTAGGGTTTTCTTTGTATCCTGTCACATCATATGCAGATAGTCACAGTTTGACTTCTTCTTTTCCAGTCAATGTCTTTAATTCGTTCCTCTGGCCTGATTGACATTGCAAGAAATTCCAACATTATGTGGAATAATAACAATCATAGGAAAGGTACATCCTTACTATCTGCCCTAAGTGGAAATGCTTTCAGTTTCTCACAATGTAGTATGAAGTTGCCTATTGGTTTGTTGTATATGGACACCACTAAGTTAAGGAAAATTCCATCTATTTCATTTTTGAAGTTCTGATTATGAAAGGATGTTGGGTTTTATCTAAGGCTTTATCTGCATCTGTTGAGATAATCATGTGGTTACAGTTTTATTATTTTTTAATTGATGCAATAGATCATATTGACTTATTTACATATACTGAACCAAAGTTCTGAAAAGTTGGTTTGAAACATGCAGACAAGTAGAAGTGAACCACTACACACACACCACACACACACACACACACACATATGCAAATAAACTTTAAATGAATTGCGGACCTAGGTTTTAGGCCAGAATCTATCAAGGACTTAGAGGAAAATATTGGCAGAACATACTTCCATCTAAAGTTTATAGGCATCTTCTGTAATACAAATCCAATTGCCAGAGAAAGACTAAAGCAAAGAGCAACAAGCATAACAACAACAAAAGGGACTCCCTAAAATGAAAAGCTTCTACACAGCAAAGGGAAGCACCTCCCCAACAAAGCGACTCCTTTCAGAAGAGGACATGATCTTTGCAGGCCATACATCAGACAAAAGACTCATAATCAATTATATCAAGAGCTCCCCAAATTCAGCAATGAACAAAGAACCTCCTAACAGATGAGGAGGACTGAATGTCAGGAACATCAAGGACTAGGCAGCACTTGCATGTCAGGGGTAGGAAAACAGGCTTGCTGAAGCCTGTATATTAGACAAGCAGGGAAAAAGGTGAGGGTTTCACAGATTTCGTCATGACTCTTGGCATGGCTGCACAGTCATAAGGTCAGAGAGATCAAAGCAAGCCCCTTAGCTTATCAAGTTGGATCAGAGTGTCTGCAAGAGCCGGCTCCTCCCTAGTAAGCCAGAGTGTGACTAGCAGGACTGAACTGGTGCTTAGGCCTGTGGCCCGTGAGCTGCAGTAGCTCTCTGCTGGGGTGTGATACTCTAGTGGGCCTGACTTGGGGGCTTGGAGGGCAGTGATCTGTCAGTGGACCTGGATGCATCTTTGGCTTGTCTCTGAGTTCCTTTGAAGCTTACCAGAGAACAGAGAGAAGTGGGCTGTGAACTGTCTGCATGACTTCGCTGCTTCCTGCAGAAACCTGTCTCAGTGTTTTGACCAATTCCATTGTCAGTCAACCTGAAAATGGTGGATGGGTGCAGCATGATAGAACTGCATTTTCTGTGAGGAAATCTCTCCCTAGGCTCCCTAGGAGGCAGCAATTCTAGAATGGTAAGCACAAAAAGGTCACCACTCGCTGAATGCTCAGATGCCACTACTATTATGATTGTGTCAGTGTAGTTTCTCAGAGGACAGCCAGCTTTGTGAACACTCATAGGCTGTCTTCAAAGAAGTGCCTGATTGTGGTGTGGATGTCCTGTCAGAAGTGATCTGCTGAGTGTTTCTCGGAGTCAAGTCAGACTGCGAAGCACAGATGGACAGGTGGCTGTAGCCTGTGAGCTCATGTCTCGATAACAGCAAGCCTCATCAGAGTTTCTCTAGTTTCAGGTCCCTTCCAACTGAAATACTAAATTGAACAATTGTCCACAGTCTTTCATTCCTGTTATAACCTCAGGTTGCCCTGGACGTGGAAAGCACTATTAGATAAGTTGATATGTGAGGGAGAGGCTATGTCTGCAGGAAGTGAGCTCACAGTTCTCATGCCTGGTGTGAGTAGAACATGGAACCCCTGTAACCAGGCGGGTACATTGGCCCCTACCCAGTTCATTTCACTGGAATCTTTCCTGTGTGAAAATGTTCTCATGCTGTTTTCCCAGTTTCTGGAGAAATAGACACCAGAACACCCCCGAACAGAGTCCAGAAAGAAATTGCTTTTTAAATTGGATATTATGTCTTCCTTGCTGTGCCTGCACTCAGGTAAAACTGTGTGTCCTAGAGTAATCCGGATCAGGATTCCTCTCTGAGCTCTCCAAGGACAGCTTCCCTTGCAGTTCTTTCTCTCTCTCTCTCTCTCTCTCTCTGTGTGTGTGTGTGTGTGTGTGTGTGTGTGTATGTCTGTATGTGCATCTGTATGTCTATGTTTCTGTTTAGGGGCTGGGTGTGGGGAGGAAAATCCCATGAGGACTGTTGAGGTGAGGCCTAGGCAGGTGGTGGTTGAACCCGCGGTTTTTCATGATCATTGCCCAAGACAGGAGGGTAGGATTGAAGCAGTGCTCTGGAGCCTCTAGATGAGCTTATGGAGCCCAGGCCCTCAAGCTGCCAATTTCCCTCCTTGGTGTGAGTGTGTCTGGAGTGGAATGATGGAGCTCTGAGTGAGAACCAGCAGGGACAGCCAGATGGGCTGCAGGCTCTGTGCCTGGCTCCAGGCAGTGAGGTAGGAGCTGCTCTGTGGGGATATCTACTCCATGTTCTTCAGTCAAGGCAGGTGCAGGTTGCAGGTGCCTCTATCCGCCTTCCTCCCTCTCTTCCTTCTCCTTTTCGATTTCTCTTTGCCCTTCAACTCAACCAAGAAATGGGAGACATGGCCAGTAGTAGGTATGGATTTCTGTCATGCTGCCACTGACTCCACACTGATAACACTGGTGTCAAGAAAACATTGAGAGAAGTGTTCCGGGAGGTGGCGCAGTCGTAAAGCTTGGACTCTCAAACATGAGGTCCCGAGTTTGATCACTGGCAGCACATGTGGCAGAGTCATGTCTAGTTCTTTCTCTCTCCTCCTATCTTTCTCATAAAAATAAAATCTTAAAAAAAGAAAATTGAGACAGAGAGAGAGAGAGAGAGGAGACAGAGATTTCCTCAGGCTAATTAGTTTGTGTATATTTAGTTTGTAGTTGACTAGAGATGGACCTGCTCTAATGTGCTGTCTGCTGTCTTCTGTAGGCAGAGGAGGAGGAGGAGGAGGTGTGTGTACCCTCCAGCCTGTGTGTGGAGCAGCCGAAGGCAGTTGTTCAGGCCAAGGGTGAGCCCAGAGTTTACGTGGAGCAGCTGACTGGCCAGGAGGCCCCCATCCTCCAAGAGGTACCTGGTCCCTTCTCTGATCTCACTGGGGATGTGATTTGGGTGGTGGTTTATTCTGCACCCCGTTTAGCATGTTCTCATGTCTCTGCATTTTGGTTGATGAAGTCCTTCTGAGTCCTGTTCAGTGCCATTTCCCCTGAGATTAGGAGGCTGCTGCAATGACACCCTCATGCAGGGTTTTGAAATCCCTACTTGCCATTTCCCTCCAGTCTGTCAGATGTTCACTGTCATCCTCTGTCAGTGCTTTCAACATCGGGGATTAGAGTGTGTCTGAATATAGATTTTACTCACATTATTGGCAATGGAAATGGCTCCAAGACCTGCTATGTTGTGATGTTTTTCTCTGACTGAGGAGAATGAGGAAGAGCATGTAAAGAAACTTGTTTGCCTGCAGGTGGAGCAGCTGAAGCCAAAGGAGGAGGAGGAGGAGGAGGAGGAGGAGGAGGAGGAGGAGGAGGAGGAGGACGAGGACGAGGAGGACGAGGAGGAGGAGCAGGATGAGGAGGAAAAACCTGAGTGTGTGAGGTTGGAGGAGTTATTGCTGGAGGAAGAAGAGGAGGAAGAGGAGTTGGTGTGTAGGGCGAAGGAAGAGGAGGAGGAAGAGGAAATGGTGTGGATGGTATTGGAAGAGGAGCAGGAGAAGGAGAAGGAGCAGGAAGAGGCAGAGGAGGAGGAGGCGGAGGAGGAGGAGGAGGAAGAGGAGGAGGAAGAAGAAGAAGAAGAGAAAATGGTGTGGATGGTGTTGGAGCAGGAGGAGGCAGAAGAGAACATGTTATGGATGGTATCGGAGGAAGAGGAGGAGGAGCTGGAGGAGGAAGAGGAGGAGGAGGAAGAGGAGGAGGAGGAGGAAGAAGAAGAGAAAATGGTTTGGATGGTATTGGAGGAGCAAGGGGAAGAGGAAGAGGAGGAGTTGAAAGAGGAAGAGGAAGAGGAGGTAGAAGAGGAAGAGGAGGAGGAGATAGAGGAGGAGGAGGTTAAAGAGGAAGAGGAGGAGGAGGAGTTGGAGGAGGAGGAGGAGATGGAGGAGGAGATGGAGGACATTGAAGAGGAAGAGGAGGAACTCATGAATAACATCAAAGAAGACCAGCCAGTGGTGGTGGCGGAGCATGTCAAAGTAAAGGATGCTTGCACAGGGATCAACGAATATTTTTTAACAGCTTCGGAAGAGGAATTTTCTAGCGAGGTGAGTGACAAATTGACTGGAAGGAGGGGGCTGTGCTCATGGGGCTGCCCTGCTTGCTGGGGGAAGCTCATGTGGAGTTTGGATGACGGTCTGTGCAGTACCTTCTCCACAACTGTTCTTACACCTCTGGTTTGTCAAGTGTACAAATATCTAAATCTGTGACCAGCGTGCTATGCTGAGAGTCTCTGCTTCTGAGATGGTAAAAATGTTAACAGGGTTTTGTTTTTTTTCTTTTGAGCTTCTATGAATATTCTTGGGTGGGTCACACAGATACTTTCTTAGAGGAGGTGCAGAGGGAACACGCTGAACAAAGGTTTTTCTTCAACTTCGATAGACACATGTGTCTGAGCTTCCAGCAGCCAAGGCAGCAGTGGCTCACCAAAAAGAAGTAGCAGAGTTCTCCAGTGCAAGCTTTTTTCTTAAAGAAAGCACCAGCTAGATGATCTGCTGGAGGCTGATGCTTTCCTCTCTGTTAGCAGGATGAAGAACACTACCACAATTCAGACTCTGAAGACACCGAATCCTCGGAGGGCCAGGTAGATGCAGAGAACCTACTCTGGCTTCTCTCCCTCCTGGAGGAACGAGACCCCCTGGTGGAGGTTGTGACCACACTCAAGATTTCCTCCATTTATGAGGTGATGCCGGGGTTTCCTTTGGGGATTGTGATTTAATTTTGCCTTGTTCCTAGACCTTGTTCACAGTGGCTCTTATACAGGTTCACTTCAGCCCGTGAGGTAGCTCAAATTTTCTTTAAGGTTGTTTTTGAGGGATACTGACTAACTCTCCCACATATCTTTTTCTTATTTATATTTACACAAAGGCCAAATATCTTACTTAGAGAGAAGTTAGATCATTTGCATTTTGTGTCTATTTACAATTAATGTATTGACTGGGGAGAGAGAGAAAAATCAAGAGGAAAGAGAGATTTAAAGAAGCAAAGAGTAGGATACCTGCAGCATTTGATACCTTTTGTAAAACTTCCTCTCACAGCTGGGGATCAAGGATTTCAACCTGTGTCATGGACCATGGGAATGTATGGGCTCTTACTGGTATGCCACCATCCCACAGCCTGTTTTGTAACACCCTGAGATTTCATTTTCCCCGAAATCATTTCCCTCCATGGAGAGAGGGATTTCTTTGAGTTCTAGACCCATCAAGTCTGTTTAGGAGTCACATGACTGCCCGATTAGTGCCCCAGCTGGAGGAACAGCCTGATAGTGACTAAAGAGTCATCGTGAAAATATGCCAGTCTGTTGCCCATATTCAGCTTTAGCAGTCCTTGCTTTGCTAAGGTTAGCTTTGGCGTGAGTGAGAGAGCTGTAATAGGAAGTAGGTGATGAGGGTATCTAAGTCTATGTGGACACTATTTCATTATACACTTGATACTGACTCACTACAGACTATTGTGTATTTTTGCCTTTAGGCCTATATTTTGCCCTAATTTATGAATACATGTTAATATATGCTCAATCTGGTAGGCCCTGGCCTATATCTAGCTTTTGGTATGTCATTAGGAAGTGAAGCTCCTGGAATGGACTTAGAGAATACAATGAAAGCAAAGCTCTCACCCGAGTGATGAGGGTGAAGGGTTGGCAATCCATGCCTTACGTCTCTGTACCAAGTCTGAGGTGAAGCATGCTGAGATGGTACTCATTGCATTGATCAGGTTGGAATAGGTGGATGCAATATCATTTAGCCTCATTGGAGAGAAGCATGCAGGGAAGTGAGCCCCACCCAGAGGTAGCAGGATTGGGAGAAACATAGGCTCTATAGAGGAAAGGGAGATTCCTGTTGTCCTAGGGTTTAAGAAGACTACCCTATGGTTTTGTTAATTTATCCTCTCTTAAATAATTTTTTTTAAAAAGAAGACAATAGTTATTTATTGCAATAATCACATTGTTTGGCAAATGGGTAAACTTTGAAAAATCCCTTTGTTCGGATTTGCTATATCATACACACCAGCACCATAATTTATTGCCTTTGACATTATTTGCATATAGCGATGCTACCAGCTTCTTTTGTTCTCCCTGGACAAAGCTTATAAGAGAGTCAACCTATCAAAGACTCAGCCTATGTATTCAAAAGACGCAGTCTGTGCCCTAAATAGTTTGAGACATCCAATCAATTTTCCCCTCTCAGACTAATTAAATAGTGATTTAAATGACTACAAATTGATAGGAGAGTACATAACACAATTCCCACCCCCCCCAAAGTCAGTGTCACATCCTCTCGCTCCGCTCACCCCCCAGTCTCATGAAGTTGAAGATCCACCCTCACCCTCCACTCAGAGCTTTTACTTTAGTGTCCTACTACAAATTTAGTCAGATCTTGATTTGAGTTTCCATTTCTGTTCTTCTTTCTCAACTTCTGTTTATGAGTGGGATCATCCCATACTCGTCTTTATCTTTTTGACTTAGCTGACTTAACATAATTTCTTCTGGCTTCATGCAAGATGGGTCAGAGTAGGTGTGTTGACTATTGTTTATAGCTGCGTAGTATTCCACTGTGTATGTAGACCACAGCTTTCTCAGCCATTCATCTGCTGTTGGGTACTTGGGTTGCTTCCAGGATGTAGCTCTTATGAATTGTGCTGCTAGGAACATAGGTGTACACATATCTTTTTGGCTGGGTGTTATGGTGTCCATCGGGTATGTCCCCAGCAGTGGGATTACTCAGTCATATGGAAGGTCCATGTCTAGCCTTGTGAGAGTGCTCCAGACTGCTCTCCAGAGAGGCTGGACCAATTTACAATCCCACCAGTAGTGTAGAAAGGTTCCACTGTCCCCACACTCTACTCTCTCCAGCATTTGTTGCTGCTGTCCTTTTTGATGTATGCCATTCTCACAGGAGTGAGGTAGTATCTCAATGTTGTCTTTATTTGCATTTCCCTGACAATCAGAAACCTGGAGCTATTTTTCATATGTTTGTTAGCATTTTGGATGATCTCTGTCGTGAATCTTTTGTTCTTATTCTCTGCCCACTTTTTAACGGGGTCATTTGCTTTTTTGGTGCTAAGTTTGCTCAGCTCTTTGTATACTTTGGTGATTAGTCTCTTGTCTGATGTTTGCATGTGATGATCTTCTGCCATGGTGAGGAGTCTCTTTGTTTGTGTGATAGTTTCTTTGGCTGTGCAGAAACTTTTCAATTGGATGTATTCCTACTGGTTTGTTTCTGCTTTAGTCTTCCTTGCAGTTGGCTTGGTTTCATCAAAGATATCCTTGAGTTCTAGGTAGGAAAGTTTTCCACCAATGCTTTCCTCTAAGTGTCTGATAGTTTCTGGTCTAACGCCCGGGCCCTTGATTCATTTGGAGTTGATTTCTGTTTCTGGTGAGATAAGGTGGTTCAATTTCATTCTTCTGCATGTTACAACCCTGTTTTCCCAGCACCATTTATTGAAGTGAGCCTCCTTCCTCCATGTAATCCTTTGGGCCCCCCCCCTTTTCAAAGATTAGATGTCCATAGTTGTGGGGGTTAGTTCTGGGCTTTCAATTCTGTTCCACTAGTCTGTGTGCCTATTTTTGTTCCAGTACCAGGCAGTTCTGATGATGATGGCCTTATAATATAGCTTGAGATATGGCAGTGTTATGCCTCCATTTCTATTTCTTTTCCTAAGATTGTTAAGGCAATTCTAGGTGTTTTCTGGTTCCAGATAAATGACTGTAGTTTTTTTTTAATAGTATTTTGTTTCTTAATATTTATTTTATTTATTTATTCCCTTTTGTTGCCCTTGTTGTTTTATTGTTGTAGTTATTATTGTTGTTGTCGTTGTTGAATGGGACAGAGAGAAATGGAGAGAGGAGGGGAAGACAGAGAGGAGGAGAGAAAGATAGACACCTGCAGACCTGCTTCACCACCTGTGAAGCGGCTCCCCTGCAGTTGAGGAGCCGGCCTCGAACCGGGAATATTATGCTGGTCCTTGTGCTTTGTGCCACCTGATCTTAACTCGCTGCGCTACAGCCCGACTCCCCATGACTGTAGTTTTTATCCTATTCTCTTAAGAGGAAGTATGGTGTAACTTTGCTGGACATTGCATTACATTTGTATATGGCTCTAGGGAGAATATTCATTTTGAATATATTGAGTCTTCCAATCCATGAGCATGGGATGTCATCTATTTCTTGGTATCAGTGTCTATTTCCTTGAATAGGGACTCATAGTCATAAAGATGAAAGCTCATCTGGGAGCCTGCTAGGACCAGCTCTCCAAGCCCTGGGGAGTGGTTATCTGTTGGAGGGGAGGGATGGCTTCAACAATAATCAGAAAATGTCTTTTCTTTTTCCTCCATTTCCTAACCCAACTAGAGTCACAGGACCCCTCTTTGGTGTCACAGGTAGGACTTCTTGTTCACCGTCCTGCTCACAGCCTCATATCCTACCCTATCCGGCCCCTGATGTAAGAGCTCATACCAGCAGCTGCCTCCAAGTCACCATCTTGGCTCCGCCCATTTCTCTCCTTTTCTCACAACCCATTCCCCATTGATTTCTGGCTGTCTCTATCAAATAAATAGGAAAATACAATTTTAAACATTCTTAATTTACATGTTTATATCATGATGCCTTCTTTTTCATTGTTAAGTGTTTTGAATAGTGATAAATGATTGACACCAAAACACAAAGTTTAGCTTTCAGGAAAATTCAAATCATTGGAGCCAGGCGGTAGCACATCTGCTTAAGCACACACATTACAGTATGCATGATTCCAGGTTCAAACGCCTGATCCCCACCGGAAAGGGGAAAGCTTCACGAATGGTGGGGCAGTTCTGCAGGTGTCTCTGTCCCACCTTATCTCCCCTTCCCCTCTCAATTCCTCTCTTCTCTATCTAATAATAAATAAAAACCCTTTAAATAGTTAAAAAAGAAAAGAAAATTCATATCATTTACCTCATCCAAAGCTCTGCGTAGCACCCACCCTCTTCCTGGCACTGCACTGTGAGCTCCAGGTGTCTGTTTTGTCCATCACTCTCACAGACATCCTGTGGGATTTGACTGAGATTGTCACCCCAGCTCACAGACCAACAGGAGCTGGCCTAGAGGTCATGCACTGCACCAAGGTGACATGACATAGCAGCCACTACTAAGTGCACAGGCAGGAACTGGATCTCAAAGGTGAAGAAAGCGTATTTTGAATCCTAACAGAATTCAGTCATGATAGACTGTAATATGACCTTTACTTAGCAGGACTGATGTTTTTTTTGCTGTTGTGTTTATTTAATGTATCTGTCAAATGGAAAATATCAACAAAACTATAGGATAAGAGGGGTAAAGATTCCACATATTTCCTACTACCAGAGTTCTGTTTCCTGTACCCTCCATTGGAAGCTTTCCTATTTATTCTTTATGTCTCTGGGCGTATGGATCCAGTATCATTGTCGGATGGAGAGGTAGAAGGTCTGGCTTCTGTAATAGCTTGTCCACTAACCATGGACATTGGCAGGTCAGCCCATACTCCTAGCATGTTTCTATCTTTCACTATTGGGGCAGGGCTCTGGGGAGGTGGGGTCCCAGTGTACATTGGTAAGGTTTTCTCCCTGGAAGAGTCAGGTTGACAACATGATAGCATCTTCAATTTGGTGTCTGAAATAGCATTGAGATACAAAGAAGAACATTTTTTAAAAATAATCTGGAATATAAAGACAGAAATATAGGAGCTAAGATTTGAGATTTCCATCTTGGAAAGAATTATTAGAAATAATTTTTCGAAATATTCCAAGGGGCCCATGACATTACTGATGATTGCCGGAGCCTGAGAGCTAACATGCAGGTCAGCCAAAGGTATAACCTTGGAGGTGGCATCAGGGTAGAAAATAGAACTAGAAAGCTGCATCAGGAAAGAGAGTAGCTCCCAAGCTGGTGCTTTTTTTTTCCTTCTGTCAATAAGATTTATAAAAAAGTCTGATTTTGACATAAAACATTTCTCATTATTTTATGTGGAGACTATTTTTGGACCATTAGACTGAGCAAGCTAAATTCACCTCTTAGACCTCTGATAAGTGATGCCCAGGTTTGAACTTGATGAAATTACCAATCCTGTACTCTAGACTGGATGAAATTTCCAGCAGGAAGTTCATTTGTTTGAAAACATCTCCAAGGACTCTTCTGTAAATCAGATCTCTTTGGTAGGAGGTGGTAGGTGTTTTTGTATGTAGAAATCAATCCTGTGAAGGTACTTTTTCTTGGAAACATAGATTCAGAAGCAGCCACGAAAGCTGCCATGCATTTCCTTGAAGGATTCACTAGAAGAATGTGCCTTGATTTCATTCTAGTCCGTTGAAATGGGACTGCCCAGAAGATCACTAACACCGTGATGCTTTGCTCTGATCTTGTAGACTGAAGAGGAACGAGGACCACCAAGACGACGTGGGGAGGTCCATACAGGACTGTCCTTCTCCTTTCTCCTTCAGAACAGACACATTGGCATGCAGTTAGAATTATCCATCACTGCACGCAGAATTGCAGAGAGGGTGTGTTTCTTTCTTTGGTGATGTATGGGGGAGCAGAGGTGTTCATTTTGAGGGAGATTTAGTTCCTGTATCTGGTTTCCCATTGACCATAACTCTGGGCATTCAGGGTTGAGGGAGTTTGAACAGAGGTTATGCAAACAGGCTCCAATGACCCAGCTTCAAAGCCCTGAATTAGTTAAACAAACAAAAATACTTAATGGTAAATCATTCTTTCCTTGTCTGAAAAAACAAACAAGATTATCAAAAATAATTTTATCCTGTTACAGTAGTTTTGAATACACACGCACACACACACACAAACACACACACACACACACACACAGGTGTACACAGCTCACCTTCTTGTATATGGTGCTGTGTTTGGACTTGGAACTTAGGTATGTTCTTCAGGTTAGGTCTTTGCCACAGCACTGATCTATCTCCTTGGTTGAAAAATTATTATGAGACTTCTTTGAACATATTAAGGAAAGCACTGTGCCCTGTGATAGTTGCACATTGACATCAATATGAAGAACATAGACATGCATTCTTAGAATGAAAAGTTGCCATACATTAGTTCTTCCATCCACAATGATTTCATGTCTGCAGCATATATTTTATGTATTGTATTAAATGGGCATGAGTGGGAAGTGTTTTGACTTCTGTTCTATTTTTGTAGACTGAGAATGCAAGTCTTGAAGACACTCCAGATGAGGAAGGACCAACATTTCCTCTGGCACTGCCAGCATGCCCTGACGAGGGTGACAAGCGGGATGAAAATCATCCTGCGTAATAAAAAGGACATCTCTACAACCCAAATAAGTAAATTTAATGAGTCAGTGTCTTCATTTAAAGTTTTAGATAAAGAGAGAAATGGAGAAATGAAGGAAGTGGCATCATCACTACTTATAGAATTCCTGGAAATATGAAGCTGACTTGTTCTCTGAATTTGACTGTTTAAAGATAATTGCTCCACTCAGCAATATCCCTATTAGTATAGATGTGATTATTTGATTGCCAATAACAATTGCTAATAATATAGATCATACATTAATTCTTATAAGAAGAATATAAAAACTATTCTCATAAGTATAATTATAGTGGCAGTATTGACGTGTCCATCTTTGAGAGATTAAACTTTGAATTAAGTGGTGAAAATGAACTGAAGGAAGGCTGGCAGTAGAACAGTGGGTTAAGCAGAAATGGCACAAAGTGTGAGGAACAGTGTAAGGAAACCAGTTCGAGCCCATGGCTCCTCACCTGCAGGGCAGTCATTTCACAGGCAGTGAAGTAGATTTGCAGGTGTCTGTCCATCTCTCCCTCACTCTGTCTTCCCCTCCACTCTATTTCTCTTTGTCCTATCCAACAAAAAGAACGGCATTAATAATAACAATAAGGGCAACCAAAATGGGAAAAAATAGCCTCCAGTAGTAGTGGGTTTGTAGTGCAGGCACCAAGCACCACCAGTAACCCTGGAGGCAAAAAAAATAAATAAATGAGACTGAAAAATATACATTGATATTGCACCAAAGTAAAAGACTCTGGAGTGTGTGGCAGGGAAAATACAGGTGCTAGCAAAGGATGAGAGGGGACCCACTGGGAGTTGTACTGTTATGTGGAAAACTGAGAAATGTTATGCATGTACAAACTATTATGTCTACTGTCAACTGTAAAACATTAATCTTCCAAAAAAGAAATTAAAATAATTTAAAAATGTATGGAACACAAATGAAAAAGAGAAATATAATAATCTTGGCAAAAATAATTTTTCTCAGGAGGCAAGATTTGTAAAAATGATAACTGGTTCTATAATGAAATACTTAAATTTAAATCTATAGTGAAATATTCCCACGAGGGAATGGGGCCAGAGCTAAATAAACAAAATAATGGAAAAACAAATGATTGTATATCAGGGTTCCAATGACATCAAATACAATGTTTAGAATATTTCTTCTTTTTAATTCTTTTAATTTTATTTTTTATTTTATTTATCTGTTTATTTTTTATTTATTTTTATTTTATTTATTTAGTCCCTTGTGTTGCCCTTGTTGCTTTATTGTTGTAGTTATTAATGTAGTTGTCGTTGTTGGATAGTACAGAGAGAAATGGAGAGAGGAGGGGAACACAGAGAGGAGGAGAGAAAGATAGACACCTGCAGACCTGCTACACCACCTGTGAAGTGACTCCCCTGAAGCTGGGGAGCCAGGCTTCGAATGGGATCCTTATGCCAGTCCTTGTGCTTTGTGCCACCTGCGCTTAACCCGCTGCGCTACAGACCGACTCCCTCTTTTTAATTTTTTAAGTCTTTATTCATTGATTTATTGAATAACCAGAAGTTGAGAGGGACGGTGGTTATAGAGAGGGAGAAAGACAGAGAGACGCCTGCAGCACTGCTTCCCCATTCTTGAAGCTTTCCCCCTGCAGGTGGACACAGGGGACTCTAACCTGGCTCCTTGCGACATGTAACATGTGAGCTCAACCAGATGTGCCACCATTGAATCCTATGACTAGAATACTTCAGCCAATAGGAAATTGCAAATACACTGTATTGCCTGCCCATCTAACCAAAGACATGCAGCACCCATGTAGGTGAAACCCCAAACTCACAGGTATATGATACCTGGGTGTATTTGCAGCCATTATTACAGCCCAATTTATTTGCTACACAATAGACATTCATCATAAATATCTGTAAAATTCACATTGCAACTGTCATTTTCTGTCCAAAAACTGCAAAGTGCCGTCTTCATGTCCCTGTTTCTCAGACTATAAATGACAGGATTCAGGTTGGGAGGTAACACAGAATACATCACAGACATAAAGAGATTCAGTGATGATGGAGAATAGGCAGCTGAACTTAAATATGCCAAAAATGTGGAAAAGAGGAATTAAATCACGACAGTGAGGTGGGGAAAGCTGGGGAGAAGGATTTTAACCTGCCTTGGTCAGAAGGTATTCTCCGAACTGCAGAGAAAAGATGAACATAGGAAATGACCATGAAAATGAAGCAAACAAAAACAAACAGCTAGCTACAATAAATGCATATTCTAGAATTTCATCCCCAAAACAAGTGTGAGCAGAGAGAGACATCACAGAAGAACTGAGGCAGTACATTGGGGCCACAGAAACAGGTAGAAAATGTTCCTATCTCATGGAGGGATCTATAGACACAGTCTCTGAGCCACGCCACCTTTGTTCATGATGGTCTCATAGTGCACAGGGTGGCAGATGGCAGCATAACAGTCACTAGCAGGAGAGCATACTCTGTGCCTGCCAAAAAGAGGACCGGGAAAACCTGAGAGGCACAGCCCACAAAGGAGCTGGAGTGGCTGTTGGTCAGGGTGTTCATGATGCACGTGGAGACAGTGGTGGAAATGTAGCAAATGACAATCAAAGACAAGATCTTCAGGAAGAAGTACATGGGGGAATGGGGCTGCTGGTCAAGGGAGGTGAGAGTGACAATGAGCAGGTCCCCAGCAGAGCTGCCAGGTAAACCCGAAAGAACACAGAGGCAAAGGGTCTCTGTACACCTGGTCATTAGAGATTCCCATGAGCAGAAATTCAGTCACAAAAGTCACATTGCTTCATTTCTCAGGCAAGAGTTTTTTTCTGTGGAAGAAAAGATATCAGAGGCTCAATCAGTTGTGTTCATTCCATTTACTCTGCTTTCTCTCAATTCTTCACATGACATGATCTAGAGTGATAGGTGGCTCATCAGAGCAAAAACGCAGTACACAGTTTCTTCTGTTGTGATATTTATGGAGAGAAAATTTAAATATGAATGGTGTTAAGGGCAATATCATGAGAAAGAAAAATGTAGCAAAATGGTGCCTATTGTCTATCCAGAAACAGGAAGGATGCTGTCTCCATTCTGATCAGAGTGGTTATAGTTACAAAGCCTTGGGAAGCAATATGACTAGAATGTATCTAACATCTTCCAGAGCAATTGAAATTAAATGCAAAATATGTGTTTCCTTTGATTACATCCAGGTACTCTTGAGGAATAATCATGAATTTCACTCTTGACAAAACACTAATGTACACACACATGCAAAAATATGGTGGTCTGAGAACACAAAATTAAGGATGTTCTTCAGCAGATCCTGTACATTTCTTAGTCTATCAAAGAGAGAAAACATGGAAGGGAAATATATTACCTCACAAAATAATTAAGTGAGCAGATAGAAATATACAAATTATTCTTCTCTCAAGCCAGAAGTAGCAGCCGAGATATCTACTATGAAAATGATCGCATTCCATTTTCGGCTCTCCATTCTCCTGTTAGATTGTCAAGGAGGAAATCAGAAGAGGCGGTGAACACCGAGAGATGGGGCATGATTTTCTGTTTCATCCCTTAGTTCTATGTCCTCATTAGAGTGGCGCAATAGTCTGTGTGAGGTACAAACTCTTCACAAGGACACTTACACTTAGCAGTGGCTGTGGATTCCTTATCTCAGCAGCTGAAGTACCAGCACAATTCCTGTGGGGTCCTGTCGGCTGCCACTTTCCTTGAGATGTTACAGCACTGGGTCAAGGTCATTCCTCCTTTGCTCACACAGATCTCCATTATGTAATTAGGATGGGAACTAAGGAGGAGAATGCTCATTATTTTCTCCAAAAAGAAATTCATCCCTCAGGAAGTAGAGGGAAATCTTAATCATTTTTCAGTAGCATATCTGATTCAAATATATGAAGTCAGTAGATACTTTGACCCAGTAGAGCACACGGCTTACCATCTAGGATGCCCTGAATGTGATCACTAGCACCACTGAGGACAACACTGAAGCAGCTTCGTGATGTTCGACTGTGCTGTGTGCTTCTCTGTCTCTTCTCTCCACTTCCTCTTGCTGCTAAAAAATTAATGAATGGGGGACAGGTGGTGGCATAGTTGGTTAAGTGTGCAAGGACCCATGTTCAAGCCTCTGGTCCCCCACCTGCAGGGGGTAAGCTTCCTAAATGGTGAAGCAAGGCTGCAGGTATATCTACCTCTTCCTCTCTCTACTTTCTTCTCCTATCTGAATTTCTCATTAATTCTACCCAATAATAAACAGAAATATAGGGTTGTTTTTTTTTACTTTTATTTTAAATAATGAATGCAGTTTATTGTGGGTGATGGCTCATTATGTGAGAGTGCTTGGAATGGTATCATGATTAGAAGAAAGTATGCAATTGGAACACTTAAAGAAAAATATTTGTATCCTCTTTTCAGATAGAGAGGCAGAGAGAGAGAAAGACAGAGTGTCAGATAAAGAGACAGAAAGACCACAGGACCAAAGCTTCCTTCAGTGTGCTGGAGGCATGCTCAAATTTGGCAACATTGTGTGGCAGTGCAATACAATGCCTTAAGTGAGCTACCTCTCAGAAACTTATTTTTTCCATTTTGGAGTTTTGATTTCTCAAGTAGGCTTTCTCAGTCTCACTTATTTCACTAATGATTATGTGTCCCCCACTCTGCTAATCTATGTTGTCAGAGGTCTAGCTTCCTTGAGATTGACTAGTGTAGCTATCTATTTATGCAGCGCAACTTTTATTCATGTCTGTGTTATGGATGCTTCATCTGTTCCTAAACTTGGGTAGTGCTAATAATGCTGCCATATACGTGGCATATCATCTTTTTTCTAAAAGAGCCAAACTTTATTGGATGATTCAAGAATTATCTCATTTATTACATATATGATGGGGAATTTCACATGATGCAGAGAAAAGAGCAGAGAGACAAGTCAAAGCAGCACTATAGTATGTAGTGCTGGTTATCAGAACTCAAACTCAGGTAAGAAAGTCCAGTGATCTACCTGTTGAACTATTTTTCAAGTGACATGTTTTTCTTCTAATGATGGCTTTTTCTCTGGAGATGCATACCCCAAAGTGCCACATCCTTTATCAGTGTCTTCAGCTTTTAGTGAGCAGTTCTTTTATTTCCCTAGTAAAACTTATTCCTATGTATATTGTACTTTTTAACTCTTCTGTGTGGCTCTGAGCCCTCAATTCTTTTCTGTTAATTGTTTGTACATAATCACAGCTGAATATTTTTCCTCCTGTGACTTTATAGGATTTACATATTGGCTCTAACCATATTTGATGATGTCCTTATGATTTCCCCCTTTTTTTTATTTATAGAAAGGAAATACTGACAAAACCGTAGGATAAGAGGGGTAGAAGTCCACACAATTCCCACCACAACAACTCCATATCCAGTCCCCTACCTTGATAGCTTTCCTATTCTTTTTTTAAATATATTTTTTACTTATTCCCTTTTGTTTCCCTTGTTTTTTTTATAGTTATTGATGCTGTTGTTGTTGGGTAGGACAGAGAGTAATGGAGAGAGGAGTGGAAGACAGAGAAGGGAAAGAAAGATAGAAACTGAGGTTCCCGGAAGATGGCAGACTGAGAAGCTGCTATTGGCTCGAGCTCTGACCACATCTTCTGGAAACGGTAGGATTTTCTGCCTTTAGTAGGCCAGTCAATAAGGGGTCCTAGCAGTGACACTAGGGAGTGACTATAACTTAATTTGGGTTAAACGACAGAGTAAAAAAAAAGGGAAACCATTTTTTTCTTTTAAATTATTAATCCCAAAGCACACCTCCTTCTCCTACCCCCGCAACCCCCCCATAACCCATCTCTTGGGACCACCTCCTAGCAGGCTCCCTGGCTGAGCTTCTATCTTTACCAAGATTCCTGTCCCACCAGGGATTATCATTCATTCTAAGTCTATTCCTGTCTGAAACCTCTGGCCTTTTTTCTTTCTAAGTAGCCAACCACCCCACCCCAATGCACATAGCTAATTGAATAATTAAAAATAAATAAAGAAAAAACTCTTTCCTCTCACCACTCTTTTATTAATGTTTTTTTTCTTATCTTTTCTTTTTCTCTCTCTCTATTTCTTTTCTTTTTCTCATTCTTGTCATCCTTTCTTCCTTAATCCTACGGCTTCCAAAGCCACAGGCCCTATCCCCCACACCACCAAACAGTGTGCTTTTTTGAATTCACTGATACACATTTGGCATTTAGTTTGGGGAAGAATTCTGACTCAGAGTGGACTCTCACTGTGAGTATCTCCGCTCAACTTCCCTTCCTCCTTTAGCTGCCCTTAGAATATACAGTGGATACCTGATTAGCATAACTGTCTATTTCAGCTATACTTGTCTAGTCCTGAGGATTTTTAAAAAATTTTTTTTCTCTTAACAATCAGCTGCCTCTGATCACAAGGTTTGAGGTAATCTGGGACAGGGTTTTTTTTTTACCCAGCTCAATTTTATATTTTATTATTAATATTATATAAAAGCATATATCTCCCCCCCTTAGGTTGATCAGAATTAACTCTTAGGGTATCTTTCATTAGTAGGGTAGAGGGCATCTTATCTATTGTGGGAGGAACTTGTGTCCTTACTCCTACCTCCTCTACAGACTCTCCCCTACCTACTCATCCTAGCTAATTAAGAAATTTATATTAAATTAAATTAAAAATAATTTAATCAAAAATCTTTCCTTTCACTGCTTTTTAATTACAACATTGGAGGAAATGAATGGCAGTATCAGAGAAACAACAGTTGAGACCCCCAAGGAAAATACTGATTATCTTGATGCAATTAGAGAACTGAACCCTGAAATAGCTGTAATGAGGGAAGAAGCTGAGGCAAGGCAAAGCAGACTAACATAGGCAGAAAACAGATTAGTCCGACAGAGCATGAGTTAGAGAAAATGACAAAAGAGGTGAAAGAACTCAAAAAGAGAATGAGAGACACTGAAGACAACAACAGAGACATATGGGATGATCTCAAAATAAGTAACATTTGTATAATTAGCCAGCCAGAGAAAGAAAGAGAGCAAAGGGAAGCAAACATTCTAGAGGAAATAATAGAAGAAAACTTCCCAGACCTGAATAACAGAAAGGACATCAAGATTCAAGAGGCACAGAGAGTTCCAAACAGAATCCACTCAGACCTGAAGTCTCCAAGACACATCAAGGTTACAATTAAAAGGAGTAAGGATAAAGAAAGGATCCTAAGGGCTGCTAGAGAGAAACAAAAAGTCACATGCAGGGGAAAACCGATAAGATTATCTGCAGACATCACCACTCAGACTCCCAAAGCCAGAAGAGAATGGCAAGATATCTATCGAGCCCTGAATGAAAAAGGGCTTCAACCAAGGATAATATATCCTGCTAGACTTTCATTCAAACTAGATGGAGGGATCAAAACCCTCTTAGACAAACAACAGTTAAAGGAGGCAACCATCACCAAACCGGACATATAAGGGGTTCTAAAAGACCTCTTATAAATAAGAACATCACTATAATACTTGCAATATATCAGTACAAACAAAAAATGTTTTCAACAATGGCACTACGATACATTAAATCCATAATATCAATACATTTCAATGGCTTAAACTCACCCATCAAAAGGCACAGAGTGGGGGGATGGATCATAAAACATAATCCAACCATATGCTGCTTGCAAGAATCCCATGTGACACAACAAGATAAACACAGACTTAAAGTGAAAGGATGGAAAACTATCTTACAGGCCAACGGACCACAGAAAAGGAATGGAACAACCATTGTCATCTCAGACACAATAGATTTTAAATCAATTAAAGTAATAAAAGATAGGCAAGGACATCACATAATGATTAGAGGATCAATCAGCCAAGAAGACTTAACAATTATTAACATCTATGCACCCAATGAGGGACCATCTAAATACATCAAGCACTTACTGAAAGAATTTCAAAAATACATCAATAGTAATACAATAAGAGTGGGAGACTTCAATACACCACTCTGACACATAGACATATCAACAAAGAAGAGACTCAAAAAAGATACAAGAGAATTAAATGGAGAGATAGACAGACTAGACCTCTTGGACATTTCCAGAGTCCTTCACCCCAAAAAACAGGAATGCACCTTCGTTTCAAGTGCACATAACACATACTCAAGGATAGACAAAATGTTAGGCCACAAAGCCAGCAACAATGAATTAAGGAGCATTGAAGTCATCCCAAGCATCTCCTCATACAACAGTGGAGTAAAACTAACATTTAACAACAAACAGAAAATTATGAAAAGTCACAGAATTTGGAAACTAAACAACACACTCCTTAAGAACCACTGGGTCAGACAGTCATTCAAGCAAGAAATTCAAATGTTCCTGGAAACAAATGAAAATGAAGACACAACCTATCAAAATATTTGGGACACAGCTAAAGCAGTACTGTGAGGGAAACTTATAGCCATACAATCACATATTAAACAACAAGAAAAAGCTCAAATGAACGACCTTACTGCACACCTCAAGCACTTAGAGGAAGAGGAACAAAGGAACCCTAAAGCAACTAGAAGGACAGAAATCACTAAAATTAGAGCATAAATAAACAACATCGAAAATAAGAGAACCATACAAAAGATCAGTGAAGCCACATGTTGGTGCTTTTAAAGATTAAACAAAATTGACAAACCCCTAGCCAGACTCACCAAATAAAAAAGAGAGAAGACTCAAATTCATAGAATTGTAAACGATGGAGGAGATATCACAAGTGACACCACAGAAATCCAAAGAATCATGCGAAACTTCTGTTGGTATGCATGAGACCCCTTCTGTTTCATTTGGTTTAAATCCCCCCTGCTTAACACTATTCTATTTACATAACCACTTCATTCTATTTACATAACCAGTGTTAACAAGTTCCACCCTCCCTCCAGGGCATTTGTGGTTCAGTGATAGGATTCTCGCCTAATCTGCCCCCTCTTTGTCACACTCTGTTTTTCACCAGTCACTTTTCTCTCCACTCTCTCTATGTCACATCCTGTTTCCACCTTACTTGGCAAGTATATATAAAGACAGCATTGTGAGTTTTACAGTACTGTACCTTGAGATTAGCTTAGCTCGTCTTAGATTGTGCTGCGCCCTGCATGAATAAAGAGATACTGCCTACAACTCAACCATGAGTCCCTGGTCGTCTGTTACCCGCCTGTGAAGCCAGCCCATCGAAAACAACATAACCCGTCGAAAACAACAAACTTCGATGGAGAACTACACACCACTATGCTAGAGAATCTGGAAGAAATGGAACAATTCCAAGAAGCATATGCCCTTCCAAAACAGAACCAAGAAGAACTAAAAAATCTCAATGCACCAATCACAGACAAAGAAATTGAAACCCTTATTAAGAATCTCCCCAACAACAAAAGTCCTGGACCAGATGGCTTCAAAAACAAATTCTACAAAATTTTCAGGAAACAGTTAGCTTTTCCACAAGACTGAAGAAACAGGAATACTTCCTTCCACCTTCTATGAAGCCAACATCACCCTAAGACCAAAAGCTGATAGGGACACAACAAAAAAGGAAAACTACAGACCTATATCGCTGATGAACATACATGCCAATATATTAAACAAGATATTGGCCAACCGGATACAGCAACATATCAAACAGATTGTCATTCATGACCAGGTGGGAATCATCCCAGGAATGCAAGGCTCCTTTAACATCCATAAGTCAATCAATGTCATTCATCACATCAATAAAAGCAAAGCCAAAACCCACATGATTATCTCAAGAGATGCAGAGAAAGCCTTTGACAAAATCCAACACCATTAATGCTCAAAACTCTACAAAACATGGGAATAGATGGGAAATTACTCAACATAGTGGAGTCTATATATAGCAAACCTACAGCCAACATCATACTCAATGGACTGAAGCTGAAAGCATTCCCCCTCAGATCGGGAACTAGACAGGCCTGTCCTCTGACACCATTACTCTTCAACATAGTACTGTAAATTCTTACCATAGCAATCAGGCAAGAGAAGGAAATCAAAGGAATACAGAATGGAAGGGAAGACATCAAGCTCTCACTATTTGCAGATGATATGATAGTATGCATAGAAAAACCTACAGAATCCAGCAGTAAACTACTGGAAGTTATTAGGCAATATAGCAAGATATCAGGCTAAAAATCAATGTACAAAAACCAGTGGCATTTCTTTATGCAAACACTAAATCTGAAGAAGTAGAAGACATCCAGAAATCACTCCCATTTACTGTTTCAGCAAAATCAATCAAATAGCTAGGAATCAAGACGACCACAGAAGAGAAAGACTTATATTCTGAAAACTATGAGTCACTACTCAAGGAAATAGAAACTGATACCAAGAAATGGAAAGATATTCCATGCTCATGGATTGGAAGAATAAATATCATCAAATGAATATTCTCCCCAGAGCCATATACAAATGTAATGCAATACCCATCAAAGTTCCACCAAGCTACTTTAACAGCATAGAACAAACACTACAATCAATTATTTGGAACTTGAAAACACCTAGAATTGCCAAAACCATCTTGAGGAAAAGAAACAGAAATGGAGGCTTCACACTCCCAGACCTTAAAGTATACTTTAAAGCCATCATCTGCAAAACAACACTGTACTGGAACAAAAATAGGCACACAGACGTGTGGAACAGAATTGAAATCCCAGAAATAAATCCCCACACCTATGGACATCTAATCTTTGATAAGGGGGCCCAAAGGATTAAATGGAAGAAGGAGGCTCTCTTCAATAAATGGTGCTGGGAAAACTGGGTTGAAACATGCAGAAGAATGAAATTGAACCAGTTTATCTCACCAGAAACAAAAATCAACTCCAAATGGATCAAAGACATCGATGACAGACCAGAAACAATCAAACAATCAAATACTTAGAGGAAAACATTGGTAAAACACGTTCCTTTGATTCATCAAAGACATGTTTGATGAATCAAACTCAATTGCACGGAAGACTAATGGAGAAACAAACCAATAGGACTATATCAAATTGAAAAGCTTCTGCACACCCAAAGAAACTATTAAACAAACAGAGAGACCCCTCACAGAATGGGAGAAGATCTTCACATGCCATACATCAGACAAGAAACTAATCACCAAAATATATAAAGAGCTCAGCAAACTTTGCACCAAAAAAAAATAAATAAATAAAATGACCCCATCCAAAAATGGACAGAGGATATGAACAAAACATTCACTACAGAGAAGATCCAGAAGGCTAACAAATATATGAAAACTGCTCTAGGTCACTGATAGTCAGAGAAATGCAAATTAAGACAACACTAGGATACCACCTCATGCCTGTAAGAATGGCATACATCAAAAAGGACAGCAACAACAAATGCTGGAGAGGTTGTGGGGACAAAGAGTCCACATATCAAATACACAGCCTATATAATAAAAAGATTCAGTTTGTGTTTTGAAAAACTTTGAGACATACAATTGATTTCTCCCCTCTCTTATTAATTAACTAGTGATTTATATGTCTATATTTTGCTAGGAGTTTACATATATTTTTAATATGTAGGCTGTGAAATTGATATGGAGATTCTCTCAAAAGCCTAGCCCAAGTAGATCAGAAGCAATCAATAGCAGAGCTATATACAAGACACTGGGTACTGTACAGCAAACCCTAACAAAAAGACTTTTCAAAGTTAACCCAATTACCAATTAATGTGAAGATAACATTAACTATCGATTGTCTTTTTGAACCCTTAGACAGCAGGACCTCACATCTCCTCTATAGAGCCTGTACTTCCCCCAGTCCTGGAAGCCTTGGATAGGGCCCACTTTCCAGTATGTCTCTCCCAATCCATATCAAATAATATTGCATCACAACCTAATCAACACAGCGATTGCCACCTCAACATGCTTCACTTCAGACTGAGTCCAGAGACTTCACGTGTGGAATGACAACCCTTCAGCTACATTAATCGGGTGAGACCTTTCCTTTCATAGTACACTCTAATTCCATCTCAGGTGGTTCACTTTCTAACAAAGTCCCAAAACCTAGATATACACCATTTTCTGTGTGAGAGAGCATATGTTCATACCTATCCATAAACTACTGCAAAATATATACCTGAAAGCAGAAGTACACTAGAGTTTGCGGTGAGTATCCCCCTAACACGTCCTCTCCACTATCCCAAGTTTTGGGTCCATGATTGCTCAACAATTTGTTAGGCTTTGTATGTTAACTCTCATTTCAGTCTCCAGGTTCCAGATGTCATCAGGATGCTGGCCAGGCTTCCCTGGACTGAAGACCCCACCAATATGTCCTGGAGCTCCGCTTTCCCAGAGACCCACCCTATTAGGGAAAGAGAGAGGCAGACTGGGAGTATGGACCGACCAGTCAACGCCCATGTTCAGCGGGGAAGCAATTACAGAAGCCAGACCTTCCACCTTCCACATCCCAAAATGTCCCTGGGTCCATGCTCCCAGAGGGATAGAGAGTAGGAAAGCTATCAGGGGAGGGGGTGAGATATGGAGATTGGGTAGTGGGAATTGTGTGGAGTTGTACCCCTCCTACCCTATGGTTTTGTTAATTAATCCTTTCCTAAATAAAAAATAAAAAAATAGAGATAGAAACCCACAGATCTGCTTCACTGTTTGTGAAGCAACACCTCTCCATGTGGGGAGCCTGAGGATCCTACCCAAATCCTTATTGCTGGTTCTTGTGCTTCACACCACAAACCCACTGTGTTACCACCCAATTCCCAACTTTCCTATTCTTTAACCCTCTGGGAGTATGGACCCAGGGTCATTCTGGGGAGCAGAAGGTGGAAGGTCTGGCTTCCGTAATTGCTTCCCCGATGAACATGGGCGTTGACAGTTGGATCCATACTCCCAGCCTGTCTCTCTCATTCCTTAGTGGGGGAGGGCTCAGGGGAAGTAGAGCTCTAGGACACATTGGTGGGATTGTCTGTCCAGGGTAGTCTGCTTGACACCATGGTAGCATCTGGAACCTGGTGGCTGAAAAGAGAGTTAACATATAAAGCTAAACAAACTGTTGACTAATCATGAACCTAAAGGCCAGAATAGGGGAGATGAAGGGTTGGCGGGAGGGTCTCCATTTGGTAGACAGCTAGTAGGCATATTTTGGTTCTATTCCAAAGGACCTGTGGCTAGAGTAGTCAGTCAATGTAAAATCCCTGAGTTGAGAGTGAGGGTGGATGTTCGGTTTCACTGGGCAGGGAGTGGGAGAAAGAAGATGGCATGGGACATGGTCTTTTGGTGGTGGAAATGGTGGTTATGTACACTTCTATTCATTGGTAGTCCTCAGGGGGTTTTATACCTATAATATACGGTCATTTGAAAACAGAACAAGTTGCTTTTTCTTTCTGCTTTGTAAATGTCACATTCTTTTATATTTGATGAAACCTTTAGGTCTTACTTCCTATACTATGGTAAAACTAGTTGCCCTGATGTCTGGTGATTCCAGTGGACAAATAGGAATCCCTGCTTCACAAGTCCTATGCCTTAACACAGTATGAGTTGTTTTAGCCTGTCATTAACATTTGGGGGCGAACAATTTTCATGTTAACCATGAACTGCATTGAACCCACTATAAATTGTTGATTTTTATCATGTTCTCCAAGAGTACTGAATTTCATTCATCGATTGCCTTCTTTACTTCACTGCGTCCATCATATAATTGTTGTCCTTATTTTGTCAAATGTATATTCACATAACTGTTCTGTGTGTTCAACTATTCTTGAATTATTGGAATAAACCCCTCTTGAACATGGGCTATGATCCAGTTCAATACTGGGTTTTTCTTAAAGCCATAAAATATAAGTTAGAACAACTAGGATAATTTAGAAAAGGACAACTCTTTTTGATCAAGACATGGAATTATTAATTTCTTAATTATAGCAGTGGTGATGTCTGACTGAATAAAAGTCCTCTCATTCTTTTTTATTAATTTTTTAAATATTTTATTTATTTACTCCCTTTTGTTGCCCTTGTTGTTTTACTGTTGTAGTTATTATTGTTGTTGAGGTTGATGGATAGGACCGAGAGAAATGGAGAGAGGAGGGGAAGACAGAGAGGAGGAGCCAAAGTTAGACACCTGCAGACCTGCTTCACCTCCTGTGAAGGGACTCCCCTGCTTTCCTATTTTTTATCCTTCTGAGAGTGTGGACCCAGGGTCATTATGGAGTGCACAAAGGTGAAAGACTTGGCTTCTATAACTGCTACACTGCTGGATATGGGCATTGTATTTGGTCATTGTGAGTGGTTTTGGTGAAGGTAAAGATAGTATTCTAAATAAATTTAGTTGACTTTTTAATTTCTACATGTGGAAACTTTTATAAAAATTGTGTTACTACCATTAATTATCCTGGTAAAATTCACTCGTTAAGCCACCTGGTCCTGAATTTTCCTTTATTCAGTGCTTACTGATTACAGCTTCAAGCTCCTGGTTCAACCTCTGCCTCAGCTCTCATCTATGCAACCACTGAGCTTGTCTTCCACCCTGCAGATTAGCCACTGTCATGACCATGAGTGCAATCATTATGGGGGACCTTGTGTGTCTCTCCAACTCATCACGATGCCTTGGAGATTTCCTCTTGGATTGGCTACACCAAGACTTCGTGGTTTTTATTGATGAATCATTTTTCTGTCAATGAATTTTCCAAGATTTGAAGAAATCATTATCAAGAGTTGATGCAACAACTGTTGATAGGTTTATTTCACTGTTTAGATGAGTGTTGTTTTATAAATACATAGAAATATTGTGTTGATTATTTTTATTTTTACTTATTTATTTTTATTTTATTTATTTATTC
This sequence comes from Erinaceus europaeus, assembly GCF_950295315.1. NCBI lineage: Eukaryota > Metazoa > Chordata > Mammalia > Eulipotyphla > Erinaceidae > Erinaceus > Erinaceus europaeus. Next base: position 16,726,814 of record NC_080170.1, read on the forward strand.
CCTTTTGTTGCCCTTATTGGTTTATTGTTGTAGTTGTTATTGTTGTTGTCATTGTTGGATAGGACAGAGAGAAATGGAGAGAGGAGGGGAAGACAGAGAAGAGGAGAGAAATATAGACACCTGCAGACCTGCTTCACCGCCTGTGAAGCGACTCCCCCTGCAGGTGGGGAGCCGGAGCTCGAACCGGGATCCTTATGCCGGTCCTTGTTCTTTGCGCCACCTGCGCTTAACCCGCTGCGCTACAGCCCGACTCCCGATTATTTTTATTTTTATCAAACCATTGCTCAGCTCAAATGCATGGGGATGTAGGAGACTGAACCAGTGACTTCGACATCTCAGTCATGAAGGTTTTTCTTTCGTAAAACTGTATTGTTATTTCCCCATCCCCAAAATTATGTTTTATCTTTAAACATTTCCTTTTTAAAAAGTGTTTTATTTTTCATTTATTTGTTCCCTCTGTTGTTGTCCTTGTTTCTTATTGTTTTAGATGTTATTATTATTGTTGTTGTTATCACTGTTGGATAGGACAGAGAGAAATGAAAATAGGAAGGGAAGGCAGAGAGGGGTAGAGAAAGACAGACACCTGCGGACCTGCTTGACTGCCTGTGAAGCAACTCCCCTGCAGGTGGGGAGCCGAGGGCTCTAACAGGCATCCTTAGGCCAGTCCTTGCTCTTCACACCACCTGTGCTTAACTCACTACACTACTGCCTGACTCCCAGATATTTCCTTTTAATTTTTAATCACAGAAATATAAAGACAGACTGGCAGACAGACTAGAGCCGTGCTCATCTATGGTTTATGGTAGTACTAGGGATTGAGGCTGGGACCTCAGAGCCTCACACATGTAACTTTTGTGCAGGAACAATGTGCTGCCTCTACAGTTCAGAAATATTTTTTAAATGTGTACAAAGGATTGGAATAGAACCAACTGGATGATTGCAGTGTTTGTGAATGATATCGAAGTGTGTATATAGTTAATTACCTTGTTACAGTCGAAAAAAATTTGATTAAATTCTTATCCAGCATATATTTTTTCCATTTTATTGTGGGGTTAATGGTTTACAGCATAAGTGTCTACACGTGGCCACATCTCCCCCCACAGGTGATAGCTGTCTAAAGAATACTTTCATTCCCAACCTAAGCCCCCAAACTCCTCCAGCTCCAAATTCCATTCCTTCTCTAGAATCCCTTGCTTTGGTGCAGCACACCACCCTTAGTCTGAATTCCATGCTCTGTTCTTTTATCTGACACTGTTTTCAGAGGTACACCCACTTGTGAAGTCACCCAGTGCTCTTCCTTCTCTTCCTGATTCATCCCACCCCGCACTTCCCCTCATTTCATCAAAGGGGAGCAAAATTTAGCATTTTTCATTTTCACTTATTTATTCTAATCTTATTTAGTTTTATTAGTGATGTAATAAATATCAGCAAGAATGTAAGATAACAGGAGTACAATCCCATGTATGGACATTTCCCACCACAAGAGTTCTATATCCCATCCCCTCCACTGGAAATTTCTTTGTTTTATAATTCCTATGGGAGTATAAACCAAAATTCTTTTTTTTCTTTTTGCCTCCAGGGTTATTTATTGGTGGTGTCTGGTGTCTGCCCTATGAATCCACTGCTCCTGGAGGCTATTTTTCCCCTTTTGCTGCCCCTGTTGTTTATTGTGGTTGTTCTTATTATTGTTGTTATTGCTGTTATCGTTGTTGGATAGGACAGAGATAAACTGAGACAGAGGGACACAGAGAGGGGGAGAGAAAGAAAGACACCTGCAGACTGGCTTCACCACTTCTGAAGCGAAGCCCCTGCAGGTGGGGAACAGGGGTCTCGAACTGGGATCCTTACGCCTATGCAGAATGTGAAAGGTCTGGCATTTGTAATTGCTTCACCACAGACCATGGGTGTTGGCAGATCGATTCATACCCCCAACCTGTCTCTATATTTCTGGTGTGAGTGGAGGGCTCTCTGGGGAAGTGAGGTTCCAGTACACATTGGTGATGTCATCTGCCCTTTGAAAATTGTATTTATTTTGTCTTTCATTTTTTAACGAGAGAGAGAGAGTGAGGAGAGAGAAGATGGAGAGAGAGAGAATGAGAGAGAGAGAATTACTAGACCACTGCTCTACTCTGGCTTATCCTAGTGCAGGTGATTGGACCAGAGATCTTAGAGTCTCAGGCATGAAATTCTTTCACATAATCATTATGCTTATCCTCAGTCCCCAAAATTTCAATCTTTATATGAGAAAAAAATTATGCAGAAATGTTTTAGTGCAGATGAATGGGCAAAATCAAGTGAATCACATAGTCTACTCACAGACATGTCATTCATAGTCAGACCACCATAGTCATCTTTATAACCTTAGCAACACCATATCACTGTCACCAGCTGCAGCTCCACCAATATCACTGTGATCCACAGAACATCTAAAGAGAAAAAGCAAGGAAAACTCATATAGGAAGATAGGAGATGTGTAAACTGTGTACAGTGAAATAAGATAGAAAAGATAGTAAGCATAAGATGAGGGAAATGGCTATACTCCTTTGGAATACAACTGCAAGAGGCCTACTAGCTATCTTCAGAATGGAGAACCCAAATCTTCATCTGCACTATTCTAGCCTGTAGGTTCATGATTAGTCAGCAATTTGTTTGGCTTTACATGTTAACTGTTTTTTCAGCCACCACGTTCCAGATGTTACCATGATGCCTACCGGACTTGCCTGGACATACAACATCACCAATGAGGCCGACTTTCCCAGAGCCACACCCAGTAGGGAAAGAGAGAGGTGGGCTGGAAATATGGATCAAACTTTCGAAGCCCAAGTTCAGTGGGGAAGCAATTACAGAAGCCAGACCTTCCAGCTTCTGCATCCCACAATGACCCTGGGTCCATGCTCCCAGATGGTTAAAGAATAGGAAAGCTATAAGGGGAGGGGATGGGATACAGAGTTCCGGAGGCGGGAATTGTGTAGAGTTGTACCCCACTTATCTGGTGTTTTTTTTATAAGTGTTTCCTTTTTACAAATAAAAATTTATGAATAAAAAGATAAGGGAAATGATCAAGTGAGTAAAAAAGAAGAAGAATTTAAGATAGAAAAAGAAGAGGGAAACAGGCTGAGTGGTACAGCATCTGCTTGAGCACAAGAATACACAGGTTTGAGCCCTTGATGCTAACTTGCTGAGGGACAGCTTTATGAGACGTGAAGCAGTGTTGCAGGTCTCTCTCTCTCTCTCTCTCTCTCTCTCTCTCTCTCTCTCTCTATCTCTCTCTCTCTGTCTCACTTTCTCCCTCTCTCTCTTCCCCTCTCTCTCTCTCTCAGCTTCGTTCCTTTTGCTCTAAATTTCTGACTGTCTCCACCCAATAAATGAATATAGTCAGAATTATTAAAGAAGGGGAAATGGTTAGGATAATGAAATAAGAACTAAAATAGTTGAAATGACTTCCAGTTGAGGATAGGATGCAGTACAGATAATGGATGGTGGATTTGAATCTGAATTTGAGCTGCCAAGTTCAATTCCTAGATTCATAGGGCAGAGTGATGCTCTCACCCAACCATTCTATCTTGTATTGTTAACGTTTGTAAACAAAATATTTTGCCATAACATGTATAATAATCATAAATAAATATTAAATTCGTTTAAATTAAGACAAAATTTTACATGTGTACAAATTACTGTATTTTAGGTTTAGTGTAAACTATTAAGCCCCCAATAAAGGAATGAAAAGACACACATTTAACATTAACAAACTATTTATTTTATTTTATTTATTTATTTTTTATTTTTTTATTTAAGAAAGGATTAATGAACAAAACCATAAGGTAGGAGGGGTACAACTCCACACAATTCCCACCACCCAATCTCCATAACCCACCCCCTCCCATGATAGCTTTACCATTCTCTAACCCTCTAGGAGCATGGACCCAGGGTCATTGAGTGTTGCAGAAGGTAGAAGGTCTGGCTTCTGTAATTGCTTCCCCGCTGAACATGGGCGTTGACTGGTCGGTCCATACTCAATTATCATCCATAGAGCATTCCCTTCCACAAAGTAGGCTCTTCAAATCACTGCTCATCCTAGGCTAAATATGGGCCTCGGCTCACATCAATTTGATCTTCATGGATTAGCAGCTCAAATGTGCATCACACACATGGCGAAGCAGTACAATATCAAGTGAGATTTTCTGTCTCTGCCCAAATGACTCTTTCAACCAATGAGGAAGAAATATAACATTTGTATTAGAAAATAAAAGTTCTATAAAATGAACAACATATAAGATCTACTGGGGAGCCCACAAACTGCCCCCTTGTGAGTTGCTCTATTTTCATGGCTTATTCCACATGCCTTCCTTAGAACATGTAACCTGACCTTAACCTCCAAGTCCATTCTTCTTACCATCTACCTGCTTCAGACCTTAGAGAGAGCACTTCCTTTCCAAGATCCCAGATCCAGTGCCAGATGGCTGCTCAAGAAAGGTCAAGCTGAAGTCCCCAGAGAAAGGGAAGGCAGATGTCAGCAAGTCCAGAAAGATGGTACCCAACCTTTGCTCTTTACCAGGAAGAGTTCCTGGGAGTCATCAGTGGGTGTGCTGGCAGGTGAGCTCAGCCCCCTGCTCTGAGTGGATAGGGCCTCAGGGCTGGGCCACTCCCCCTGAAGCCTGTGGTACAGATGGAAGAATCGCTGCCAAACAGGGGGAAAGAATAAATGTTGTCTGAATATTGGGCCTGGCTTGGAAATGTGTCAGAAGAAAGCTGAATTTCCCTGATGCCTCCATTTCTCAGAAAATGAACCTGACAGTGAGGAAGCCTGTGACTGCACCTCTTGCTAGGGAGCCTATTTGTGCAGAGAAAGAACAAAAGAAAAAGTTTGGTTGGTGGTATGTAGTCACATTCTCCCATATGGTTAAAAGAATTACCACTTTGTCTCAGTGGATTATGTATGGCTCATTCAAATATCCCTGCAACTTACCTAGCATGTGTCTGGGAGAAGGCCCATGACCATAAAGTTCTCCTCTCAGGTCCCAGTGGAATGAAGACATCAAAACTTACCTGGTTAGCTCCAACCACAGTTGCTAATTAAAACCATCCTGATCACCCACTAGAGCTGTTGCATCAGGCAGTAGGAAGTATCTTTGTTCAGTAACCGCAGTGAGTTCTGAGAAATGACAGCAATTCAAAGACACAACCTCATGGATAACTCCCTGAGCATTTGGGCCACTCTTGAGTTGGCTAAGGACTGGGATCCAAACAGACACATGTGGATTCCTCTCTGTAATAAACTTCGTGCCCCTTGACATTTTTTTCAATTATTTATATAGTGGAAATATTGACAAGACCATAGGATAAGAGGGTTACAGTTCTCATCTGCTCAACTCTGTATCCCACCCCCTGCCTTGAATGTTATCCTATTCTTTACCCCTCTGGTAATATGGACCCAGGGCTATTAAGGGGCACAGAATGTAGAAGGTGTGGCTTCTATAATTGTTTCCCCACTCTACATGGGTATTGGCAGTTCAATCCTTACTCCCAGCCTCTCTCTCTCTCTCTTTCCCTAGTGGAGCAGGGATCTGGGGAGGTGGGGCTCCAGGATACATTGGTGGGGTCATATGCCCAGGGAAGTCAGGCTGGAGCCCCTTGACATTTTTGACAGACAAATGAAATACTCAATGATGATTTCTTTTTACACTCTTGAGCTTGACTACTAAGAGCATAAGTCAACAGTTGCATTTTCAGTGCTCAAAATAGAAGTGTTAGTGGTTTTCCCTTGGTCATGGAATGCCCTGTCCATCTTCCAACACATTCTGATTCTACTTACTTATTTGGACTTAGTGTTTGCAGAAAGGAATTCCCACTGATTTTTTCCCATGTTCATTTTGTTACCTGACACCTTATTCTATTTCCAAATAATTCTCATAAGGTTTTGCTGGATTAATTAGGGTTTTCTTTGTATCCTATCACATCATATGCAGATAGTCACAGTTTGACTTCTTCTTTTCCAGTCAGTGTCTTTAATTCGTTCCTCTGGCCAGATTGACATTGCAAGAAATTCCAACATTATGTGGAATAATAACAATCATAGGAAACGTACATCCCTACTATCTGCCCTAAGTGGAAATGCTTTCAGTTTCTCACAATGTCGTATGAAGTTGCCTATTGGTTTGTTGTATATGGACACCACTAAGTTAAGGAAAATTCCATCTATTTCATTTTTGAAGTTCTGATTATGAAAGGATGTTGGGTTTTATCTAAGGCTTTATCTGCATCTGTTGAGATAATCATGTGGTTACAGTTTTATTATTTTTTAATTGATGCAATAGATCATATTGACTTATTTACATATACTGAACCAAAGTTCTCAAAAGTTGGTTTGAAACATGCAGACAAGTAGAAGTGAACCACTACACACACAAACCACACACACACACACACACACACATATGCAAATAAACTTTAAATGAATTGCGGACCTAGGTTTTAGGCCAGAATCTATCAAGGACTTAGAGGAAAATATTGGCAGAACATACTTCCATCTAAAGTTTATAGGCATCTTCTGTAATACAAATCCAATTGCCAGAGAAAGACTAAAGCAAAGAGCAACAAGCATAACAACAACAAAAGGGACTCCCTAAAATGAAAAGCTTCTACACAGCAAAGGGAAGCACCTCCCCAACAAAGCGACTCCTTTCAGAAGAGGACATGATCTTTGCAGGCCATACATCAGACAAAAGACTCATAATCAATTATATCAAGAGCTCCCCAAATTCAGCAAAGAACAAAGAACCTCCTAACAGAAGAGGAGGACTGAATGTCAGGAACATCAAGGACTAGGCAGCACTTGCATGTCAGGGGTAGGAAAACAGGCTTGCTGAAGCCTGTATATTAGACAAGCAGGGAAAAAGGTGAGGGTCTCACAGATTTCGTCATGACTCTTGGCATGGCTGCACAGTCACAAGGTCAGAGAGATCAAAGCAAGCCCCATAGCTTATCAAGTTGGATCAGAGTGTCTGCAAGAGCTGGCTCCTCCCTAGTAAGCCAGAGTGTGACTAGCAGGACTGAACTTAGGTGCTTAGGCCTGTGGCCCGTGAGCTGCAGTAGCTCTCTGCTGGGGTGTGATCCTCTAGTTGGCCTGACTTGGGGGCTTGGAGGGCAGTGATCTGTCAGTGGACCTGGATGCATCTTCGGCTTGTCTCTGAGTTCCTTTGAAGCTTACCAGAGAACAGAGAGAAGTGGGCTGTGAACTGTCTGCATGACTTCGCTGCTTCCTGCAGAAACCTGTCTCAGTGTTTTGACCAATTCCACTGTCAGTCAGCCTGAAAATGGTGGATGGGTGCAGCATGATAGAACTGCATTTTCTGTGAGGAAATCTCTCCCTAGGCTCCCTAGGAGGCAGCAATTCTAGAATGGTAAGCACAAAAAGGTCATCACTCGCTGAAGGCTCAGATGCCACTACTATTATGATTGTGTCAGTGTAGTTTCTCAGAGGACAGCCAGCTTTGTGAACACTCATAGGCTGTCTTCAAAGAAGTGCCTGATTATGGTGTGGATGTCCTGTCAGAAGTGATCTGCTGAGTGTTTCTCGGAGTCAAGTCAGACTGCGAAGCACAGATGGACAGGTGGCTGTAGCCTGTGAGCTCATGTCTCGATAACACCAAGCCTCATCAGAGTTTCTCTAGTTTCAGGTCCCTTCCAACTGAAATACTGGATTGAACAATTGTCCACAGTCTTTCATTCCTTTTATAACCTCAGGTTGCCCTGGACGTGGAAAGCACTATTAGATAAGTTGATATGTGAGGGAGAGGCTATGTCTGCAGGAAGTGAGCTCACAGTTCTCATGCCTGGTGTGAGTAGAACATGGAACCCCTGTAACCAGGCGGGTACATTGGCCCCTACCCAGTTCATTTCACTGGAATCTTTCCTGCGTGAAAATGTTCTCATGCTGTTTTCCCAGTTTCTGGAGAAATAGGCACCAGAACACCCCCGAACAGAGTCCTGAAAGAAATTGCTTTTTAAATTGGATATTATGTCTTCCTTGCTGTGCCTGCACTCAGGTAAAACTGTGTGTCCTAGAGTAATCCGGATCAGGATTCCTCTCTGAGCTCTCCAAGGACAGCTTCCCTTGCAGTTCTCTCTCTCTCTCTCTCTCTCTCTCTCTCTCTCTCTCTCTCTGTGTGTGTGTGTGTGTGTGTGTGTGTGCATCTGTATGTCTATGTGTCTGTTTAGGGGCTGGGTGTGGGGAGGAAAATCCCATGAGGACTGTTGAGGTGAGGCCGAGGCAGGTGGTGGTTGAACCCGCGGTCTTTCATGATCATTGCCCAAGACAGGAGGGTAGGATTGAAGCAGTGCTCTGGAGCCTCTAGATGAGCTTATGGAGCCCAGGCCCTCAAGCTGCCAATTTCCCTCCTTGGTGTGAGTGTGTCTGGAGTGGGATGATGGAGCTCTGAGTGAGAACCAGCAGGGACAGCCAGATGGGCTGCAGGCTCTGTGCCTGGCTCCAGGCAGAGAGGTAGGAGCTGCTCTGTGGGGATATCTACTCCATGTTCTTCAGTCAAGGCAGGTGCAGGTTGCAGGTGCCTCTATCCGCCTTCCTCCCTCTCTTCCTTCTCCTTTTTGATTTCTCTTTGCCCTTCAACTCAACCAAGAAATGGCAGACATGGCCAGTAGTAGGTATGGATTTCTGTCATGCTGCCACTGACTCCACACTGATAACACTGGTGTCAAGAAAACATTGAGAGAAGTGTTCCGGGAGGTGGCGCAGTCGTAAAGCTTGGACTCTCAAACATGAGGTCCCGAGTTTGATCACTGGCAGCACATGTGGCAGAGTCATGTCTAGTTCTTTCTCTCTCCTCCTATCTTTCTCATAAAAATAAAATCTTAAAAAAAGAAAATTGAGACAGAGAGAGAGAGAGGAGACAGAGATTTCCTCAGGCTAATTAGTTTGTGTATATTTAGTTTGTAGTTGACTAGAGATGGACCTGCTCTAATGTGCTGTGTGCTGTCTTCTGTAGGCAGAGGAGGAGGAGGAGGAGGTGTGTGTACCCTCAAGCCTGTGTGTGGAGCAGCCGAAGGCAGTTGCTCAGGCCAAGGGTGAGCCCAGAGTTTACGTGGAGCAGCTGGCTGGCCAGGAGGCCCCCATCCTCCAAGAGGTACCTGGTCCCTTCTCTGATCTCACTGGGGATGTGATTTGGGTGGTGGTTTATTCTGCACCCCGTTTACCATGTTCTCATGTCACTGCATTTTGGTTGATGAAGTCCTTCTGAGTCCTGTTCAGTGCCATTTCCCCTGAGATTAGGAGGCTGCTGCAATGACACCCTCATGCAGGGCTTTGAAATCCCTACTTGCCATTTCCCTCCAGTCTGTCAGATGTTCACTGTCATCCTCTGTCAGTGCTTTCAACAGCGGGGATTAGAGTGTGTCTGAATGTAGATTTTACTCACATTATTGGCAATGGAAATGGCTCCAAGACCTGCTATGTTGTGATGTTTTGCTCTGACTGAGGAGAATGAGGAGGAGCATCTAAAGAAACTTGTTTGCCTGCAGGTGGAGCAACTGAAGCCAAAGGAGGAGGAGGAGGAGGAGGAGGAGGAGGAGGAGGAGGAGGAGGAGGAGCAGGATGAGGAGGAAAAACCTGAGTGTGTGAGGTTGGAGGAGTTATTGCTGGAGAGAGAAGAGGAGGAAGAGGAGGTGGTGTGTAGGGCGAAGGAAGAGGAGGAGGAAGAGGAAATGGTGTGGATGGTATTGGAAGAGGAGCAGGAGAAGGAGAAGGAGCAGGAAGAGGCAGAGGAGGAGGAGGCGGAGGAGGAGGAGGAGGAAGAAGAAGAAGAAGAGAAAATGGTGTGGATGGTGTTGGAGCAGGAGGAGGCAGAAGAGAAAATGTTATGGATGGTATCTGAGGAAGAGGAGGAGGAGCTGGAGGAAGAAGAGGAGGAGGAGGAAGAAGAGGAGGAGGAGGAAGAAGAAGAGAAAATGGTTTGGATGGTATTGGAGGAGCAAGGGGAAGAGGAGGAGGAGGAGTTGGAAGAGGAAGAGGAAGAGGAGGTAGAAGAGGAAGAGGAGGAGGAGATAGAGGAGGAGGAGATGGAGGAGGAGGAGGAGATGGAGGACATTGAAGAGGATGAGGAGGAACTCATGAATAACATCAAAGAAGACCAGCCAGTGGTGGTGGCGGAGCATGTCAAAGTACAGGATGCTTGCACAGGGATCGACGAATATTTTTTAACAGCTTCGGAAGAGGAATTTTCTAGCGAGGTGAGTGACAAATTGACTGGAAGGAGGGGCCTGTGCTCATGGGGCTGCCCTGCTTGCTGGGGGAAGCTCATGTGGAGTTTGGATGACGGTCTGTGCAGTACCTTCTCCACAACTGTTCTTACACCTCTGGTTTGTCAAGTGTACAAATATCTAAATCTGTGACCAGCCTGCTATGCTGAGAGTCTCTGCTTCTGAGATGGTAAAAATGTTAACAGGGTTTTGTTTTTTTCTTTTGAGCTTCTATGAATATTTCTGGGTGGGTCACACAGATGCTTGCTTAGAGGAGGTGCAGAGGGAACACGCTGAACAAAGGTTTTTCTTCAACTTCGATAGACACATGTGTCTGAGCTTCCAGCAGCCAAGGCAGCAGTGGCTCACCAAAAAGAAGTAGTAGAGTTCTCCAGTGCAAGCTTTTTTCTTAAAGAAAGCACCAGCTAGATGATCTGCTGGAGGCTGATGCTTTCCTGTCTGTTAGCAGGATGAAGAACACTACCTCAATTCAGACTCTGAAGACACCGAATCCTCGGAGGGCCAGGTAGATGCAGAGAACCTACTCTGGCTTCTCTCCCTTCTGGAGGAACGAGACCCCCTGGTGGAGGTTGTGACCACACTCAAGATTTCCTCCATTTATGAGGTGATGCCGGGGTTTCCTTTGGGGATTGTGATTTAATTTTGCCTTGTTCCTAGACCTTGTTCACAGTGGCTCTTATACAGGTTCACTTCAGCCCGTGAGATAGCTCAAATTTTCTTTAAGGTTGTTTTTGAGGGATACTGACTAACTCTCCCACATATCTTTTTCTTATTTATATTTACCCAAAGGCCAAATATCTTACTTAGAGAGAAGTTAGATCATATGCATTTTGTGTCTATTTACAAGTAATGTATTGACTGAGGAGAGAGAGAAAAATCAAGAGGAAAGAGAGATTTAAAGAAGCAAAGAGTAGGATACCTGCAGCATTTGATACCTTTTGTAAAACTTCCTCTCACAGCTGGGGATCAAGGATTTCAACGTGTGTCATGGACCATGGGAATGTATGGGCTCTTACTGGTATGCCACCATCCCACAGCCTGTTTTGCAACACCCTGAGATTTCATTTTCCCCGAAATCATTTCCCTCCATGGAGAGAGGGATTTCTTTGAGTTCTAGACCCATCAAGTCTGTTTAGGAGTCTCAGGACTGCCCGATTAGTTCCCCAGCTGGAGGAACAGCCTGATAGTGACTAAAGAGTCATCGTGAAAATATGCCAGTCTGTTGCCCATATTCAGCTTTTGCAGTCCTTGCTTTGCTGAGGTTATCTTTGGCGTGAGTGAGAGAGCTGTAATAGGAAGTAGGTGATGAGGGTATCTAAGTCTATGTGGACACTATTTCATTATACACTTGATACTGACTCACTACAGACTATTGTGTATTTTTGCCTTTAGGCCTATATTTTGCCCTAATTTATGAATACATGTTAATATATGCTCAATCTGGTAGGCCCTGGCCTATATCTAGCTTTTGGTATGTCATTAGGAAGTGAAGCTCCTGGAATGGACTTAGAGAATACAATGAAAGCAAAGGTCTCACCCGAGTGATGAGGGTGAAGGGTTGGCAATCCATGCCTTACGTCTCTGTACCAAGTCTGAGGTGAAGCATGCTGAGATGGTACTCATTGCATTGATCGGTGGATGCAATATCATTTAGCCTCATTGGAGAGAAGCATGCAGGGAAGTGAGCCCCACCCAGAGGTAGCAGGATTGGGAGAAACATAGGCTCTATAGAGGAAAGGGAGATTCCTGTTGTCCTAGGGTTTAAGAAGACTACCCTATGGTTTTGTTAATTTATCCTCTCTTAAATAATTTTTTTTAAAAAAGAAGACAATAGTTATTTATTGCAATAATCACATTGTTTGGCAAATGGGTAAACTTTGAAAAATCCCTTTGTTTGGATTTGCTATATCATACACACCAGCACCATAATTTATTGCCTTTGACATTATTTGCATATAGCGATGCTACCAGCTTCTTTTGTTCTCCCTGGACAAAGCTTATAAGAGAGTCAACCTATCAAAGACTCAGCCTATGTATTCAAAAGACGCAGTCTGTGCCCTAAATAATTTGAGACATCCAATCAATTTTCCCCCTCAGACTAATTAAATAGTGATTTAAATGACTACATATTGATAGGAGTGTACATAACACAATTCCCACTCCCCCCCAAAAGTCAGTGTCACATCCTCTCGCTCCGCTCACCCCCCAGTCTCATGAAGTTGAAGATCTACCCTCACCCTCCACTCAGGGCTTTTACTTTAGTGCCCTAAATTTACAAATTTAGTCAGATCTTGATTTGAGTTTCCCTTTCTGTTCTTCTTTCTCAACTTCTGTTTATGAGTGGGATCATCCCATACTCGTCTTTATCTTTTTGACTTAGCTGACTTAACATAATTTCTTCTGGCTTCATGCAAGATGGGTCAGAGTAGGTGTGTTGACTGTTGTTTATAGCTGCGTAGTATTCCACTGTGTATGTAGACCACAGCTTTCTCAGCCATTCATCTGTTGTTGGGTACTTGGGTTGCTTCCAGGATGTAGCTCTTATGAATTGTGCTGCTAGGAACATAGGGGTACACATATCTTTTTGGCTGGGTGTTATGGTGTCCATCGGGTATGTCCCCAGCAGAGGGATTACTCGGTCATATGGAAGGTCCATGTCTAGCCTTGTGAGAGTGCTCCAGACTGCTCTCCAGAGAGGCTGGACCAATTTACAATCCCACCAGTAGTGCAGAAACGTTCCACTGTCCCCACACTCTACTCTCTCCAGCATTTGTTGCTGCTGTCCTTTTTGATGTATGCCATTCTCACAGGATTGAGGTAGTATCTCAATGTCGTCTTTATTTGCATTTCCCTGACAATCAGAAACCTGGAGCTATTTTTCATATGTTTGTTAGCATTTTGGATGATCTCTGTCGTGAATCTTTTGTTCTTATTCTCTGCCCACTTTTTAACGGGGTCATTTGCTTTTTTGGTGCTAAGTTTGCTCAGCTCTTTGTATACTTTGGTGATTAGTCTCTTGTCTGATGTTTGCATGTGATGATCTTCTCCCATGGTGAGGAGTCTCTTTGTTTGTGTGATAGTTTCTTTGGCTGTGCAGAAACTTTTCAATTGGATGTATTCCTACTGGTTTGTTTCTGCTTTAGTCTTCCTTGCAGTTGGCTTGGTTTCATCAAAGATATCCTTGAGGTCTAGGTAGGAAAGTGTTCCACCAATGCTTTCCTCTAAGTGCCTGATAGTTTCTGGTCTAACGCCCGGGCCCTTGATTCATTTGGAGTTGATTTCTGTTTCTGGTGAGATAAGGTGGTTCAATTTCATTCTTCTGCATGTTACAACCCTGTTTTCCCAGCACCATTTATTAAAGTGAGCCTTCTTCCTCCATGTAATCCTTTGGGCCCCCTTATCAAAGATTAGATGTCCATAGTTGTGGGGGTTAGTTCTGGGCTTTCAATTCTGTTCCACTAGTCTGTGTGCCTATTTTTGTTCCAGTACCAGGCAGTTCTGATGATGATGGCCTTATAATATAGCTTGAGATATGGCAGTGTGATGCCTCCATTTCTATTTCTTTTCCTAAGATTGTTAAGGCAATTCTAGGTGTTTTCTGGTTCCAGATAAATGACTGTAGTTTTTTTTAATAGTATTTTGTTTTTTAATATTTATTTTATTTATTTATTCCCTTTTGTTGCCCTTGTTGTTTTATTGTTGTAGTTACTATTGTTGTTGTCGTTGTTGGATGGGACAGAGAGAAATGGAGAGAGGAGGGGAAGACAGAGAAGAGGAGAGAAAGATAGACACCTGCAGAACTGCTTCACCACCTGTGAAGCGGCTCCCCTGCAGTTGAGGATCCGGCCTCGAACCGGGAATCTTATGCTGGTCCTTGTGCTTTGTGCCACCTGCTACAGCCCGACTCCCCATGACTGTAGTTTTTATCCTATTCTCTTAAGAGGAAGTATGGTGTAACTTTGCTGGACATTGCATTACATTTGTATATGGCTCTAGGGAGAATATTCATTTTGAATATATTGAGTCTTCCAATCCATGAGCATGGGATGTCTTTCTATTTCTTGGTATCAGTGTCTATTTCCTTGAATAGGGACTCATAGTCATAAAGATGAAAGCTCATCTGGGAGCCTGCTAGGACCAGCTCTCCAAGCCCTGGGGAGTGGTTATCTGTTGGAGGGGAGGGATGGCTTCAACAATAATCAGAAAATGTCTTTTCTTTTTCCTCCATTTCCTAACCCAACTAGAGTCACAGGACCCCTCCTTGGTGTCACAGGTAGGACTTCTTGTTCACCGTCCTGCTCACAGCCCCATATCCTACCCTATCCGGCCCCTGATGTAAGAGCTCATACCAGCAGCTGCCTCCAAGTCACCATCTTGGCTCCAACCATTTCTCTCCTTTTCTCACAACCCATTCCCCATTGATTTCTGGCTGTCTCTATCAAATAAATAGGAAAATACAATTTTAAACATTTGTAATTTACATGTTTATATCATGATGCCTTCTTTTTCATTGTTAAGTGTTTTGAATAGAGAGAAATGATTGACACCAAGACACAAAGTATAGCTTACAGGAAAATTCAAATCATTGGAGCCAGGCGGTAGCACATCTGCATAAGCACACACATTACAGTATGCATGATTCCAGGTTCAAACGCCTGATCCCCACCGGATCAGGGGATCCGGGGAAAAGGGGAAAAAAAAGGGGAAAGCTTCACGAATGGTGGGGCAGTTCTGCAGGTGTCTCTGTCCCACCTTATCTCCCCTTCCCCTCTCAATTCCTCTCTTCTCTATCTAATAATAAATAAAAACCCTTTAAATAGTTAAAAAAGAAAAGAAAATTCATATCATTTACCTCATCCAAAGCTCTGCGTAGCACCCACCCTCTTACTGGCACTGCACTGTGAGCTCCAGGTGTCTGTTTTGTCCATCACTCTCACAGACATCCTGTGGGATTTGACTGAGATTGTCACCCCAGCTCACAGACCAACAGGAGCTGGCCTAGAGGTCATGCACTGCACCAAGGTGACATGACATAGCAGCCACTACTAAGTGCACAGGCAGGAACTGGATCTCAAAGGTGAAGAAAGCGTATTTTGACTCCTAACAGAATTCAGTCATGATAGACTGTAATATGTCCTTTACTTAGCAGGACTGATGTTTTTTTGCTGTTGTGTTTATTTAATGTATCTGTCAAATGGAAAATATCAACAAAACTATAGGATAAGAGAGGTAAAGATTCCACATATTTCCCACTACCAGAGTTCTGTTTCCCGTCCCCTCCATTGGAAGCTTTCCTATTCTTTATGTCTCTGGGCGTATGGATCCAGTATCATTGTCGGATGGAGAGGTAGAAGGTCTGGCTTCTGTAATAGCTTGTCCACTAACCATGGACATTGGCAGGTCAGCCCATACTCCTAGCATGTTTCTATCTTTCACTATTGGGGCAGGGCTCTGGGGAGGTGGGGTCCCAGTGTACATTGGTAAGGTTTTCTCCCTGGAAGAGTCAGGTTGACAACATGATAGCATCTTCAATTTGGTGTCTGAAATAGCATTGAGATACAAAGAAGAACATTTTTTTAAAATAATCTGGAATATAAAGACAGAAATATAGGAGCTAAGATTTGAGATTTCCATCTTGGAAAGAATTATTAGAAATAATTTTTTGAAATATTCCAAGGGGCCCATGACATTACTGATGATTGCCGGAGCCTGAGAGCTAACATGCAGGTCAGCCAAAGGTATAACCTTGGAGGTGGCATCAGGGTAGAAAATAGAACTAGAAAGCTGCATCAGGAAAGAGAGTAGCTCCCAAGCTGGTGCTTTTTTTCCCCTTCTGTCAATAAGATTTATAAAAAAGTCTGATTTTGACATAAAACATTTCTCATTATTTTATGTGGAGACGATTTTTGGACCATTAGACTGAGCAAGCTAAATTCACCTCTTAGACCTCTGATAAGTGATGCTCAGGTTTGAACTTGATGAAATTACCAATCCTGTACTCTAGACTGGAAGAAATTTCCAGCAGGAAGTTCATTTGTTTGAAAACATCTCCAAGGACTCTTCTGTAAATCAGATCTCTTTGGTAGGAGGTGGTAGGTGTTTTTGTATGTAGAAATCAATCCTGTGAAGGTACTTTTACTTGGAAACATAGATTCAGAAGCAGCCACGAAAGCTGTCATGCATGTCCTTGAAGGATTCACTAGAAAAATGTGCCTTGATTTCATTCTAGTCCGTTGAAATGGGACTGCCCAGAAGATCACTAACACCGTGATGCTTTGCTCTGATCTTGTAGACTGAAGAGGAACGAGGACCACCAAGACGACGTGGGGAGGTCCATACAGGACTGTCCTTCTCCTTTCTCCTTCAGAACAGACACACTGGCATGCAGTTAGAATTATCCATCACTGCACGCAGAATTGCAGAGAGGGTGCGTTTCTTTCTTTGGTGATGTATGGGGGAGCAGAGGTGTTCATTTTGAGGGAGATTTAGTTCCTGTATCTGGTTTCCCATTGACCATAACTCTGGGCATTCAGGGTTGAGGGAGTTTGAACAGAGGTTATGCAAACAGGCTCCAATGACCCAGCTTCAAAGCCCTGAATTAGTTAAACAAACAAAAACACTTAATGGTAAATCATTCTTTCCTTGTGTGAAAAAACAAACAAGATTATCAAAAATAATTTTATCCTGTTACAGTAGTTTTGAATACACACACACACACACACACACACACACAGGTGTACACAGCTCACCTTCTTGTATATGGTGCTGTGTTTGGACTTGGAACTTAGGTATGTTCTTCAGGTTAGGTCTTTGCCACAGCACTGATCTATCTCCTTGGTTGAAAATTTATTATGAGACTTCTTTGAACATATTAAGGCAAGCACTGTGCCCTGTGATAGTTGCACATTGACATCAATATGAAGAACATAGACATGCATTCTTAGAATGAAAAGTTGCCATACATTAGTTCTTCCATCCACAATGATTTCATGTCTGCAGCATATATTTTATGTGTTGTATTAAATGGGCATGAGTGGGAAGTGTTTTGACTTCTGTTCTATTTTTGTAGACTGAGAATGCAAGTCTTGAAGACACTCCAGATGAGGAAGGACCAACATTTCCTCTGGCACTGCCAGCATGCCCTGACGAGGGTGACAAGCGGGATCAAAATCATCCTGCGTAATAAAAAGGACATCTCTACAACCCAAATAAGTAAATTTAATGAGTCAGTGTCTTCATTTAAAGTTTTAGATAAAGAGAGAAATGGAGAAATGAAGGAAGTGGCATCATCACTACTTATAGAATTCCTGGAAATATGAAGCTGACTTGTTCTCTGAATTTGACTGTTTAAAGATAATTGCTCCACTCAGCAATATCCCTATTAGTATAGATGTGATTATTTGATTGCCAATAACAATTGCTAATAATATAGATCATACATTAATTCTTATAAGAAGAATATAAAAACTATTCTCATAAGTATAATTATAGTGGCAGTATTGACGTGTCCATCTTTGAGAGATTAAACTTTGAATTAAGTGGTGAAAATGAACTGAAGGAAGGCTGGCAGTAGAACAGTGGGTTAAGCAGAAATGTCACAAAGTGTGAGGAACAGTGTAAGGAAACCAGTTCGAGCCCATGGCTCCTCACCTGCATTGCAGTCATTTCACAGGCAGTGAAGTAGATTTGCAGGTGTCTGTCCACCTCTCCCTCACTCTGTCTTCCCCTCCACTCTATTTCTCTTTGTCCTATCCAACAAAAAGAACAGCATTAATAATAACAATAAGGGCAACCAAAATGGGAAAAAATAGCCTCCAGTAGTAGTGGGTTTGTAGTGCAGGCACCAAACACCACCAGTAACCCTGAAGGCAAAAAAATAAATAAATGAGACTGAAAAATATACATTGATATTGCACCAAAGTAAAAGACTCTGGAGTGTGTGGCAGGGAAAATACAGGTGCTAGCAAAGGATGACAAGGGACCCACTGGGAGTTGTACCGTTATGTGGAAAACTGAGAAATGTTATGCATGTACAAACTATTATGTCTACTGTCAACTGTAAAACATTAATCTTCCAAAAAAGAAATTAAAAAATTTAAAAATGTATGGAACACAAATGAAAAAGAGAAATATAATAATCTTGGCAAAAATAATTTTTCTCAGGAGGCAAGATTTGTAAAAATGATAACCGGTTCTATAATGAAAAACTTAAATTTAAATTTATAGTGAAATAGTACCACGAGGGAATGGGGCCAGAGCTAAATAAACAAAATAATGGAAAAACAAATGATTGTATATCAGGGTTCCAATGACATCAAATACAATGTTTAGAATATTTCTTCTTTTTAATTCTTTTAATTTTATTTTTTATTTTATTTATCTGTTTATTTTTTATTTATTTTTATTTTATTTATTTAGTCCCTTGTGTTGCCCTTGTTGCTTTATTGTTGTAGTTATTAATGTTATTGTCGTTGTTGGATAGTACAGAGAGAAATGGAGAGAGGAGGGGAACACAGAGAGGAAGAGAGAAAGATAGACACCTGCAGACCTGCTACACCACCTGTGAAGTGACTCCCCTGAAGCTGGGGAGCCAGGCTTCGAATGGGATCCTTATGCCAGTCCTTGTGCTTTGTGCCACCTGCGCTTAACCCGCTGCACTACAGACCGACTCCCTCTTTTTAATTTTTTAAGTCTTTATTCATTGATTTATTGAATAACCAGAAGTTGAGAGGGACGGTGGTTATAGAGAGGGAGAAAGACAGAGAGACGCCTGCAGCACTGCTTCCCCATTCTTGAAGCTTTACCCTGAAGGTGGACACAGGGGACTCTAACCTGGCTCCTTGCGACATGTAACATGTGAGCTCAACCAGATGTGCCACCGTTGAATCCTATGACTAGAATACTTCAGTCAATAGGAAATTGCAAATACACTGTATTGCCTGCCCATCTAACCAAAGACATGCAGCACCCATGTAGGTGAAACCCCAAACTCACAGGTATATGATACCTGTGTGTATTTGCAGCCATTATTACAGCCCAATTTATTTGCTACACAATAGACATTCATCATAAATATTTGTAAAATTCACATTGCAGCTGTCATTTTCTGTCCAAAAACTGCAAAGTGCCGTCTTCATGTCCCTGTTTCTCAGACTATAAATGACAGGATTCAGGCTGGGAGGTAACACAGAATACATCACAGACATAAAGAGATTCAGTGATGATGGAGAATAGGTAGCTGAACTAAAATATGCCAAAAATGTGGAAAAGAGGAATTAAATCACCACAGTGAGGTGGGGAAAGCAGGGGGAGAAGGATTTCAACCTGCCTTGGTCAGAAGGTATTCTCCGAACTGCAGAGAAAAGATGAACACAGGAAATGACCATGAAAATGAAGCAAACAAAAACAAAGAGCTAGCTACAATAAATGCATATTCTAGAATTTCATCCCCAAAACAAGTATGAGCAGGGAGAGACATCACAGAAGAACTGAGGCACTACATTGGGGCCACAGAAACAAGTTGAGAATGTCCTTGCCTCATGGAGGGATCTATAGACACAGTCTCTGAGCCACGCCACCGTTACCATCTGTACACAGGACCTTTGTTCATGATGGTCTCATAGTGCACAGGGTGGCAGATGGCAGCATAACAGTCACTAGCAGGAGAGCATACTCTGTGCCTGCCAAAAAGAGGACCGGGAAAACCTGAGAGGCACAGCCCACAAAGGAGCTGGAGTGGCTGTTTGTCAGGGTGTTCATGATGCACGTGGAGACAGTGGTGGAAATGTAGCAGATGCCAATCAAAGACAAGATCTTCAGGAAGAAGTACATGGGGGAATGGGGCTGCTGGTCAAGGGAGGTGAGAGTGACAATGAGCAGGTCCCCAGCAGAGCTGCCAGGTAAACCTGAAAGAAAACAGAGACAAAGGGTCTCTATACACCTGGTCATTAGAGATTCCCATGAGCAGAAATTCAGTCACAAAGTCACATTGCTTCATTTCTCAGGCAAGAGTTTTTTCTGTGGAAGAAAATATATCAGAGGCTCAATCAGTTGTGTTCATTCCATTTACTCTGCTTTCTCTCAGTTCTTCACATGACGTGATCTAGAGTGATAGGTGGCTCATCAGAGCAAAAACGCAGTACACAGTTTCTTCTGTTGTGATATTTATGGAGAGAAAATTTAAATATGAATGGTGTTAAGGCCAATATCATGAGAAAGAAAAATGTAGCCAAATGGTGCCTATTGTCTCTCCAGAAACAGGAAGGATGTTGTCTCCATTCTGATCAGAGTGGTTATAGTTACAAAGCCTTGGGAAGCAATATGACTAGAATGTATCTAACATCTTCCAGAGGAATTGAAATTAAATGCAAAATATGTGTTTCCTTTGATTACATCCAGGTAATCTTGAGGAATAATCTTGAATTTCACTCTTGACAAAACACTAATGTACACACACATGCAAAAATATGGTGGTCTGAGAACACAAAATTAAGGATGTTCTTCAGCAGATCCTGTACATTTATTAGTCTATCAAAGAGAGAAAACATGGAAGGGAAATAAATTACCTCACCAAATAATTAAGTGAGCAGATAGAAATATACAAATTATTCTTCTCTCAAGCCAGAAGTAGCAGCTGAGATATCTACTATGAAAATGATCGCATTCCATTTTTGGCTCTCCATTCTCCTGTTAGATTGTCAAGGAGGAAATCAGAAGAGGCGGTGAACACCGAGAGATGGGGCATGATTTTCTGTTTCATCCCTTAGTTCTATGTCCTCATTAGAGTGGCGCAATAGTCTGTGTGAGGTACAAACTCTTCACAAGGACTCTTACACTTAGCAGGGGCTGTGGATTCCTTATCTCAACAGCTGAAGTACCAGCACAATTCCTGTGGGGTCCTGTCGGCTGCCACTTTCCCTGAGATGTTACAGTACTGGCTCAAGGTCATTCCTCCTTTGCTCACACAGATCTCCATTATGTAATTAGGATGGGAACTAAGGAGGAGAATGCTCATCATTTTCTCCAAAAAGAAATTCATCCCTCAGGAAGTAGAGGGAAATCTTAATCATTTTTCAGTAGCATATCTGATTCAAATATATGAAGTCAGTAGATACTTTGACCCAGTAGAGCACACGGCTTACCATCTAGGATGCCCTGAATGTGATCACTAGCACCACAGAGGACGACACTGAAGCAGCTTCGTGATGTTCGCCTGTACTGTGTGCTTCTCTGTCTCTTCTCTCCACTTCCTCTTGCTGCTAAAAAAATTAATGAATGCGGGACAGGTGGTGGCACAGTTGGTTAAGTGTGCAAGGACCCATGTTCAAGCCTCTGGTCTCCCACCTGCAGGGGGTATGCTTCATAAATGGTGAAGCAAGGCTCCAGGTATATCTACCTCTTCCTCTCTCTACTTTCTTCTCCTATCTGAATTTCTCTTTAACTCTACCAAATAATAAACAGAAATATAGGGTTGTTTTTTTTTTTTTACTTTTTTTTTAAATAATGAATGCAGTTTATTGTGGATGATGGCTCATTATGTGAGAGTGCTTGGAATGGTACCATGATTAGAAGAAAGTATGCAATTGGAACACTTAAAGAAAAATATCTGTATCCTCTTTTCAGAGAGAGGCAGAGAGAGAGAAAGACAGAGTGTCAGAGAAAGAGACAGAAAGACCACAGGACCAATGCTTCCTTCAGTGTGCTGGAGGCATGCTCAAATTTGGAAACATTGTGTGGCAGTGCAATACAATGCCTTAAGTGAGCTACCTCTCAGAAACTTATTTTTTCCATTTTGGAGTTTTGATTTCTCAAGTAGGCTTTCTCAGCCTCACTTATTTCACTAATGATTATGTGTCCACCACTCTGCTAATCTATGTTGTCCGAGGTCCAGCTTCCTTGAGATTGACTAGTGTAGCTATCTATTTATGCAGCGCAACTTTTATTCATGTCTGTGTTATGGATGCTTCATCTGTTCCTAAACTTGGGTAGTCCTTATAATGCTGCCATATACGTGGCATATAATCTTTTTTCTAAAAGAGACAAACTTTATTGGATGATTCAAGAATTATCTCATTTATTACATATATGATGGGGAATTTCACATGATGCAGAGAAAAGAGCAGAGAGAC
Organism: Erinaceus europaeus; assembly: GCF_950295315.1. NCBI lineage: Eukaryota > Metazoa > Chordata > Mammalia > Eulipotyphla > Erinaceidae > Erinaceus > Erinaceus europaeus. The sequence goes on from NC_080170.1 coordinate 16,749,214, forward strand.
AAGTCAAAGCAGCACTATAGTATGTAGTGCTGGTTATCAGAACTCAAACTCAGGTAAGAAAGTCCAGTGTTCTACCTGTTGTCTTAATTTGCATGTCTCTGATTATCAGTGACCTAGAGCAGTTTTTCATATATTTGTTAGCCTTCTGGATCACCACTGTAGTGAATGTTTTGTTCATATCCTCTGTCCATTTTTGGATGGGGTCATTTTATTTTTTTTTGGTGCTAAGTTTGCTGAGCTCTTTATATATTTTGGTGATTAGTTTCTTGTCTGATGTATGGCATGTGAAGATCTTCTCCCATTCTGTGAGGGATCTCTCTGTTTGTTTAATAGTTTCTTTGGGTGTGCAGAAGCTTTTCAATTTGATATAGTCCTATTGGTTTGTTTCTGCTTTAGTCTTCCTTGCAATTGGGTTTGATTCATCAAAGATGTCTTTGATGAATCAAAGGAACGTGTTTTACCAATGTTTTCCTCTAAGTATTTGATTGTTTGGTTGTTTTTGGTCTGACATCGACGTCTTTGATCCATTTGGAGTTGATTTTTGTTTCTGGTGAGATAAACTGGTTCAATTTCATTCTTCTGCATGTTTCAACCCAGTTTTCCCAGCACCATTTATTGAAGAGAGCCTCCTTCTTCCATTTAATCCTTTGGGCCCCCTTATCAAAGATTAGATATCCATAGGTGTGGGGATTTATTTCTGGGATTTCAATTCTGTTCCACACGTCTGTGTGCCTATTTTTGTTCCAGTACCGTGTTGTTTTGAAGATGATGGCTTTAAAGTATAGTTTAAGGTCTGGGAGTGTGAAGCCTCCATTTCTGTTTCTTTTCCTCAAGATGGTTTTGGCAATTCTAGGTGTTTTCAGGTTCCAGATAATTGATTGTAGTGTTTGTTCTATTCTCTTAAAGAAGCTTGGTGGAACTTTGATGGGTATTGCATTACATTTGTATATGACTCTGGGGAGAATATTCATTTGATGATATTTATTCTTCCAATCCATGAGCATGGAATATCTTTCCATTTCTTGGTATCAATTTCTATTTCCTTGAGTAGCGACTCATAGTTTTCAGAATATAAGTCTTTCTCTTCAGTGGTCATCTTGATTCCTAGCTATTTGATTGATTTTGCTGAAACAGTAAATGGGAGTGATTTCTGGATGTCTTCTACTTCTTCAGATTTAGTGTTTGCATAAAGAAATGCCACTGATTTTTGTACATTGATTTTGTATCCTGATATCTTGCTATATTGCCCAATAACTTCCAGTAGTTTACTGCTGGATTCGGTAGGTTTTCGTATGTATACTATCATATCATCTGCAAATTGACGTCTTCCCTTTCATTCTGAGGACAGGCCTGTCTAGTTCCCGATCTGAGGGGGAATGCTTTCAGCTTCAGTCCATTGAGTATGATGTTGGCTGTAGGTTTGCTATATATAGACTCCACTATGTTGAGTAATTTCCCATCTATTCCCATGTTTTGTAGAGTTTTGAGCATTAATGGTGTTGGATTTTGTCAAAGGCTTTCTCTGCATCTCTTGAGATAATCATGTGGGTTTTGGCTTTGCTTTTATTGATGTGGTGAATGACATTGATTGACTTATGGATGTTAAAGGAGCCTTGCATTCCTGGGATGATTCCCACCTGGTCATGAATGACAATCTGTTTGATATGTTGCTGTATCCGGTTGGCCAAGATCTTGTTTAATATTTTGGCATGTATGTTCATCAGCGATATAGGTCTGTAGTTTTCCTTTTTTGTTGTGTCCCTATCAGCTTTTGGTCTTAGGGTGATGTTGGCTTCATAGAAGGTGGAAGGAAGTATTCCTGTTTCTTCAGTCTTGTGGAAAAGCTAACTGTTTCCTGAAAGTTTTGTAGAATTTGTTTTTGAAGCCATCTGGTCCAGGGCTTTTGTTGTTGGGGAGATTCTTATTAAGGGTTTCAATTTCTTTGTCTGTGATTGGTGCATTTAGATTTTTTAGTTCTTCTTGGTTCTGTTTTGGAAGGGCATATGCTTCTAGGAATTGTTCCATTTCTTCCAGATTCTCTAGCATAGTGGTGTGTAGTTCTTCATCGAAGTTTGTTGTTTTCGACGGGTTATGTTGTTTTCAATGGGCTGGCTTCACAGGCGGGTAACAGACGACCAGGGACTCATGGTTGAGCTGTAGGCAGTATCTGTTTATTCATGCTGGACGCAGCACAATCTAACACGAGCTAAGCTAAACTCAAGGTACAGTACTGTAAAACTCACAATGCTGTCTTTATATATACTTGCCAAGTAAGGTGGAAACAAGATGTGACATAGAGAGAGTGGAGAGAAAAGTGACTGGTGAAAATCAGAGTGTGACAAAGAGGGGGCAGATTAGGCGAGAATCCTATCACTGAACCACAAATGCCCTGGAGGGAGGGTGGAACTTGTTAACAGTGGTTATGTAAATAGAATGAAGTGGTTATGTAAATAGAATAGTGTTAAGCAGGGGGGATTTAAACCAAATGAAACAGAAGGGGTCTCATGCATACCAACAGAAGTTTCGCATGATTCTTTGGATTTCTGTGGTGTCACTTGTGATATCTCCTCCATCGTTTACAATTCTATGAATTTGAGTCTTCTCTCTTTTTTGTTTGGTGAGTCTGGCTAGGGGTTTGTCAATTTTGTTTAATCTTTAAAAGAACTAACATGTGGCTTCACTGATCTTTTGTATGGTTCTCTTATTTTCGATGTTGTTTATTTATGCTCTAAGTTTAGTGATTTCTGTCCTTCTTGTTGCTTTAGGGTTCCTTTGTTCCTCTTCCTCTAAGTGCTTGAGGTGTGCAGTAAGGTCGTTCATTTGAGCTTTTTCTTGTTGTTTAATATGTGATTGTATGGCTATAGGTTTCCCTCACAGTACTGCTTTAGCTGTGTCCCAAATATTTTGATAGGTTGTGTCTTCATTTTCATTTGTTTCCAGGAACATTTGAATTTCTTGCTTGAATGACTGTCTGACCCAGTGGTTCTTAAGGAGTGTGTTGTTTAGTTTCCAAATTCTGTGACTTTTCATAATTTTCTGTTTGTAGTTAAATGTTAGTTTTACTCCACTGTGGTATGAGGAGATACTTGGGATGATTTCAATGCTCTTGAATTTATTGTTGCTGGCTTTGTGGCCTAACATTTCGTCTATCCTTGAGGATGTGTTATGTGCACTTGAAAAGAAGGTGCATTCCTGTTTTTTAGGGTGAAGGACTCTGGAAATGTCCAAGAGGTCTAGTCTGTCTATCTCTCCATTTAATTCTCTTGTATCTTTTTTGAGTCTCTTCTTTGTTGATATGTCTAAGTGTGAGAGTGGTGTATTGAAGTCTCCCACTCTTATTGTATTACTATTGATGTATTTTTGAAATTCTTTCAGTAAGTGCTTGATGTATTTAGATGGTCCCTCATTGTGTGCATAGATGTTAATAATTGTTAAGTCTTCTTGGCTGATTGATCCTCTAATCATTATGTGATGTCCTTGCCTATCTTTTATTACTTTAATTGATTTAAAATCTATTGTGTCTGAGATGACAATGGTTTGTCCATCAATTTTCTGTGGTCCGTTGGCCTGTAAGATAGTTTTCCATCCTTTCACTTTAAGTCTGTGTTTATCTTGTTGTGTCAGATGGGATTCTTGCAAGCAGCATATGGTTGGATTATGTTTTCTGATCCATCCCCCCACTCTGTGCCTTTTGATGGGTGAGTTTAAGCCATTGAAATGTATTGATATTATGGATTTAATGTATCGTAGTGCCATTGTTGAAAACATTTTTTGTTTGTACTGATATATTGCAAGTATTATAGTGATGTTCTTATTTATAAGAGGTCTTTTAGAACCCCTTATATGTCCGGTTTGGTGATGGTTGCCTCCTTTAACTGTTGTTTGTCTAAGAAGGTTTTGATCCCTCCATCTAGTTTGAATGAAAGTCTAGCAGGATATATTATCCTTGGTTGAAGCCCTTTTTCATTCAGGGCTCGATAGATATCTTGCCATTCTCTTCTGGCTTTGGGAGTCTGAGTGGTGATGTCTGCAGATAATCTTATCGGTTTTCCCCTGCATGTGACTTTTTGTTTCTCTCTAGCAGCCCTTAGGATCCTTTCTTTATCCTTACTCCTTTTAATTGTAACCTTGATGTGTCTTGGAGACTTCAGGTCTGAGTGGATTCTGTTTGGAACTCTCTGTGCCTCTTGAATCTTGATGTCCTTTCTGTTATTCAGGTCTGGGAAGTTTTCTTCTATTATTTCCTCTAGAATGTTTGCTTACCCTTGCTCTCTTTCTTCCTCTGGCTGGTCAAATATACAAATGTTACTTATTTTGAAATCATCCCATATGTCTCTGTTGTTGTCTTCAGTGTCTCTCAATCTCTTTTTGAGTTCTTTCACCTCTTTTGTCATTTTCTCTAACTCATGCTCTGTCGGACTAATCTGTTTTCTGCCAATGTTAGTCTGCTTTCCCTTGCCTCAGCTTCTTCCCTCATTACAGCTATTTCAGCTTTCAGTTCTCTAATTGCATCAAGATAATCAGTATTTCCCTTGGGGGTCTCAACTGTTGTTTCTCTGATACTGCCATTCATTTCCTCCAATGTTGTAATTAAAAAGCAGAGAAAGGAAATATTTTTGATTACATTATTTTTAATTTAATTTAATATAAATTTCTTAATTAGCTAGGATGAGTAGGTAGGGAAGAGTCTGTAGAGGAGGTAGGAGTAAGGACACAAGTTCCTCCCACAATAGATAAGATGCCCTCTACCCTATTAATGAAAGATACCCTAAGAGTTAATTCTGATCAACCTAAGGGGGGGAGATATATGCTTTTATATAATATTAATAATAAAATATAAAATTGACTGGGTAAAAAAAAACCCTGTCCCAGATTACCTCAAACCTTGTGATCAGAGGCAGCTGATTGTTAAGAGAAAAAAAAATTTAAAAAAATCCTCAGGACTAGACAAGTATAGCTGAAATAGACAGTTATGCTAATCTGGTATCCACTGTATATTCTAAGGGTAGCTAAAGGAGGAAGGGAAGTTGAGCAGAGATACTCGCAGTGAGAGTCCACTCTGAGTCAGAATTCTTCCCCAAAATAATTGCCAAATGTGTATCAGTGAATTCAAAAAAGCACACTGTTTGGTGGTGTGGGGGATAGGGCCTGTGGCTTTGGAAGCTGTAGGATTAAGGAAGAAAGGATGACAAGAATGAGAAAAAGAAAAGAAAAAGAAAGAGAGAGAGAGAAAAAGAAAAAGATAAGAAAAAAACATTAATAAAAGAGTGGTGAGAGGAAAGAGTTTTTTATTTATTTATTTTTAATTATTTAATTAGCTATGCCCATTGGGGTGGGGTGGTTGGCTACTTAGAAAGAAAAAAGGCCAGAGGTTTCAGACAGGAATAGACTTAGAATGAATGATAATCCCTGGTGGGACAGGAATCTTGGTAAAGAAAGAAGCTCAGCCAGGGAGCCTGCTAGGAGGTGGTCCCCAGAGATGGGTTATGGGGGGGTAGCGGGGGTAGGAGAAGGAGGTGTGCTTTGGGATTAATAATTTAAAAGAAAAAAAAATGGTTTCCCTTTTTTTTACTCTGTCTTTTAACCCAAATTAAGTTATAGTCACTCCTTGGTGTTCCCACTAGGACCCCTTATTGACTGGCCTACTAAAGGCAGAAAATCCTACCGTTTCCAGAAGATGTGGTCAGAGCTCTAGCCAATAGAAGCTTCTCAGTCTGCCATCTTCCGGGAACCTCAGTTTCTATCTTTCTTTCCCTTCTCTGTCTTCCACTCCTCTCTCCATTACTCTCTGTACTACCCAACAACAACAGCATCAATAACTTTAAAAAAAACAAGGGAAACAAAAGGGAATAAGTAAAAAATATATTTAAAAAAAGAATAGGAAAGCTATCAAGGTAGGGGACTGGATATGGAGTTGTGGTGGGAATTGTGTGGACTTCTACCCCTCTTATCCTATGGTTTTGTCAGTATTTCCTTTCTATAAATAAAAAAAGGGGGAAATCATAAGGACATCATCAAATATGGTTAGAGCCAATATGTAAATCCTATAAAGTCACAGGAGGAAAAATATTCAGCTGTGCTTATATACAAACAATTAACAGAAAAGAATTGAGGGCTCAGAGCCACACAGAAGAGAGTAAAAAGTACAATATACATAGGAATAAGTTTTACTAGGGAAATAAAAGAACTGCTCACTAAAAGTTGAAGACACTGATAAAGGATGTGGCACTTTGGTGTATGCATTTCCAGAGAAAAAGCCATCATTAGAAGAAAAACATGTCACTTGAAAAATAGTTCAACTGTACCAGACCGAGATGAGCAGTGGTCCACGACTAGGCAAAGATCCGTATGCCCCCCATAGAAGATTAATGGTAGAGATAGCCCTCAGCCAAAGTCTAAAACAATTCTGGGTATGACCTCCCCTGAGAACATGACGATACTAAGCATTGCATAAGGAAGAAGGTCCCTCATGGTGCAGGGGTCTCAGAAAGATTATAAGAGGGAAAAAAAGAATCACAGTGCCTTTGTAAAACAGCAGGCTGCAGAGAGCCAAGCAGTGTATACTAATCTGGAGGATGGGTGGGTTAGGCCCCAGGTTGATGCACCAGATGTCGGGTTACATCACAGGGGAGACAAGTGACCAGGGACTCATGGCTAAGCAGGAGTGCAATGAAATGCCTTTATTGATCAGAGAAAATGCCTTTATATCTTTTGAAATGGAAGTGGCAAGTGGGAAAAGAAATATAGGTCCAAGAAGGATAATAGAGAACCTAATGGGTGTTATATTGTTACATGGGAAACTGGGGGGTGTTATGCATGCACAAACTATTGTATTTACAGTTGAATGTAAAACATTGATTTCCCAATACAGAAATTTTTAAAAAGTAAGCAACGGACTTTAATAGACGTGGCTGAAAATATGTGATAGGAGAGTGAAAAGGTCCTCCGCATCCCTTATGGAATTGACAGTCAATTTCACCATAAGACATCTTCTCACATCGGCTAAAGTCACCGCTATCAAAACCAAAAGATGACATATGCTGGCAAGGTTTAGATCTGATAAGCCTTTGCTTTGCTTGAATGAATGAAATATTGTTCAACTAGTATAAAAAAAAAACAGATTCAATGTTTTCTATAGACAATGAAAAGAGAAGTAAAATTTGGTTCAGGAATTCTGCTTCCAGGTATGTGTCCCCAAAACCTGAAGCCAGGATCCTGATGTCTTCATTTCTATCTTCACTGTAGCATTGTTCACAGTAGATATCTAGTCTGAATGAATAAACAGGATTTAATGTATTATTCAGTCTTATTCTATGGACTATCTTTCAATCTTAAAAAAAAAAAAAAACAGAACTTTTGCAGTGTCAACAATAGCAATAGACTTGCAGAGCATTATGCGAAGGTATACAGGCTGAGTCAGTTCTAGAAATCTAGTGTACAACATGAATAATTTATGTAGCAGAACAAAGGTATTTAGGACTGACTTTTCAGATGTGACTACCATTAACTGTAAGTCAATAAGGGGCAGGCTGGTGGCACATCTGCTTGAGCACACATATCACTGCACTGTGGTTCCAGGCCCTCACCACCTTCGGGTGAAAGCTGCTTGACTGGAGAAACAGGTCTGCAGGTCTTTCTTCTCCCTCTCTATCTTTCCTGCCCAACTCCACTCAAACTGTCCTATCTAAAAAAAAAAAAGGTGTGGGCGGGGAAGGAAAAATGGCTGGCTGGAGCAGAGGTGAGTTCTTAGTGCAGGACTAGCAGAAACTTGGTGGCAGTTTAAAAAAAAAAGGAATTTGTAAAAATTCTGTGACCACTTCAAAGTTACAAACACATTTCAAATGCGTAAGGCAACACTTGAATCTGTTTAAATAACCAACCACCCAGCCCACCCAGTTCATACACTTTATTTTGTTTCCCTTCCATAGTTTTGATTGGTTGTTTTGCCTGGCCCATAGCCAGAGCACAGCATCTTCTTGTCTCCAAAACCAGGCTGTTTTTGTTATTATTATTATTTTATTTTTCCCTGGAATTAAATGTTAACCATAATTTAAGATTTCCTTTTTCGGAACTTTGTGTATTTCTGTCATCGGTCCAAAATCTGCATGCAAAGTGTGGTCTCAGTTGAACAAACAAGTGAAAGGGCATGTTTCATTTGTAACGAGGACATGGTCTCTGGCTTATAGAGTGTGCCTGGTTTAAACCAGTATGGAAGCAAGTTGTATTATACAAATATCAGTCCTGCTTTAGTCCCCGTGGAGGCAAAGGGAATCTCTCTGTAAAAACAATTCCTGAATACTAAACACTCCCAAAACTTTGCTATTAATTACATGGGACTCTAGGTAAGGGACTTTTATTTGAGATTGCATTTAACTAAATTGTATCAGTATCTACTCTGAACAACTTGATCTTGATGAGGTCGAGAGTCATGTCAAATATAAAATGACAATTATCACCCATAGAGCATTCCCTTCCACAAAGTAGGCTCTTCAAATCACTGCTCATCCTAGGCTAAATATGGGCCTCGGCTCACATCAATTTGATCTTCATGGATTAGCAGCTCAAATGTGCATCACACACATGGCGAAGCAGTACAATATCAAGTGAGATTTTC